>NW_025333622.1:6600000-6930000 GCF_019186645.2 Phyllostomus hastatus | reverse complement strand
ACTTCCTCACACAAAATGATTACTTTTTAATATAGCAAAAAAAATCATTTTTATTTGCTCAGTCACATCTTTTAGTATAGAACTATATTTCATCTCTGTTTTGTGCAATACTTTGCCAGGCACAAAGGGTAGTTAATGAAATAGGAGTTGTGCTAATTCTGATGCATCCTGTGCTTGTTCACAAGGGACATTTGCTGAAAATTAAAAATAAATTTACAATGAATTGACTGCCAGCCATAAGCTATACTGTTGAGACTTCCAAACTACCAACTAGAAAGAAAATGACTGAGCAAATCTTGCCAACCCAAAGATTAAAAACAACTTCCCTACTCAACTTGCCTGATCAAATGAATGGCAACTTCAATATTCTGTAATTCTCCAAAGAACCCACATTGGGAAATGAATCTTTAGTTGCAAGTGTTGAGCTCCTTCCCCTAAATTGTCCCTTTCAAGCCATCAGTGAACACATATTTATTAAAGACATATATGTGCCTATGCTTGAAAACTCTGGAAATGCAACCATATGACACCCACAACTCTTTCCCTTGTGATGTGCATCCTAGCAAGGAAAGAAAATAGTAAAACTAAGTAGCAAGAGACTAAATAAGATAAGAAAGATGAAGAAGAGAGTAATAATATATTTCAGTGTCAGAGACACTTTTCTGTTTCTTATTTTCTATTGTTCCCACCTACCTCAAGTTGAAAGCAGTCTTTATGCTTCTAAACCTTGTGCATGCGAAATGACCCAGGAAAACTTAGTGATTGTCTTTCCCAGTGAACAATCCACAATGGTCTAAGAACTATCAACTTATTTATGGTTGTGTGTGTGAGGAATTGAAAGGTATTAAGAAAATAAGATTTTGGTTTATTTGAGGGCTTGATTCTCCCTTGGAACAAGAGCTAACAGCCAGAATAGCTTTACCAGCTCAGATTTTTCTTTCTCCTTTTCATCATCCTTTTTTCCCCTTATTATCTGAACATTCTCTTTTCTCTTTGAGATTTTTGTCTGCCATTTCACTCCCTTCTTTCACAAAACCTGATGTCATAGATTATGTTTGTATGACAGGAATTAGGTATTAATGTTCATCATATCTAATTTTCTTCCATTTTTGGTTAGACATTTCCATGCCCCCTTGAAGTTAGGTGTGGCCATGTGGCAGTTTTGGCCAAAGAAATGTGAATGACACTCTGGATCATGCTTTTTATGGCTTATATTTGGTTTATCAGCTCTGTCTCAGCTCTTGCTGAGGAAAATTTCTGAACCTCAGTGATTAGATGGCAGTGTTGAAAGATGTAGTCTCCTTTAGCCTTGGTTCCCCTGTGACAGTGATAAGTAAACTCTCCCTGACAGCATGAATGAGAAATAACCTAAAATTTGGTGGTTGTTACCACAGCATAACTTGAACTATTTAGGTAGATGTAGATGGGAAAAAGGCTAACCAGCATACACAGTCATAAGGATGTTGACAACATAATTCATGTATTTAACAAGTTTATTGAGTTGCTGCTATGTAAATGCCAGGACCTAAACTGGAAATACAGAGAAAAGACAATACAGTTATATAGCTTCCTCCCTCAAAATGCTTGTTGTCAAGTGAAAAATAAAAACTGACACAAATACAATTATGCTAGAAGTTGACTGGAAAACCTTCTTTATTTTTTTAATCAACAAAATAGAATGAGGAAAAGTTTGGTGAAATCTGTCTAAACAGTGTGCAACTTCAAGTTAGGAGTCCAGACATATTTTTGTAAATCATTACAGTTGGTATTATTATCATCAACCTACTTAATGTTAAAGAACATGTGTGACATTAGACAAGATACTGCACTTGTGTTTGTATCTTAAAATGGAGGAAAGATGGTATTCTTCCCTTTTAGATTACTGAAATGTGATTAATATCCAACAGTAAGGAACATCTATGCAAACTAAGTTCTTAAGGCAAAATGACTTCCCAGGCAGAGAATCGAGTAGAAAGGTGCCTGGCTGTAGTTTCAGTAGGTGTGCACAATTGAGCTACTTTCCTAAGCCTCGGTCTTCCATGTCAGTCATTCCACAGGTGTCCATGTGGCACTCACTGTGTGCCAGGTCCTGTGCTAGGTTCTAGGGACAGGCCAGTAACCAAGGCTTGGTCTCTGCCCCCATCTACAAGCCATCAGGGAATCTGAACTTTAAACCTTAGGTATTATGACCATTGATGATAAATGACAAATGTACTAAGAGCTACAAGGGGGGATTTTATTTGGACTGTATGGTTGAGGGGCTTAAATGGAGAGAGTCATCAGGGATAGCTAAGTTTGAAAGAATCTGTAAAGCCAGAATAACAATATTTACCTTGAAGGTGGCTCTAAGGATTAAAAACAAAAACAAAACAACAACAAAAAAAAACTAAGCATGAAAAATCCTGGCAGAAAGTTTGTTCTTAACAGATGCTGGTAATTGAATAGAAACCTGTGCTTACATCATCAAAAGCAAAGTGCAAAAAGGGGAACAAGGATACAGCTTTGATCACATATTAATATATGGTTTACTATAATCATTGTCATTGTCAATATTAAAACAGTGCACTGAGCTGTTTTATAGTGGTATTTTTGTTTCTGCTGACATCTCCCAATTCAACCACAGGGGCAGCCCTTGTCTTCCTGTTTGCCTTGTTTTGGTTTTGTTTCATGTACCTTTCCTGGCAACGGGGTACATTTAGTTGACCAGTTACCATAGGAGCCTGCTTACTCTGAAGGACAGTTGAGTGTTCTAGGGAAATCACAAACTACAGGAAAGGAAAGACTGAACGTCTGTTGTTCAGATTATGAGTCAACAGGTAAATTTAGTTCACTCTATTCCAATTACTTCTAGGTGGGTTCTAATCTCTGGTGGAAATGGCAGCTTAAAGGTTTTATTGCTCCAATATAGGTGTTTTCATAAATCATTTTTATCTTATTTGCATGGCTGTAAACAGCTTAAATAAGTGTCTTGATTTTACTGCTTTATTTTATTTTATGACTAACTTTCTTTTATTGCTTCATAAATGAACTTTATGGAATTTTTAACTTAGTTTCCATTGCATGTGAGTGAAAAGGAATTTTAAAATCTGATCATGATAATTGTAAATGACATACAGAAAAGGATGAAATACATAGAACTGCTCAATAGTGGGCATACATAGGTAGAAAAATATTGAGCATCTATACCCATAAGACTTTCAAGATGATTCTACAGAAAGAAAAATGTATATCATAAATGCACAATCAAAGACTGAACTTAACTCAATATGTATTTCAATTGAGCAAATCGTTTCACTTATTTGTAGAGGTGGGAAACTAACATGTATTTTGACAAGCACATATTAATTCATTTAAGACTCTCAATAATCTTTTGAAACAATATTATTGTTACTCCTATTTTTTTGAAAGAGGAAATTGAAGTTCAAGTCAGAGAAAGACAGTAAGTGCTTTTTCTGTTCCCTCAAGAACAAGAAAAATAAACAAGTACTTTTATTATTTCAGTTGAATTTGTGAAGTAAATTAAAATTTAAATTGTTTCTAGTAACTAAGAAAAACTGTGACTTTAAAAAATACAAAGAAGATGAAAACTGTGCCATCCATTGTGCCATAAAAGCAAAGTTACAGAGAAATGAGAAAGAGGAAAAAAACAAGCAGGGGCTTATGCTCTGTTGTTTGTTGAAAAGGAAGCACTGTTCCATTGGCAAAAACAGTCCTGCACTTTCATTCAATGGAAAGAAATCCAAAAGTTCTCTGGAACACATTTGGGCTTAGTGGAAAATAATGTCCTGGTGTAAAAGTAATAGCCGTTGTAGACAAATAACCATTTATAGCTTCTTATCTTGGTTAAACTGTTATCTCACAGTCTGTGAAAGATAATTTGGGTCTGTTGCAGCGCTTTCTAAAGAAAATACTCTGCCTCTTATGAAATCCTTCTCCCCAAGCTTTGCTCCAGTTTGAAGGCATTCTGTCAATATCTTGGAAATAACATCTCTGAAAAGCAGACAGTTAGCCCTAAGTAACATTTCCTTCCGCTGAATTATATTTTCCTCACCTAAATAGCAGGTGGGGCTTGAAAGCAATAGAATATACCTGTAGAGGATTTCTGGGCTTTCCATCACTGAAATATAAAGATATGCTTCAGGAAGAGGCAGAAGTGTGGCATCCAAATCAGTTGAACACTTAATGGAAAAGTGCAGAACCACTGGAACAAAACAGCTGATAAGCACCAGATTACAGACTTTCCACATGATAAAATGAGCTCAAGACAGGTGAGCTGAAAGCCTCAGGTTAGAATCCTTCTTTGCACTTCCTAAAATTAAAGTTTACTTCATTACTAACCATTTTATCCTCAAGAGAAGAGTTTGAAGGATTTTACACTCCTGGATTTTGCTATTGGGAAAGTTGAAATAAAGAATTAAAGTTAAATATTAAAAAATACATACCATAATATTTGTTTTTTTATTGTGTTCAAGTACGTATAATATAAATGTTACTATATTAATCATTTTTAAGTGCACAGTTTCACCATTCTAATTTCTTTTTTTCTTTTATCTCTCCTTTTCCTCATGCCTCAGCCCTTGATAACCACCGTTCTACTCTCTGTTACTATGAGTTTGGCTTTTGTCCCCCCTAACATATATCACATATAGGTGGAATCATGAAATATTTGTCATTCTTTGTCTGGCTTATTTCACTTAGCCTAATGCCCTCTACACTTATCTATGTTATCCAAGTAGCAGGATTTCCTTTTTTAAAG
Source organism: Phyllostomus hastatus (assembly GCF_019186645.2). NCBI lineage: Eukaryota > Metazoa > Chordata > Mammalia > Chiroptera > Phyllostomidae > Phyllostomus > Phyllostomus hastatus. Next base: position 6,925,244 of record NW_025333622.1, on the reverse strand, counting down.
CTGAATAATATTCTACTATATAAATTATACATATATAATCCCATTATATATGTATCAGCTTTTCTTTATCCATTCATTCATCAATAATATTTTACATTATCAACTGCTTTTCATTTCTAGAATGGTGTTACAGCATCAGCTATCACTATTCCTATTAACAATGAGTGTAGATGTCTAGAGTATATTCACCTTGGAGATTCCCCTCACTCTTCTCTATGTGACAGGATTCCACCCACACTAATAAATGGAAACTTCACGAACCATAAGGCCCACAGCCTAGCAGAATATGGCTGGAAAGATCTCAAGATTAAGGACTATTATTAAACAGGCAGAGGCTAAGGCCTCCATAGCTATATACACTTGGTAAACAGCTAGGACATAAATGATCAGCTCCAGTTCTCAGATGTTTCCCTGTATCTCACATACTCTGCAGTTTGCACTAAATCACTATTTTTTTAATCCCAATAATTCATTCTCTTCTAGTCTTAGTAAAAAGCATTTATACACCTAAGTGGATTCTATTTTCCCTCCCACTCTCAGTCAGCACAGAGTGAGAGAAAAGGTCAGGAGCCTATTGCTAATCCCTTCGCTGCCACAAATCACCTCTAACAAAAGTCACTTCTCATCTGAGCCTCCTGCCTTCATCTGTACAGCGTCGGGGCTGAGAGAGCAGATTTCTAGAGTCCCTTCCAACGTGAAGACTCTGTGGAAACACAGAGCCACTTGCAGCTTCCAGGTGCCTGGCAAAACTCCTAGTTTCTGTCTTTGTTGTTTCCCAGTGTACATTTAAATTATGGGTCCCTCAAGTAAATTTCAATAAAAAGCCTTCTTTATCCAGAGTTAATTGCAAGTTTTAAAAGGAAGAAGGGGATAACCCACACAAAGAGTTGTTGAGAGCCCAGAGGTTGCTACCAGTATTAGAATCAACACCTTTGTTTTGCCAAAATTTCTCTCTGAAGTCACACTGACCAAACCTCTTAATAAAAGAGGCAAGTTTAGCTGGAATGTCACACCCAACCTAACAACAGTGGGGATTTAAAGACATTGCTAAGTTGTTATCACATGAAACTGAAGTTTTATATCTTATCCCACATTACTAGCATCCCTTGCTAGGGGCAAAACCAGAAATAAACTTTCAACCAGTTAAAAATATTTTATTTAACCTAAGAAACAGCTGTTGCTTGCTCTCAATATGCCTAGACCCAAGGCCATTAGATGAGCTTCATAGGCCCCAGATCCTGTTACTCTATTCTTCCTGTCTCACATCATATCAAACTTATTAATATGCACGCACATCTCATTCTAAATATAAAATTCTTTTTGAACTGCAAAAGGATTGTATTTTTTATTTAATCCTCACCTGAGGACATTTTTTTATTGCCTTGAGACAGAGAGAGAGAGAGAGAGAGAGAGAAACATTGACCGGTTGCCTATACATAGGCCCACTGACCAGGGATCAAACCCACAACCTGGGTACGTGCCCTGACCAGGAATGGAACCCAGGCCTTTTGGCTATTGGACAATGCTCCAACCAACTGAGCCACAGAGTCCAGGACTGCAAAAGGATTTTTATCACCTTTTAAAAATTGTTTCATTTTGAGTTTTTTTTTCTCTTATTTTGTAGCCTACAATTTCTTTTTTCAAATCCTGAACATTTTCACTGGCTTTCTAAATGTGTCATCCTCTAATGGCCAATGAATTTGGAGGGACCAAAGTTGCCACCCTGAAGCTGCCTTTTGGAGATATTGATTTATTAAGAAACAGGACTCAGAAAGAAGCTTTAACCCTCCCACCTTTCCTGCCCAAGATTTGAAGTAGAAGAAAACTACCTCAGGAAGGGAGTCTTAGGATGTCAGCCTTAGCCTAATTTGAATTAAGTATAGTAAATAAGAGGACTTTAGGCTGGGGCATGTTAGCTAGATACCCTTTGTCTCCCATTGTTTCTCAGCTGCCTAGAGAGAATTTTCCTGCCAGTAAGGTATGCTCTCCCTCAACTACCTGTAAATCATGTAAATTGCTCATTGCACCTCTGAAACCTAATACCTCATTCTCCCCCATTTCTCCTTTGCTCCTTTGTCCAAAAATGTCTTATATACCCAATGTTGCCTCACTGTCTTTGGAATTTTTATGGAATTTTCATGCCTATGTGAATCCCCTGTATGCATGTATTAAAACTTTGATTTTTCTCCTGTTAAGCCTTCTCTATTAACTTGATTATTAGCCCAGCCTGGAAAATTTTAGAAGGTAGAAGAAAAAGTTTTGATATTTTTTAGCCCCCACAAATTAAAAGCTCCATGATTAGCCTCGTGTTTGACACTCTTCTGAAAATACACCAGATCATCAGAACGGAGCCACACGGTTAAGAAACATCCTGTAATGCCTCCTCCAGACATCCAGGAGGCCAGCTACCCACCTTGAACCTAACTGTGCTTTGGAGCCTCCAAAGCCAATTCAAGCTGGGTTTCGATTTGAGGCAGGGCCGTTAACCTCCTGAAAAATAAAACAGATTCAGGAGGACAAACAGAAGTAAATGAAAGTTTCCCTTCAGAATACCAGTTTGAAATGACCTTAAAAAAACTTTATACCTTTCTGGAAGTTGGTTCTTCGTGTCTCATTACAGACTGACCTTTGAAACGGAGTTTGCCAATATGCCATGGTTGTATTGAAATGGAGCTTCAAGTTCCATGGATGGGAGTTTTCATGGATGGAAAGCAACTTGGCACCTAACAAGGCAGAGATTGTAAACCAAAAACTGTACTGTACTTGGTATTGGAAAAATAATTAGCCTGCCAGAACAGACATCTTCTGTATTCTGATACCTGGTATCTAATCTAGAAAACATTCTAATTGTTCTCATTTTTTCCATGACAAAATACAAGCTGTTGCCTAAGAGGAAAAAAAAATCCCAGATAATCTTGATTACAAGGTCAAGGATACATTTAGGACAGCAGCTCTCATTCAGTTTTGTTTTGGACATGAAAAATGCATTTCACTAAGGATCCCCTTGAGTGCTTCAAAACAAATTATGTCAATAAAATCCATTGCTAATTAAAACAGTAAACCTGTTCAAGAATATGAAGTTTAGAAGCACATGTGAAGTTTCTTCTTAAAATGTTCTAGAGCACTGGTAAATGCTGCACTCTCCTCAAATTGTCCCTGGCCAAGGCCTATCAGCACCCACAGATGCTCTCTGTGCTTAGAGACCTTCTGAAGTGAATGGATCTTCTTTCCCCAACCCCAAACCAGGACACATGCCCAACAGTGGAACAGGACATGTAAAATTCACACTTTCTTCGAATATATAAAGCACGTTATCTCTTATCCAGGGAAGATCCTTCTATGAAATGGCATTTAGGGGATAGAGGGTAAAATGTCCTCCTTAGCCGTGTTCAGTTCTTACTGATAAATCTGCCTTCTTCCTTTACCAGCAGAGAGGGGAATGAGGATATCATTCTGAAGGACTTGACAGTCCTCACAGCCCTTCTTCGAAGAGTACTCACTGCAAAGAAAGATTTGTGTAGAAACTAAACAAATTTATTCTTCCTACTCTTGAGAGTAAAGTAGTAGTACACATAGCCATATTATATTTCAGAAGTGTGACGACTGCACTTTTCCTGAGTTATTCATTAGTCCATATAAGAAAATGTATATGTCTTCGTACTTTTCTTTCCCGCGCCATACCCCATTTGCTTCTGCTGACCCAATGTCAGGCAAACATTATTCCTGGGTGTCTCCCATGCCACCTAAGCCCAGTCAGGCTCGAAATGGTGTCTGAGATCCCACGAAATGTGGCTCCCGGGGAATTAGCAAATCTGTTCTGAAGTGGGGTGGACTATGACATCCTGGGGGAGCATCCCCCAGCAGTCTCCCCCCGTGGCCAGATTTATTCCCGCATGGCTCTGGGACCAAAACCAAGGAGCCTGATGCCGAATCAGCAGGACACATGCGAGCATGCGCAGATAGCGGACTCCGCCCCTGACCTTGCCCCAGCGACCAACACTGTGGCCCCCGCAAAGCTCCATGCCCGCGGGAACAGCAGTGGGCCCAGAGCTGCAGGCCATTTTCCTGCAGCCGGCGGTTCCGGCAGTGCATTCCGGATGCAAACCAAAGCCTGAAGATTGGTTTACTGCCAAGTACCACCTGGAAGGTACACAGCGTCCCTGTGGAAGTCAAGTCTCAGAGACGCCTCATCAGCGGACTTCCTGACACTTCTAAGAAGTTCCTATAACTCAGAAGCGAATGGCCCAACTTCCCTTCCTCGTGAGGGTGTTTCGTTTTGTTTTGTTTTCAGTCCATGACAAGTATCAGGTAAAATGGTACTTCTCACCCCTGATTTAATAGCAAACAGTTTTTTGCATATTATTTCAGTAAGTTGTTTTTGAAATCTCTCTGCTCAGTCTTGTGTGGGTACTGCTGCCCGTTGGATACATTAGCTGCACCACCTCTTTTCTAACTAACTGTGCATTGGATTAGGCAGAAATTCCAGGTGAAAGCAAAACACTGCGGTCAGTGTATTATAACTTTCAAGTAGGGTATGACAAAAAACAGGTAACAATATCCTCTGAGAGAGGCCTATATTGGGAGAAAATTGAATTAGGTGGCTTATTAGGATTTTTATTGAATTTTAAGAACTTTATGATTTGTTTTGCTTTTAGAAAGGGCCTGCCCACTGTCCTTTGAAAGCACATAATGTAGTCTGTAACTGTATACTCCGTGATTAACATTTTTGAGAGAGTTTAATTTTTAAATGGACTGGGAAGCTTACCACTGGGACTGTTTTTAAAGCCTATTAGATATTTCATAACCTAACTATTATGACAGTTTTACTTATTTGCTCTGTGTTCTGATTAGAACTACATATAGATCCCCTTTGATTAATATCTTTTCTTGCTAATTAAGAAATTGAGCCCACAAGTTATAAAATTAATAACTACACTGCTATTGAGTGGTAAGAGACCCAACTTGAAGAGTTCTTTCCATCTCATGGTGATACTTAGCTATATTTTAGTAACTTGAGTTAATTTTGTTAGACTTTTAGAGAAAGTCTAAAGTTCTTTTAGTAAAGCTAGTCCTTTTATCCTCTAGCAGTGTATTTGATAACCCTGAAATTAATCACCACTCATTCATTCAACAGATATCATTGAACCAATGCTACATACAAGAGATTCCAGTGGCTAAAGATGAGGAAGGAACAGAGTATATAAGGCCCTCCATTCAAGAAGTCTGGCAGGAGTGATATTGATCTCGGCAATTCTCAGGGCTGACTTACCCAGCAGGCACAATGGGCAGTGTCTAGGGCCCATGGTATTTTTAGGGGCCATGAAACGTTTTAATTTCAATATCTTTTTAAATCAAAAGAAAAATAAATATATCCAGCCTGAATTATATTTGCCTTTATACCAACACAATCATAAAACATAAATTTTACTATTTTTTTTAATGGAGGAATTGTCTCATGATGGCAGAAGGACCCAGTACCGATGAAAGTCATATTTTGACTCTGGAAATGCTGCACCAACCAAAGAAACCTGAATGTGTTGTGGGGTTGTTTTTTTTTTTTGCCATAAATACCATCCAAGAGACTTTATCTATCACCTTCTTGTCTCTATTTTTATTTAGCACTTGGGGATTTTTGTTTCAGGCTAAAATTTCCTTTGCAGAGGTCCAACCCCAAAAATAACTCAGATGATTGACCAGTAGGGTATTTTTATGACCTGTGGAAACAAGGAGGTGCTCTGTACACACAGCTTAGAATTCAGACACCATGGTCTAGTCCTGACTAGTGTGGCCCAGTTGGTTGGGCATCATCCCACCAAGTGAAGGTTTGCTGGCTCAAGGCAACAGGTTGATAACCCCCTTCTTTCTCCCTCCCTTCTTCTCTCTCTAAAAATAAATAAATAAAATCTTTAAAAAAGAGAGAGATACCATAGCCTCAAATTTATGCCATTTCATGACCTTAGCAAAGCCTGCAGAAAAACATATTTAAGATTTCCCAAACTGTATGATGTTAATAGATGTCCTGGGGGATGGGAGGAGTTCTGTTAACCAAATAACTGGGGAATGCTGTGTATAATATACTCTGCCCTTATTGATTATCAACAAGCATATTAAAAGTTTTCTGATGCCCAAGTGTAAGAAACCTGGTTGACTTTGTTGAATCCAGCATTTTCTAAACTTACTTAAACTCTAAGCCCTTTTTGAAGAATGTTTATTTAACATTTCACGGGACATTAATGTGTCTTGGAACATAATTCGGGAAATACTAGTCTATACCAGGCATTGACACACCTTTTAGTTAAAGGGTCATATCATAAATATTTTAGGCTTCATGGGCCAGATAGTCTCTGTCACAAGTACTCAACTCTGCAGTTGTGGAAGAAAAGCAGCCATAGGCACTATGTTAACAGCATATTCTAGTTCAACTTCACTTGTAAAATAAGCAGTGGGCTGGATTTGGCCTAAGGGCCCTAGGGTGCCAATCCATGGTCTACAGTTTCCACTAACAATTTTCAGAAGAGCTAAAGCTCCATTCTGAAAGGTTTCAAAGCCATCTCACCACATGTAACATTTAATGACAATAGATCCACCCTAAACTTTTATTTGTAAAGTATCTTTGTGGCCTGAAACTAATACCAATGTAAGTAAATGGCTGCTGTCTGCATCAAAGGTCTTAAAAGGGTTTGTCAAAGGACACAAAAGCTACTCGCTAAAAAATAAAAAGTGGTTATCATTGGATGCAGTACTACTAGAAATCTTTGTTTTCTTTGTTGCAGTTTTCTATAACATTTTTGTAATCAGAAATAAAAACAACAGAAGATACTTTTAAAAAGTACTTTCCAAGGTTCAATATTTTTCCAAGTCCTTCTCTTGTCTTAACAAAAATACCACCTCCTATTTTCATGGCAATTAGTAGTTCCCAAAGCCTTAAATGATCTTTATTTTTTATGTCACCCTTCCTGTTTGCCTTTTAGTTAAAAGAAAACAAACATAGGTTCTGCTGTCAGCTTTCTTCAGTCTCTTCTCCACATTCTCACTTACTCTTATGATTCAAAATTTCACCTCTTTATGGTTATTTTCTAAATTCATATTCTTGGATTTCATACATCTTCTGTTATCAGAATCAACTTGGAATTCATTAAATGTGGGGATCTCTGGCTCCACCTGAGAGCAAATTAATCAAAATGCTCAAGGATAAAGTCTGAGTATATTTTTCAAATTCCACAGCAATTTAGGTGTGCATTTTTGGCTTAAAAGTAAAGAAAAAAAAGGAAGTTTCTTATGAGAGACTTTCCAGGTATGAATTTTTTCTTGACTTGTCTTCTGCAGTAGATTTTTAAAGACAAGGAATATGGCTTATTTATGTTTTTATAATTTTTATAACTAGTTATAAACTCCAATGTCCATTAAAATGCAACATGGATCTCATTTTAACCAGCAAGACAAATACACCGTAAACTTAATGATGTATCCGCATTTGTTTAGGCTATTTTCTTGTCTTCCTCATACTACCCAATCTAGTACCTTTTGGTTTATTTCTTCCGCCATATCACTGATGTTCTTTCCAAAGTCGCCAGTAGCCCTTCAGTTGCTAAATACAAGAGACAGATAAGTGCTCATCTTTTGTGATCTCTCTCCAGCGTTTGAAACTAGTGACCATTCCTTCTTCTTGAAGTGCTGCTAATTGATTTCTGGTTATGTCCTTGAAAACTGCTAATTGATACCCTAAACTGAACTCATCTTTATTGCCAAAGCAAATCTGAAAAACAACCTTTATTTTCCCTTTTGTTTATTTCATCCACTTTATACAACTCATTATCAACTACTTTACCCACAATTTCAAAACAAAAGACTCCAAAAACTCAAAGATTTTCCCTAACTTACTTGGCAGCAAAATCTGCTCTGAAGTAATTGCAGGTTATTAATAGCCTTAATGCACCTCATTTGTTGTGAATAGTTGTATGTTTTACTGTGGAAATATTGATGTCTTAATTACTTCCTAGACCTCCCTGAGGATATTATGTAAGGTAGTTTATATACATCATAATACCTTTTCAGAAATATCTGACAAAATTTTAAATCCAAAAAATGTGGTCTCAGCAAATTCTGGGGAGTGTGAACTTGAGCCTCCCACATAGCGCTCAAACCCTTCTCATTCCTGGATTCCAGCTAGATGCCAGGAACGGCTTCCTGGCTGCTCCCCCACCCTCACTCTTGCCTCCTCTGATCCATGTTCTATCTGCAGCCAGAATAATCATTCCTTGAGAAAAGATAAATCTTCTCTCCTACTAAAACCCTTTGATATGCTTATACCATACATTTCAAAGGTAGGACATACCAAGAATCTCCCCAATGATCTGGCCCCTGACTACTTATCCAGCCTTATTTTCATCATCACTTTCTACCCCCTACTCGGCCATGCTACATGCTTTCTACATCCTTTATGCCCCTGCTGTCTTTCATGTTCATTCTTGGAATTGGACTCAGATAATGTCATTTGAATGAATGAACAAAGTCTAACTTACTTTCTGGGCTCGTACAAGATCTGATAGGCGTGTTCTCTGAGCAGATTCTTGTCATTTCTTAGTTTTCCTTTTGTTATGAGGAGGTAGAGGCAACACTGACTATAAGTAATAATATTAGTTAATAAAAATAATGCTATGGATAGGATCAGCCTAAATGCTATGACCAAGCACAAATGTTCCTTTGTCCTAAATGACATTTCAAAAATATTTCCTGGCATTTGAGCCATTTTTCATTACTTGCTTCTCTAGCAGGCATTTAACATCTGCAGTATTTGTTCCTCTAGCTAATATGATTAACATCTACCACGCACATAACACTTTATATACATTGTATAGATTATTTCTAATCCTTATAATAAACAAGGTAGGTATTATTAAAGATGAGGAAACCAAGGCTCATAAAGTTTGACATTTTCCTCAAGGTTACAGACTCAACAAGTGGCAGAAATTGGATTAAAACCTAGTCCTCTTAATCTACAAAAGCTTCCCTACTCCCCCTCACTGTCTTGCAGCTCATTGAGAACTGGTCACACTGCTGACAAGCCTGAAGTGATGAATCATGGGTTACAGGGAAGGGAAACTAGTGAGAGAAGCATGATAAACAGGAAGGGAGGAGGAAAACACATAGAACTTACACACTCCTCGATTATAAAGATATCTGGCTAGACTGTAAATTCTATCAAGGAAGGGTCCTATTCTTTTATGTCTTTGACTCACACCACCTGGAATAGGTCTGAGAACACGCTATTTAATGATTGCTTAGGCATTGACCACTCATTAATACACTGTTGACTGAGTATCACCAGCATTAATCACTGCCTGCTCCTACTTTTCCCCACCCTTAAGACAAAGGTAAGGGCAAGATGTGATAGGTGCAGTGAGGCTTACTAATAGAGGGAATTTCAATGCTTATAAAGATGTCGTTAAACTTCTGACCTAAGATAATATTTGAAAAAGTGCTGATTGCCAGTAAGTCAAAGTCCTGTGTTTGACTTTCAAGGAATTGAGCTGATGAAAAATAAGTTTGGTTTCTATCAGTGAACTGTTTAGATATTGGTTGTTATATCCACGAATATCTATCAAACAGTGTAAGAAAGGCAACAAGTAGGTGTTATGCATTTAAACAACCAACCATAAAATATATCTAATTGGAATAAATATGCTCTAAAATGACATTTTTTTTGTTTTCCTAAAAAGTCTAAACAAAGACCTATCTCAAACAGGAAAAAAAGCCACCTTGATTATTGAGACAATTTTGTCATGACTAACCATTTTCAAAGAAGCCCTGTAAATGCTCACTTCCCTGTGTGGGTGACAGTGTGTCTGAAGCCTGGTTCTGGGGGGAGGCTGCTATGGCCCAGCCTCTGCTGCCTCAGAAAGTCTCAGTGAGGGCACGTGGCCTCTGTCTGGAGTGTGTCGGTATGCGCTTGTGTGTACTGATCTTTAGAGGATGTAAAACAAGATGAGTCTGGGAAATTTCAAAACTAGAGAAGTCATATGAAAAAAGAAGAAAATGGTGAAATTTGGAGAAGTTAGAAAGGAATTAAGGTTCTGTGTTAGGCTGTGCCGATGAACCAGATGCTTAAACCAGAATTTTCACAGGACTGTGGAACCTGAAGGAACTCGCCATTCCCTGGTTGTCAGTGGAAATTAGAGGACTTTATACCTTAGCCAAGGAGCAAATGCAGGACGCAAAGAGAAGCTACGTTACAGGCAACTGGTCCAGTAGTTCCTAAATCCTGTCGCCATCAGAACACCTGAGAAGCTTTCTAAAAACTGGAAGCTTGGGCTCCACACCACATACCTGGGTTTTCCAGTGGGTAGGAGATGGGACTCTGCTCTATTAAGCCCCTAGGTGATTCTGAAGATAAAAGATAGGTGACAAATCAATAATAACAAATGTCAAATAATGAGCATTTTATTTTACCACAAAGAACCCATATTGTACCATAAAGTACAGGTTGGAGAAGTAAACTCAGAGGAAAAGGAGATTATGGAGATATAGCCTCACAAATGCATTCCTATTACATTCAGAACTAACAATGCATAGGTCCAAACCATCAGATGAGAAGTCCAAACACCCACATTCTTCTCTCTTCCAAATATGTGAACTACGGAAGCCTCATGACTGCTAGGTAACACCTTAAATAAACTAAAAAGAGATGCCATACCTGAAACACAGGTGTGCTCAACATGTTTGAAGTTGTCTGTTCCTCAGTTTTCTCATCTGTAAAATAGGAGTATTCAACATGAATCCTCTAAAAACTAATTCTCTCACTAGAAAAGTGGAATTGAAGGAATTTCTTTTCCTCTTAATGAGTTAGCCATTATATAAAAACACTGTTTCATAGAAAATGTGATTAAAAATTAAAAAAAAACAACTAAGTTTGACCCTAGCTGGTATGGCCCTGTTGGTTGGAATATCAGCCCATAAACCAAAAAGTAGCAGGTTTGATTCCCAGTCAGGGCATATGCCTAGGAGACAGACAGTACAGGAGGCAACTGATCAATGTTTCCTCTCTCTGTCCCTCCCCCCTCCTTCTTCTTTCTCTGTAATAAACAAACAAACAAAAAAGTAAATTTGCTCTGTTCCTGTTTTCCAGAGATCTTGTGGGGGAAAAAAACAGAGAATCTTTATTCAAAGAGAAGATTTATGTTACATTTTCTCAATATTCTGACTTAATTCATTGTGCACCAAAGTGGAGAAAGGGTAATATTATGGGTTGAATTGTGTTCCCCAAAAGGATGTGCTGCAGTCCTGTCTCCCAGTACCTGTGAATGTGACCTTATTTGAAAAAGAGTTCTTTGATTTAATCAAGTTAAGATGCCATCAGTAGGGTAGGCCATAACCCGACATGACTGGTGTTCATATAAGAAAAAAATTTGTCCTTGACCGGGATGCTAAGTTGACTGGAGCATCACTCTGTACACCAAAAGGTCATAGGTTCAATTCCAAGTCAGGTCATATACCTACGTTGCATTTTCATACCCTGTCAGGGTGTATACCAGAGGCAACCAATCAATATTTCTCTTGCACATAGTGTTTCTCTCTATCTGTCTCTGTCTCTCTGTCTCTCTCTCTATCTCTGTCTCTCTCTCTCTTACACAATAAATATATCCTCTTAAAAAGAAAGAAATTTGGACACAGACACACAGAGAAGAGAAGATCATGTAAAGACACTAGCAGAGAAGAATGTCCGGTGCTGTCAGATGCAGAGACTGGAGCACTGCAGCTGCAAACCAAGGAACACCAAGGATTGTAGCCACCAGCAGAAGCTAGGAAGGGGCAAGGACCAGATTCTACCCACACTCTCAGAGGAAGGATGGCCCTGCTGACACTTCAATTTCAGACGTTTAGCCTCTAGAACTGAGACAAATGTCTGATGTTTTGAGCCACCCAGTCAGCCCTAGCCCTAGAAAACTAATACAGTGAGAGAAGTCTTCTAGATCCTCAACAAAAACAGGTTTCATTTTGTCCTCTCAGAGGAGAAAGGACTTCCATCATGTGTCTTGGCAGTCACAACAGCAGTGACACAGCTTGGAGACTCGTCCTTCTGATGCCCAGAGGAATATTCATCAACCCTTCCCTGAGCATCATCCGACATCCAGAGTGGCACCACTGTGAGGGTGGCCATGAATTTCAAAGATGAGCTGGCAAGGAAAGAAAACCTCTTCAACCTATTAAAAGCAAAACAAAATAAAAGAGAGTTAAATTGTGCAACACCCATTCATTTCAAACTCAGTATTACTGCCTAAAAGACCAAGTGCTGATTCCCTTTCAGTTCTCATCGGCTGGCTTCATACTTAAGACCTGTAAGCTCATACACATCATGGGACAGTTTGGTGAGTCTAAGAGCATCACAAAGTGGCATTTACTTGGGAAGACCAGGGTCTCAAAGAGAAAATTGTCCCAGAACCCCCTTCTGAGATAGTGCCTTGCACAGCTATTGCAAAGATGAAATATTAAATTATTGGGTTTGTTAAGCCAAAAGCATTACCCCAATGTGGGTATTCTTGCTGGTTTCTTATCAACATAGTTTTACAAAATAAAAAAAAGAGAGAAAGATTTATTATTGCCATTAGTTCACTGGTGGAAGGTAAATAACAGGACCAAGAAAAAGCAATGTATGTCCCCACTGTCAGATATGCAAATGAAGTGTGAGAAGAAAGATACCATTAGCTTGCTGTCTGCCGAAGGAACCAGGCCTTTCCTCTGTCATCCCCTGCAGGTTAATTGGGGACAGACTGCTTGTTTAAAGACTCTGGCAGTTATTCTGAGGAACTGACTTGCCAGATATAGTCCATTTGATTATGAGTGAAATTTAAACAACAAAGAAGCAAGTTTTGAAGATGGGAGGAAGGAAATCTGAATTCTGCCCAACGGTTGGTGCTGACATTTAATACTGTCAAGAATATTAAATTGTCTCATTCAACCTGCTTTTGAAGTCACATATTGCAAAGAGGTGAGTGAGGCACTCATTACAGTGCAGTTTCTGTGCTAGCTGGGGAATCTGATGATTCTGAAATATTCCAGGCTGGTGGTCTATTTCACTGTCCCTGTTGAATACTCTGATTAAATGAGGAAGCCCAGGCACACCGACATGAGAAGATTTTATTTTTAGTTGTTACCTTTGGCAAAAGTTCTCTGCCTAAATGGAGGGAATTTATTCTGAATAACTGTAGTTTTCTTTTATGCCACATAAAGAAATAAAAATAGCAAAGGCCTTGTAAATTATTATTCCTCAGTGTCAGAATGTCTACATGTGGAGCCTATTGTTGGGGCAGACAAGAGTTCCTGCATATTTCCTAATGGTAAAATGACAACTGGGAACAGATGAACAGGCCTGTGGGCAAAAACATGTATTTTTTTCCATGAACAGGTACATGTTTCAGAGAAGGTCAGAGATGACATAGACTTCCTCACTGCTACCATACACCTTCCTTCCACCTGCAAAATTCTCAATGTCAAAAAGTAGTTGCATGCCTCTTGTACTATTCCTACAGGATGTCAAAATCGAATGAGCACTGTATGTGTAAGCACTGGAACAGCTTTCTTCTTACTCCCCTCAGACACCGTGCAACGAGACCGCTGAAAAAAGCTGAGTGGGTCAGGATTGGTAATCTGGCTACAGCCATCCTATCTGCACAGTTTAATCTAATTGACCCAAAGCAGGAGAAATTTAGAACTCAACACACTGGATCCAGCATCTCCACTGTCACCTATACTCTGATCCTGATGGTTCCCTGGCATGGTAGGCTGAATTCTAAGATGCCCCTGCTCACTACCACCAAGATTTTCCTCTTTATTCTCCAGGACTGTGAATATGATGAGATAGTATACCCATGACTATGTCACGTTACATATGAAAAAGGAAAAAAGGTCCTTTGCAATGCAATTACGGTTTATTAATCAGTTACCTTGAAATAGGAAGATAGTTTAAATTGTTTTATTCTAATTGGATGAGCCATTTTGTTGCAGAGTTTTATCCAAGTGGTTGCAGAGGAAGCTGCCAAAATTCAAAGGGTGAGAGAGATTTGATGCAAGGGAAGTTGTCCATTGCTAAACAAAGGGGCCCCAGGCCAGAATCTGAGAGCAGCCTCTAGTTGCTGAGAGCAGTTCCCAGACAACACCAGCAAGGAAACAAGGTGTCCCTCTAAGCCCTACAACCACAAGGAACTGAATCCTGCCAACACCTTGAAAGACTCTGGAAGCAAATTCTTCCCCAGAGTGTCCAGGTAAGAGCCAGCCTGATCAACAAGTGGTTTAGACCTTGTGAGGTTCTGAGCAGAGGTCTCAGTGGAGCCCACCTAGACTTGTGACCTACGGAACTGTGAGCTAGTAAGCTGGGTTTTCTTTCTAGCTAAGTTTGTAGTAATTTGTTACTCAGCAATAGAAAATCATATATCCTTTGTTTGTAGCCTATGCAATAACCTAATTCCTCTGAGACTAGGTCCTTACTTTCCTTTTACCAAATGCTCCTGACTCAGCCAAACTTTCCAGCCCTGAAACTGGGTCCCTGCTACCTGATTTCCCTGTTCTCGAGGGATTATGGGCCTGCCTGAAATCCCTGTTCTCTGACATGTCCATATTCTGGGGATGCCGGATAATTGGACCCCCTGCTTCTTCATATTAAACACATACCAACATCCAATGCCTGTTATTCACATAAATTTAGGGAAAAAGTAGCCAGGATTTTTAATTTCATACCACTTACTAGTTATATGAGATCAGGAAAGTTATTAAATCATTAGGACTCATTTTTCACATTATAAAATGGAGGTAAAACCATTTACTTTACAAGGTTTTATAAGGATTAATCATAATGTATGTGAACTATGTAGTAGCTTACTATTATTACCACTTTTCATATCAATCCACACAACTAAATAGTGTATTCTTACTGCTGGAATAGAGTTCCTCCCAGAACTTTCAGCTGGATTTGTCCCTCTCAATTTCTACCTTGGCAGATGAGCCTAGTTCTAAGTCCCCAGCAGTCCCAGCTGGCATACCAAGTTAACCTCACTACAGCCCATCGCCCAATGCAATACCTCGGTTCATCCGTTCATTCACTCATCCGTTCATCAGGGGCTTTCAGACTCCAGGCACTGAAATAGTGATCCAAACAGATAGATCTGAGTTGATGTTTTTTTGTGAAACTTGCATGCTGTAGTCATTCCATAAGGTGTGTGAATGTAATGCAGTGTTGAGGTTATCTCAAGACCTAGAGAGTCATGATAACATTACCTGGAAAATGTATGGAAATGCGATCAACATTATTTTTGCATCAAAGAACATTGCCTCTCACATTTGATAGCTAAGATTTAATATTTCTTTTGCAAGAAAAGAGAACAAAGGTAGAAGCTTTTAGGTAGTGATAGAATGTTTGTGTTATACTTAGGTAGGTTAATAGAACAATCACTTCGTTTCAGAGATTTGGGTAATTGATTTACAAAGAGAAAGTAAGGCTGTGCCTGAAAGTGAATACTGTGAGTACTGTAGAAGTGTATGAACAATTTGCTGGTTGACTCTCAGACTGGCTGCTAACTCCTAATTAAAAAAAAACAAAACAAAAAGCATCCTCTTAACCTCCCTTGGACGCAAGCCCTGACTCTCCCTGGAGACCATTTTGTAACCCAAGCGAGCTCATTCCACTGCCAGTGAGATAAATCCAGAGCCACTGAATGTATCTCAATGGCAGTTTATCACCATGGGTGTCAAGGCTAAACAACATAACTGCATGAAAAGTCTGTCTGTGTCGGGCCCATCCAATGCAATGGGTTTTGTAAGGGAAAGTCCTTCACTGAGGTGTTGGCCCAGCATCATCAATATCACCATTTACAGCTTGTTCTGCAAAGAAGTAAATTTTAAAATGAGGCTAAAAGGAAAACAGAGTCTTCTTTGAGTTGCCTCCTATTTACCAGTAATCCCACCAAGTGTTTTTTTGGATTGGCAAACTGAGCTCTACATATTTATATTGGTAACATTTTCCAGTAGGTTCTACCAAAAGGTATCTGAGCACCTTGTGTTGTGAAATCCAGAGAAATGGAAAACATTAAAACAAATAAGCCTTGTCTCCCAGTTCAGCCTGCTGGAAAAGAAAGTCTACCTTTCCAAGGGCATCAGTCTAAATGAGGCCTCAGTTCTTAAATCCCTTAATCAGTTGCCTTAGAAACCAGGAGAATGTGGTGAGCTCCTCCAATTAGCAAGGTAATAAATACTATGATAGGTTTAATCACCCGTTACTGGCCAAGCACACTTTGCTGAAGGTGAAATTGGTATTACTCATTGTGACTGATATTCTGTATTTTGCAGATCTTTTGGCACTTAAATGAAAAGTCTATCTCCTGCATCAGGAGAAAGAAGGAAAGAATGTTAGGTACCATAGCACTGGGAATTCTTGTTTGTCAGTCATTGGTGATTTATCTCAGCTGGAAAGCACTCAAGAAAAAGTGAAATTTGATCCTACTCAACAAATTACATATTGAATTCCTACAATGTGCAATGCCATGTATAATGAAAACCAGCAATAAATTATATTCACTTTTGTTCCTAAAGATCATCAGGAAGTTCACAAATTAAAATATGATATATCGTAGTCTAAATATTCAGTATGAAAATGGTAAGGGAAAAATGTTCCATCATTTATTTAATTTTACTATGGGAAGACAGACTTTGAGTTTATAGATAAACTAGGAAACCATCACATTTTAATTTTTAATTTAATCTTTATTGTATTTTTCCCATTACCATTCAGCCCCCTTATATGACCCTCCCCTCAGCAATCACCACACTGTTGTCCATGTCCATGAGTCCTTTTTCCTTTTTGCTCAATCTCTCCACTCCCTAACTGCACCCCTCAACTAGCTGATATCTGCTCTCCATCTATGAGTTTGTTTCTGTTTTGCTTGTTAGATTAGATGGTTGATTAGATTCCATATATGAGTGAAATAATATGGTATTGGTCTTTATCTGACTGGCTTATTTCACTTAGCATAATGTTCTCCAGGTCTATCCATTCCACCTAAAAGGGTAAAATTTTCTTCTTTTTTATGGTCAAGTAGTATTCCATGGTGTAAATGTCCCACAGTTGTTTTATCCATTCATCTATTGATCTTGGCTATTGTAAGTAATGCTGCAATGAATACAGGGTGCTTATGTTCTTTTGAATTACTGTTTTAAACTCCTTGGGATATATTCCCAAGAGTGGAATCACTGGATCAAAAGACAAGTCCATTTTTAATTTTTAGAGGAATCTCTATACTGCTCTCCACAGTGGCTGCTCTAATCTGCATTCCCACCAACAGTACAAAAGTTTCCCTTTCTCCACATCCTCACCAGCACGTGTTGTTTCCTGATTTATTGATGATAGCCATTCTTACGGGTCTGAGATGGTTTCTCATCATGGTTTTAATTTGCGTTTCTCTGCTGATTAGTGACATTGAGCATCTTTTCATGTGTCTATTGTCCATCTGTATGTTCTCTTTGGAGAAGTGTCTCCAGATCCTTTGCCCATTTTTTAATTGGGTTGTTTGTTTTTTGGTATTGAGTTTTGTAAGTTCTTTATCAATTTTGGATATTAACCCCTTATCAGATGTATTGGCAAATATATTCTCTCATTCTGTGAGTTGTCTTTTTATTTTGTTGATAATTTCCTTTGATCTGCAAAAACTTTTATTTTGATGTGGTCCCACTTGTTTATTTTTTTCTTTTGTTTCCCTTTCTGGAGAGTTATATCCAACAAAAAAATTGCTACAAATAATGTACAAGATTTTGAAGTCTATGTTTTCTTCTAGGATTTTTACTGTTTCAGATCTAACATTTAAGTCTTTGATCCATTTTTAATTTATTCTTGTGTGTGATATAAGAAGGTGGTCTAGTTTCATTTTTTCTGCATGTATCTCTCCAATCTCCCAACACCAATTAATGAATAGACTATCTTTAGTCCATTTTATGTGCCTGCTCCCTATGTTGAATATTAATTGACTATAAAGGTGTGGGTTTATTTTGGGACTCTCTATCTTGTTCCAATGATCTATGTGTCTGTTTTTATGCCAGTTCCATGCTGTTTTGATTACTATGGCCTTATAGTATAGTTTGTTATTAGGTACCACGATTCTTCCAACTTTGTTCTTCTTTCTCAAGATTACTGTTGCTATGCAGAGCCTTTTGTGATTGGTTCCATATAAATTTTTGAAATCTTTGTTCTAGTTCTGTGAACCATGTCATTGGAATCTTGATAGGAATTGCATTGAATCTATAAATTGCTTTGGGTAGTATGGACATTTTAATGATGTTAAATCTTCCTATCCATGAACATAGTACATGCTTCCACTTATTTGTATTTTCAATTTCTTTCTTCAGTGTCTTATAACTTCCCATGTACAGGTCTTTTATGTCCTTGATAAGCTTTATTCTTATATAGTTTATTCTTTTTGAAGCAACTATGGATGGGATTGTTTTCTTAATTTCCCTTTCTGTTCATTTGTTATTGGCATTCAAAATGCAACTGATTTCTGAAAATTAATTTTGTATCCTGCTACTTTGCTGAATTCATTTATCAGTTCTGGGACTTTCTTGGTGGAATCTTTAGGGTTCTTGATGTACAATATCATGTCATCTGTAAATAAAGACAGTTTTACTTCTTCCTTTCCAATTTGGATGCCTTTTATTTCTTCCTCTTATCTGAATGCTATGGCTAAGACTTCCAGTACTATGTTAAATAAAAGAGGTAAAAGTGGACATTCCTTTCTTGTTCCCAATGTTGAGGGGAATACTTGTAGATTTTGCCCATTGAGTATAATGCTGGTAAAGGCTTTGTCATATATGGCCAATATTATGTTTATGTATATTCATTCTATTCCCATTTTGCTGAGTGTTTTGATCATAAATAGGTGCTGGATTTTATCAAATGCTTTTTCTGCATCATTGAGATGATTATGTGGTTTTTAACCTTCATTTTGTTTATGTGGTGAGTCACATTTATTGATTTGAGAACTTTGTACCAACCTTGCAATGCCAGAATAAATGTCACTTCATTATGGCGTATGATTTTTTGATGCATTGCTGTATTCAGTTTGCATATTTTTTGAGGACTTTTGCATCTATGTTCATCAGGGATAATGGTCTATAATTTTCTTTCTTTGTCATGTCTTTACCTTGTTTTGGAATTAGGTTAATGCTGGCCTCATAAAATGAATTTGGGAGCCTTTCTTCCTCTTGAATTTTATGAAGTAGTGTGAGAAGAAAAGGTGTTGGTTCTTCTCAAACTGTTTGGTAAAATTCACTGGACCACCCAATCCAGGGCTTTGGCTTTTTGGAGAACATTTTTAAATTACTGCTTCAGTTTCACTAGGTGTAATCTGTCTATTCAGATTTTCTGATTCTTCCTGATTTAGTTTGTAAAGATTGTATGTTTCTAGGAATTTATCCATTTCCTCCAGGTTGTCCAGTTTTTTGGCATATAGTTGTTCATAATATTTTCTTAGAATCTCTTGTATTTCTTAAGTGTCAGTTGTTATTTCTCCTCTTTTATTTCTGACTTTATTTATTTGGGCCTTTTCTCTTTTTTTCTGGTTTAATATTTGTCCATCTTTTTTATCTTTTCAAAGAACCGGTTCTTGGATTCATTA
This sequence comes from Phyllostomus hastatus, assembly GCF_019186645.2. Lineage (NCBI taxonomy): Eukaryota > Metazoa > Chordata > Mammalia > Chiroptera > Phyllostomidae > Phyllostomus > Phyllostomus hastatus. Next base: position 6,905,592 of record NW_025333622.1, on the reverse strand, counting down.
TCTTTTGTATTTTTTTAGACTCTACTTTATTTATTTTTGCTTCGATCTTTATTATTTCCTTCCTTCTACTTACTTATGTTTTGTCTGTTGTCTTTTTGAAGTTTCTTTAAGTGTAAATTTAAATCACGTATTTGAGCTTTTTCTTGTTTTTTGAGAAAGGGCTGTAATGCTATAAATTTCCCTCTAGGATTGTTTTCCTAGTGTGCTGCAGATTTTGGAGTGTTGTGTACTCATTTTCATTTGTTTCAAGGTATCTTCTGATTTCTTCCTTGATCTCGTTGTTGACGATTCATTATTTAATAACATGTTATTTAGCTTTCATGTCTATGTGTATTTTTCAGTGCTCTTCTTGTGATTGATTTCTAGTTTCATAGCATTGTGTTTAGAGAACATGCTTGATATGATTTCAGTCTTATTAATTTTATTGAGACTTGTTTTGTGTCCCCAAATATGGTCTATCCTAGAAACCATTCCATGTGCTTTAAAAATATGTATATTCTACTGCTTTGGAATGAAAAGCTCTGAAGATATCAGTTAAATCCACTTGATCCAGTGTGTCTTTAAGGCCACTATCTCTTTTGATTTTCTGTCTGGACGATCTACCCATTGAAGTCAATAGGGTGTTAAAATCCTCAACTATGATTATGTTTTTGTTGATCTCTCCTTTTATGTCCATCAAGATTTGCTTTACATATTTAAGTACCCCTATGTTGGGTACATAAAGGCTCACTAAGGTTATATCCTCTTGTGGATTGTTCCCTTTATATTGTGTCCTTCTTTGTCTCTTAACATAGCCTTGGTTTTAAAGTCTATTTTGTCAAATATTAGTATTGCTACCTCAGTTTTTTTTCTTTTCTATTTGCATGGAATATCTTTTTCCAGCCCTTTACTTTTAGTCTGTATGTATCTTTCAATTTTAGGTGGATCTCTAAGAGGCAGCATATATATGGGTCTTGTTTTCTTATTCATTAAGCTACTCTATGTTTTTTGGTTGGAGTATTTAAACCATTTATATTTAAGGTGGTTATTGATACATATGTATTTAGTGCCATTTTATTGTTAGGCTGTTTCCTCATTTTTTTTCTCTTTTTCTTCTTCTTAAACCAAGACCTTGAACATCTGTTGCAGTACTGGTTTGGTGTTAACAAACTCGTTTAGCAATTTCTTGTATCAGAAGCTCCTTATTTCTCCTTCCATTTCAAATGATAGCCTTGTGGGGTAAAGTAACATTGGTGATAGGTCCTTGCTTTTCCTCATCTTGAACAGTACACTCCACTCCCTTTGGCTTGAAGTTTTTCTGCTGAGTAATCAGATGCCAGTCTAACTGGTGCTTCCTTGTAGGCAACTACCTGCTATTCTCTTGTGGCTTTCAGGATTTTCTCCTTATCTTTTAGCCTTGTCAATTTAATTATGATGTGTCTCACTGTAGGCCTCTTTGGGTCCAACTTTTTCGGGACTCTCTGAACTTCCTGGATGTGTGTGTCTTTTTCCTTCACCAGATTAGGGGAGTTTTCAGTCAGTATTTCTTCAAATAGGTTCTCAATCCCTTGCTCACTATTTTCTCCTTCTGATATTCCCTTGATGCAGATGTTGTTTCACTTCTAGTTGTCCAAAACGTTTCTTAAGCTCTCCTCATTTTTTTTTTAATTTGTTTTTTCTTTTCACTGCCCTGCCTGGGTCTTCTTTTTCTACCTTGTCTTCCAAATCACTGATTCGATTCTCTTCTTCATCTAACCTATTGTTTATTTCTGCTGGTGTGATATTTATTTCAGATATTGCAATTGTTATTTGTTACTGGTCCTCTTTTATGGTTTCTATGTCTTTTCATGCTGCTGAGTATCCTTATAATCATTACTGTAAACTCTGTATTGGATAAATTTCTTGCTTCCATTTCATGTAGTTCTTCTGGAGAATTTTATTGTTCTTTCAGCTGGGGTCTGTTTCTTTGTCTTCCCATTTTGGCTCATTTGTATTTCTGCCTTATTTGTTAAACTAATCAAATTAGGGTGATTAGCTGTTAAGCTAATCTAGCTGTAATCAGCAGCCCCACTTAAGCTTCACAGGATAGGGCAGAGTAATTACTGAGGGTGGGGCTATTGCTTCTCCTCAGGCTGATGCCATTCGCTCTGCCTGAGAAAGATGGTTTCTGCAATATGGGGAACACAGCACAGGGATACTGATGGCTGTTCCTTCAGTTCTCTTCCCAAAGCCACCAACCCCACATTCTCCTCAGGTGTCTCTAATCCACTTCATCCTTCCTCTGCTAGAACCCAGAGTAAGTAGCTAGAGATAAAATTTTGTGATATAGCCATTTAAGAGGTTCTCTGCATCTCTGCTGTCTCTCCCTGGCAGACAGAAACCCTGCTGCTTTTCACAGCTGAATGTTATCTCTGTTGTTTTCTGGCTCTGGTGCTGTAGGCTGGGGATCCCAGCTTGTGGTTTAGATGCCACACTTCTCAGGGGGGACCCCCCCCCAGCTGCTGAAATATCTCTTCAGCACTTTAACTGCTGCCCATGGGAGCCCAGCCAGCCCTCTTGCATCTCCTCTGCACTTCCAACCAGTCTCGTTGTGGTGAAGTGGTTTCCTCCATCTGGCCTTGGTTATACAATTTAGTTGTAATTCCAGATTGGTCCTGGGAGGATGTTAGTATCGCTTCCGCTTACTCCTCTGCCCTCTTGGATCTCTTTCAGAACCATTACATTTTAAAACAAAATCTTTTAGACCTCTAAAACATTTATCATCCGTTCAATTTAGACATAACTAAAAGTAAATATGATAGTTTTGGATATAAAATCAGTTTCTAATTTCATCTGCCAAGAAGATAAAATTAAAAATTTTTAATTATCATTGATAAATCAAGGTTCTGGTAGTTGTCTAAATTCTCTTTTGTGTGCCCCCCACTCTAGGTTAGACCCACTCTGTACCAATAAGTTAAATGCCCCTCTTATATCAAGGCATTTAATTCTGAGTTTTAAGAGGTGTTTATAGTTTTGGGATTTTTTCTCTCTCATGTTCTTGCTCAAAGTTAATTCCTTAATAGTGCATCATTTTTTTTTCTTATCTGGCTTTCCTGCGCTCCTGTCCTCCTCTCTGTCTTCACCATCTAACCACTGTTTGATTACTATTCAGAGCTTATATTCACCCACAGAAAGTATTCTGAGCGATGCTAGTGAGTTCAGCAAATATGCCCCCTTCTATCTGAGCAATATAAATAGTTTAACAAGAATTTCCTTATCTGTCTGATTATTTTACTATGACCTATATTGCTAGTGTAACCACACAGAGATTTCATTTCTTTAATATGACTTTTCCCTTAATCCAAACTAACCTTGCGCAGTCGAACAGAACCATGACTCACTTGCCTCTTTTCAATCAGATTCTTTCACCTTTGCATATCCACATATCGACTCCCTTCCTTAATTATTAAGTCCTTAGAGCATCAGGTTCTGGTCTGCATCAAATAGTCTTAGGAACAAAGCCTCACATCTGTTGACCACAAAAACAGTTTTCCATCAAACCAAAGATAACATCTTGGCTTCAGTTGTGTTTTAGCCCTAGCCCCCTGGAAGTAGAGCCACCCTATCAACCACACTCTTATGAAACAAGACAGACATCAGGACCTGACACAATGATCAACTTACTCCCTACCCTGGACCCCACCAATCAACCAATCAGTGGAGCCCCATGACCTCAACTCCATTCGTCACCATGATTAAAAATTTTTCTACTATATAATCTGTTCCCACACAGACCATTGAAAAACCAAGTTGTAAAGCATTAGCTCACCTGTATCTCCAGGCTTGGCACTATTTCCTTAAATAAACCTTCACTTTCTTTGCTACAAATTCCTGTTCAGGTCTTATTGGGCTTTGATATGCGCAGGCAAATAAACTCCTTGAGTTTGGTAACGTAAGAAAGGTAGTGTGTGTAATGGTTAAGATTATGGGATCTTGAGTCAGACTGCCTGGCTTCTAAAATCTGGTCTTGTGCCCTGGCTGGTGTGCCTCAGTGGATTGAGCATCAGCCTGCAAACCAATTGGCCTGGTCACCAGTTTGATTCCCAGTTGGGGAACATGCCTGGGTTGCAAGCCAGGTTGAGCCCCCAGGGAAGGACACACGAGAGGCAACCACACATTGATGTTTCTCTCTCTCTTTCTCTTTCCCTTCCCCTCTTTCTAAAAAATAAACAAATAAAATATTTTTTAAATTATAAAAAAATAAATAAAATCTGGACTTGATATTTAAATTACTAGACTTTGCTCAGCTCTAAATTCATGCTTGATAAATGGGAGATAATACAGCATACCTCATAGTGTTGTCATGACAATCCAGTGAGAAGCCATGGTAAGCTCAAAATCAGGCCTGAAGAACACATTCAATAAAAATTAACTATTGATAGTGTAGTAAGTTTATAAAGCTCCCCTAAGACTGTGTATGTAAACATGCTTTGAAAAGAGCATTCACTTTTATACAATTGTAAATCAGCAATAGTATTATTAAAGTAGACAAGAGCAGTGCAAATGCTTCACAAATACCATTATGGTATATAATTATAGAAAATAAAATTATATCTATAAAACAATACCAAAAGTTAAGTACAAGCTTTTCAGGAATCAAGGCTGTGTTCTGTGGGGGTCCATAATGAGTCACCCTAAGATGTGCTTGTATGGTATGTGATTGTTTAGAGCTAAAGGCAACTTTAGTCACAAGCTCAAGGGAAACTTCCATTCTTCCCTTTCACTACCTAAAATAATTTGAATTAGGGGCCTTGCCAATAACAGATTATCAAATTTTATTGTTCTTGAACTATCTATAGAGCAGGAAAAACTTCTATTTGCTAAACTTCTGTTCTTCTTATCACTCTGCAATGAGTCTTTGAAGACCTCAAGGTATATTTCTTCATCCCTAGCTCAGGATGTGTGATATACCTCAATCCCCTTTCTATCTCCAAACCTCTTGTGCTTGTAGGGTTGTTGATTCTCTCATGTATGTGGGATTCCCATACAGATGTATGTATTAAATTTGGCTATTTTCTCCTGCTAATCTGTAGCACATCTATTCGATGATTAGACCAGCCAGAAGAACCTTGAAGGTAGAAGAAAGTGTGTTCCTCTCCCACAGCTCTATTCCACAGCAATAGGTTCATAGTTCCCAGTGCTAGGTACACTGCATATTAAAGCAGATTTTCTTGATACTCTCTGACTAGGTACTGTTCTCAATAAATTCTAGCTGAATTAAAGAGAATAAAAAGATTTTAACTTACTATCTCACATCTCTCTGATACCCAAGGGGTGCCTCTGAAATGTCTTATAGAGCAGATAGAAAATCTGTGGTGCCTACACACAATGGAATATTACTCAGCCATAAAAAAGAGTGAAATCTTACCATTTGTGACAGCATGGATGAACCTAGAGGGTGTTTGTTATGCTCAGTAAAATAAGCCAGACATAGAAATGCAAATAACATATGACAGCACTTATATGTAGAATCTAACAAAATGAACAAAAAAATAGAAACAGACTTACAAAGAATTCTGACAGATGCCGGGGGAGGGGTGAAGTAATTAAGAAGCACTAACTGGTAGTTACAAAATAAGCACTGGGGGTACAAGGTAAAGCACAGGGGACGCAGTCCAGAATTCTGTAGTGACTGTCAATGGTGCCTGGAAGTCACCTGAATTACCGGAGGGAAACACTTTGTAAAGCATACAAATGTTTATCCACTGTGATATACATCTGAAGCTAATACAAAATAATGTTCAATGTAAGCTGTAGTTAAAAAATAAAATAATAAGCCTGGCTGGTGTAGCTCAGTGGATTGAGCGCGGGCTGTGAACCAAAGTATCGCAGGTTCGATTCCCACTCAGGGCACATGCTTGGGTTGCAGGCCATGGCCCCCAGCAACCGCACATTGATGTTTCTCTCTCTCTCTCTTTCTCCCTCCCTTCCCTCTCTAAAAATAAATAAATAAAAATCTTTAAAAAAAAATTTTTAAAAAAATAAAATAAAATAAATAAAAAAATAAAAAATGAAAAAAACTAAAGTAATCTTATAGAAATAATTTTAAAAATACCACTGAAGTAGTATCTGTTACAATTCATCATTCAGAAGCTCAAAAAAACAGTAAATCCAAAACTATAAAACCTGAAAAACTTTTAGACTTTTAAAAATCTCTGCCTCCATTTCCTAATAGAAATAGGCTTTATATTTTTAAAATAGTAGATTATCTCAGTTTCCTTGTCACTCTGAATCCCTATGAAGCAGTAATTTTTACAGCATTATGCAAAGTGGTTTCAGGAGATTAAAAAAAAATGTTAACATTTTCTGCCTTGAATGAGTTTAAATCTGACTTCAGATTTCTGACACTTAAAAACTTTTATAAACCAACAAATAAAGAGTATAATCTAATATAATGCAAATTGAGTACCTGAGCACTGAAGGGAAGAAAATTGAAGTTATTATTGTGACATAAAATTCACCACTATCATCTGAACACTCTAGAATCAGTAGTTCTAAAACTAGAAGGCTTAAAAATAAGCAGTGGAACTTGTTAAAATACAGATTTCAAGCTCTACCTCCAGAGATTCTTATTTAATAGGATTTTGAGGGGACCCAGGGATATTACTATATTCATAATCAGAGGAAGAATGTAATGTCTCTTTTTCTTTTCCTAGAAAGTGATATACAAAATAGTGCTTGCCATGCAAAGATATGGCACACCCTACTTCCCCTTGATCTTCATGCCAGATGAGTGGGGAGAAAGTGAGACAATCATGAAGACTCTTCTAACTCTCTGAGGCATATGTTTGTAAAAAGACAGGCTGTGAGCATCAAACAAACATATTTAAAATGTACCAAAGATCTGCATTATCTAAATTTTCCACCTTTTCTTTTTTACCATGGATAAGTCTTCATTATGGTGCCATAATATTACTAACAACATTAAAAATGGTGTCATTAAGCCCTGACTGGCATAGCTCAGTGGACTGAGTGCAGGCTGGGAACCAAAGTGTCCCAGGTTCAATTCCCAGCCAGGGTACATGCCTGGGTTGCAGGCCATAACCCCCAGCAACCGCACATTGATGTTTCTTTCTCTCTCTCTCTCTCTCTCTCTCTCTCTCTCTCTCTCTATATATATATATATATATATATCCCTCCCTTCCCTCTCTAAAAATAAATAAATAAAATCTAAAAAAAAATGGTGTCATCATCACAAGTAGATTAAAAACCTATCAGCCATATGGAAAATATTTGCAAACAATATATTAAAAGTCAATATGATTAGTATAGAGAAAGCATTTGTAAATCAGTAAGGAAAAGCATTGATATTTTAACAAAGATAAGAAAAAATATGAGACAGTTTATAGTACAGGAAACATAATTGGCTGCCTGGTGTTGAGTTATATAAGTTCTTTATATATTTTGGAAATTAAGCTCTTCTCAGATGCATCATTAGCAAATGTGTTCTCCCATACAGTGGGTTCCCTACAGGAGCTTTTGAATTTGAGGTAGTCCCATTTGTTTATTTTGTCCTTTATTTCTCTTGCCCAAAGAGATATGTAGGCAAAAATATTGCTACATGGGATATCTGAAATTTTATTGCCTACGTTTTCCTCTAAGATTTTGTCATATCATGACTTACATTTAATTCTTTTATACATTTTAAATTTATTCTGGTGTATGGTGTAATTTGGAGATCTAGTTTCTTTTTTTTTTTTTCATGTATGATTTCAGTTTTCCCAGCACCATGTATTGAGGAGACCATCTTTACTCCACTGTATGCTCTTGACTCCTTTGTCAAATATTAATTCACCATAAAGGTGTGGGTTTATTTCTGGGCTCTCTATTCTCTTCCACTGATCAATATGCCTGTTCTTATGCCAGCAACAGGCTGTTTTGATTATAGTGGCCTTGTAGTATAGTTTGATATCAGATATGGAGGGATATCAGATCCCTCCAAATTTATTCTTCTTTCTAAACATTGCTGAGGTTGGAGGTGGGCTGGGTAGAGGAGGGTAATGAGGGAAAAAATGAGACAACTATAATAGAATAATAATTTTAAAAGATTGCTGAAATTATTCAGGGTTTTTTTAGTTCCATATAAATTTTTGAAATATCTGTTCTAGATCTGTGAAATATGCCATTAGTATTTTAATAGGAATTGTGTTGAATCTAGAGATTGTTTTGTGTAGTATGGACATTTTAATTATGCTAATATTTCAATCCATGAACATGGTCTATATTTCCATTTATTTATATCTTCCTCAATTTCTTTATTCTGTGTCCTATAGTTTTCCAAGTACAGGTCTTTTACCTCCTTCATTAAATTTATTCCTAGGTACCTTATTTTTTGTTGTTGTTGCAATAGTAAATGATACTGTTTTCTTCGTTTCTCTTTCTGATAGTTTATTGTTGGTATATAAAAATGCCATCGATTTCTGAGTATTAATTTTGTATCCTGCTGCTTTGCTGAATTCATTTATTAGGTCTAGTAGTTTTTTGGTGGAGGAAGACAAACAATTCAATTTAAAAATGGGTAAAGGACCTGAATAGACACCTCTTCAAGGAGGACATGTAGACGGCCCAACAACATATAAAAAAAATGCTCAACATTGCTAGTCATCAAAGAGATGCAAATTAAAACCAGAATAAGATATCACATCACACCTGCTAAAATGACTACCATCAATAAATCAACAAATAAGAGGTGCTAGAGAAGATGTGGAGAAAAGTGAGCCCCAGTGCACTGTTGGTGGGAAGGTAGACTTGTGCAGCCACTGTGGAAACCAGTATGGAGTTTCCTCAAAAAATTAAAAATGGAATTGCCTTTTGACCCAGTGATTTCACTTTTGGAAATGTATCTTAAAAATTCTGAAACAGCAATTCAGAAGAATATATGCACCCTCTGGTTTATAGCAGCATTCTTTACAATAACCAAGATGTGGAAATAGCCTAAGTGTCCATCAGTAGATGGGTGGATAAAAAAGCTGTGGTACAGTTACACAATGGAATACTATGCTTCAGTAAAAAAAGGAACTCTTACCCTTTGTGACAGCATGGATGGACTTGGACACTATTATGCTAACTAAAATAAGCCAGTCAGTGAAAGATAAATACCATAAGATTTCACTTATTTGTGGAATCCAATGAAAAATAAAATTAGCTAATAAGCTAAATAGAATCAGAGACATAGAAACATGGAACAGACTGAGAGCTGTAAGAAGGGAGAAGGGAACTAGTGGAAAGAAGCTAAAGAGAATACCCAAGGAAAATATATGAATCATCCGTGAACATGGACAAACGTATGGGGATAGCCTAAGGGAATGGTGGGGGGCTGGGTGGAAGGGGGCAAAAGGGTAAAAACTGAGATATCTCTAATAGCATAAACAATAAAATACAATTTAAATTTAAAATTAAAAATAAATAAAAAGAAATACAATTGGCTAAAAAATTCTTATGGAGAGCATTCAACTTCATTAATATTTAAAGAAAAACAAGTTAAAGTAACAAATATTTCAATTAGAAATGTTTTTTGTTTTTTTGTTTTTGTTTTTAATGATAAGAACTCCATTAAAGAAGAGTAGTATAAAAAACTCCCATTCAGTCCTAGTGCTGATTTTTAAATTTTTCTGAAAAGTATTTTGTAATACATCTAAAACTTACATAATTCAGACCATTTTTGTTAATAATTCTTCTCTAAAAGAAAATAGTAAGAAAATTAAATTAGACTTTTTTCTAAAAATGGTCATTACAGAATGATTATAAAAACAATAAGTCAAAAACAATCTACACATAAGAATCAAGGTGATTGCAGAAATGATAGTCTATGTATACTGTGGGAATAGTATATAGCTATTATAATTGTTTGGTTTTGAAGAAATTTAAATAATATGAGAAAATGTTCATAATAAAACATTAGTGAGAGAAAAAGCGTTAAAATTACATATTTGGTAAATTATCCTAAACATTTATTTTTGCATATATCTATGTGTGCATATAACAGGAAAAAATTGCATCAAAATCATGAGTGTTGTTTCTGAGTATGAAATTACAGGTAATTTCAGTTTTTCTCCCTATAATTGTATATACTTTCTAAATATTCTACAATGCATTTGTGTTCCTTTCATATTGAGGGCTGAAAAACTAATGCTATAGCATATGTAAGGTCAATGGGATAGAATCTGTAGCCCAAATAAATTAACATTATTTCTAACCAAAGGCAATTGAAAATCAATTGTTCACATGCATATAAAATTGGAACAAGGTTTGAATCAAGTAGAGTCCTTGTATCATTAATAGAAGTGATACCATCATTGTGAAGATTTCCATGCACTGTCAATATTTACGTATTCAGGGGAACCTCAAACCACAACTCTTCAAAGTTGACTTGTCTTTCTTAAGAACTGAGGAAGAATTAATATATTAAAAAGTTGGAGGCCACCCAAAGAGAGAATTCAATGCCAACTTGATTCACAAAATTGTTTCCTGTGGCCTGACTGACCCTAAAACAGGAGGCTGAGAGAATAAACATCACTGTAATACTTAAAAACCTGATTAAAAAATCAAGAATTTGATAGAGACTTAGAATTTGCAAGAAGGGGAGATATAGAAAGGCTCCACTGGTTCCTAAACCCAGCCCTACATCTGAATCACCTGTGTACCTTGTTAACTACCCTGACCCCAACCCCAAATTCAGTAGACCGAGATAAGGCTTAGAAATGTGTAGTTCAAATATATGTCCCAGGAGATTCTAATGAAGTCCAAGTTCAGGTACCCCCATTTGAGAACCAGTGATCTAATACCAACAAGACAATTAAGCCCAAAGATCAATTACTTAACTGAATAAGTAAAAAAGAAAGAAAAGTCTTTGAATGCCTTGCTATGTATTACTTAAATAGTAATAGAAAGGACAAGTCACAAGGAAAATATTCTTACTTGAATGTGAACTGTAACTAGTTTGAGAGGATGAGGAGGGGCAAGGGCACTGGAGGAGGAAATCCTCTGTTGAGTAGTACTATGCCAAGTGCTTTATGTGGACAGGGATCTACCTACAAACCAATACAGAATTTCTGTGGTTCTTAAAAAACCCTGAACATCAGAATGGATTTTAGGATAACCTAGATAATTCAGAACCCAGTTTGAAAACTAAATAGCCCCATATGATCAGCCTTTTACCAGTTCATAGTTTTCCATTATCTTCTTTAAAGATCAACTCACCAAAAATCACCAGCTATGAGATTTCGGCTATTCAGATAAAGCAAACATTGATTTTTTACTTAGCTCTTTTATTCTGAGATGCTTTCACTAGCTGAAGCTCTAAAATGGAGGATTATTAAGAGAAAAAATGTCATATGAACTTTCATATCTCCAAGCAAAGGGATACTCCCTTTTCACTTGGCACTTGCCAAATGACAAGCACATTTACTTAGTCTGTACTACCTAAATGAAACTCAGATAAATATTTTGTTCAAGTCCACAAAACTAGAAAGTGGCTAAATGGGAATTTAAATCCAGGACTAACTTGTCGCCTAGGTTCTTTCTATTTCCTGATAGTGCCTCCTTCATAACTAAAAATGTCTTTGACAAAAAAGGATATTTGAATGAAAGGGCTAAAACATAGATGTTACTCTATGTGCTAGGTTTTTTCTGTACCTTATCAACAACTATAATTATTGATTCACCATGTTCCTGCCACAGAGAAATAAAAAAAAATATTCTGCATCAGGTTTTAAAAAGTTGTTATTATATAATTTATGGGAAGATATTATAGATCTAAAATTACCACCTTGGTATTTTAGTCCTTGATGGACAATCTAAATTGCACACTTGTTCTTTTTAAATGGCCACTGATTACAAGATTAAGAAGGCTTTGTTATCAGAACGGTCTAATTTTTTTTGAAATTTCCCTGTGGGTCACTGTATTCTCACATATGGTACAACCACTCCCAGAGGAATGTGCTAAAATTACAGTGGAAGTAACAACAGGACTCTTATCATTTGCCAGTTTCTCTTTGGGTTCAAGAGCTACCTGGCAAATTTTTCTCTCGAAAAATCAATCTGGGCATACATCTGGTCAAGATGGCAGCATAGTAGACACAGCTCACCTCATGGCACAACCACATCAAAATTACAAATAACATATAGAACAACTATCACTCAGAACTGTCATAAATTGAGCTGAATAAATGTCTGACAACTACAGAATTAAAGAAATGACATCCATCCAGAATGGAAGGAGAGGCAGAGATGAGGAATAGGCTGGTCCCACACACACAAGTTGGATATGAATCTGGAAGGGATATCTTGGGAGCTATCCAGCCTAGGAGTCCCAGCCTAACACCATGTTCCCCATCCCAGGGTTCCAGTGCCAGGAAAGTAAGTCCCCACAACTTCTGGCTGCAAAACAAGCAGGGACTGAGTTGGTGGAAGAAACTTCTGGATTCCCAAGCAGTTCCTCTTCCTCTTAAAGAACACACACACAGACTTACTTAGACTCACTCCTTCTGAGCTCCAACACTGGAGTAGCAGCTTGGAGGCATACAGGGTGGAAATGAAGTATCTGGCATAAAGGCAAGTGCTGGGGGCACAGAAAAATGAATAGAAGCCATTTTCCCTTTTCTGAACTCTCCCTGCATAGAGCCACAGGGCCACAGAACCAGTAGGCAGGTGCCATATCTGAGACTCTATCAACCTGGCTAACACTGTTTGCTCCACCCTGGAGATCCCCAGAGATTCCATCTTACCCAAGTTATGGGTCCACCCAAGCTGCTTTCCCATATGAATGGCTGGTCTTGGCTCATATTTCACAACTTACTGAATCCTCAAAAAAAAAAATAGCAACAGCCAGCCTCAGTGAGTCCCCTGTACCACTTGCTATGTAGCCCCAAACTGGCATTAGCAGCAAACAGCCTAGATTCATAGCTTAGCTTCACCTGGGAATTTCCAAACCCAGCACAAGTAGTAACCATTTCACATTGCTTTATAGCTCTGGCAGGGTGACCCTGGGCAAAAAACAGGTAGGGGCTGACCTTGGCCTGTACCACCAGGGAAACCCCAGAGCCTGTGCACCCAGTGGAAAGGTACAGACTACATCAGAGCACCACCACCCTGCCCCTGCACATCTGATCTTCCACAGAGAGCAGAGGTTGGTGGTCAGTGGTCACAGCCAACCCTTGCAGCTAACTGGCCTGATTAAATCCCTTCCATTGGTCTGTCAACAGCAATCAAGTAGCAACTACAAGAGGATAGTGTTCTAAACCCACACAAAGAGTACACATTGAGTACCCACCTTGGGTGATAGGGGAGGCTGTACCACTGGACCCTACAGGACACCTACTATATTAGGCTGCACTACCCATATAGGATTCATAGAAGTTCTACCTACTACATAGAAACAAACACAGGGAGGTTGCCAAAATGAGGAGATAAAGAAACATGGCCCAAAGATTCTGGAAAGATTAAAATTCCAAAAAAAAGAGCTAAACTAAATGGAGTTAAGCAATCTATCAGATGCAGAGTTCAAAACACTGGTTATAAGGATGCTCAAGGAACTTAATGAGTACCACAGCAGCATAAAAAAAGAAACAAAGATCCAGTCAGAAACAAAGAATGCACTAATTGAAATAAACAATTTATAGGAAAAAAACAGTAAAGTGAATAATGTCAAGAATCAAATTAATTATTTGAAAGAATATAAGGAAGCAAAAAAACAACAAATCAGAACAAACAGAAGAAAAAGGAACCCCTCCAAAAAAACTGAGGTTAGTATAAGCAGCCTTTGGGACCACTTCAAGCATTCCAACATTTGCATTGTAGGGATGCCAAAACGAGAAAAGAACGACCAAGAAATTGGAAATCTATTTGAAAAAAATAATGAAAGAAAATGTCCCTAATTTGGTGAAGGAAATAGACATGCAAGTCCAGGAAGCACAGAGAGTCCCAAACAAGATGGATGCAAAGAGACCCACTCTAAGGCACATCATAGTTGAAATGTCAAAGGTTAAAGATAAAGAGAGAAACTTAAAAGCAGCAAGAGAAAAGAAGTTAGGTAGCTACAGGGGAGTTCCCATTAATCTGTCAGCTGATTTCTCAAAAGAAACTTTGCAGGCTTGACAGGGTTGGCAAGAAGTATTCAAAGTCATGAAAAGTGGGGACCTGCAGCCAAGATTGCTCTACCCAGCAAAGCTATCATTAGAATCAAAAGTCAGATAAAGAGATTCCCAGGCAAGAAAAAACTAAAGGATTTCATCATCACCAAACCATTAACATATGATATGTTAAAGGAACTTATTTAAGAAAAAGAAGAAGTTCAAAACTATGAACAATAAAATGGTAATATATACATATCTAGCAACAATTGAATTTAAAATACAAACTAAACAAACAAGAACAGAGACAGAATCATGGATACAGAGAGTGTTTTGATGGTTGCCTGGTTGGAAGCGGTGCAGGGGAATGGCTAAAAAGATGAGGGAATTAGGAAGCACAAATAGGTAGTTGCAGAATAGCCATGGGGTTGTACAGTATAGGAAATGGAGTAGCTGAAGAACTTAGATGCATGACCCATGGACACGAACAATGGTATGGGGAGTGCCTGAGGGAGGGGGAGTGCTGGGTGGAGGGTAGCAAAAAAGGAAAATTTGGGACAACTGTAATAGCATAATCAATAACATATAATTGTAAGAAAGGTCTAAAGAAAGAGAGGGAAGAAAGGAAGGGAGGGAGGGAGGGGGGAAGGAAGGAAAAGAAAGAAAGAGAGAGAGAGAGAAAGAAGAAAAGAAAGAAAGAAAAGAAAGAAAGAAAGAAAGAAAGAAAGAAAGAAAGAAAGAAAGAAAGAAAGGAAAGAAAGAAGGAAGGAAGGAAGGAAGGAAAGAAAGAAGGAAAGAAAGAAAGATTTGATTTGGGATGGAACAAGAAAAGAAAAAAGCCAGTGACACAGTGGTTGTAACCAAAAAAGTAAGAAATGAAGACAGTTAGATTGTATGTTGTCTTATCAGACTCCTGTCTCCATCCAATTTAAAGAAACAGCATGTGTAATTAAAATTTAGAATTAGTATGGGAACAATGATATCATCAGGGAGACAAACATCTAACACAGAGAATTATTATTTATAATTATTAGCTCATCATCACCATAGCCATAAAATATCTAAGTTCTAAAGACTTCCAAAAGCATATTCCTTTGCAGCATCAAGAGTCATGTTGTATTGACAACAGATTCTGTAGACTTTCAACTTATCCCCAGTAGGCTATTTTTACTGGAACTAAAGACAGTAAACTGGCTGAGTTTACTGTGAAATATCCATAGACATGCATCCCCTGAGCTTTCCTGAGTTTTTCTCATTCATCCTCACTAAGTCCCTGCGAAGCAGAAGCCAGGCTATTATCTTCAGTCATCAGATTAGAAAACCAAAAAGCAAAAGCAAAAGATGGTGAGTTTGTCCACTGAAGTCATATACCACCCCAGCACACTGAAACCTCAGATCTTGACATATGAATACAATAAGAATTCATTCCCGATCCAATGAGAACAGAATATGGGAAAAAGTTGGGGGAGAAGAAGGAAATACAGTTGTTACCTACCCTTCTCCTCTTTCCTTTCATATTCCACATTGCCCAAAAGAAGAATGAGGTCATTCTACAGATCCAAAGAATAGCAAGGGAATCATGGAGAAGAAGGCTATACTTCCTGATTTGCGTAGCGTTAAACTAACAAAACAGGCTCTATCTTGGTAAATTATCACATTAACCTCCAATTACCATCTAAATGGAATGAAATCACTAAGTGTAACTCAAGTGGGATCATTTTTTTCTTTTTTCTTTTGTTTTTAACTTTTTATTTTTGACATACAGTAGTATTTTGTAATTAGTTTCAGGTGTATGGTAGAGTGGTTAGACAAACATATACTTTACAAAGTGTTCTCCCTTATATTTCCAATATACCACTGGTACCATACATAGTTATAATATCATTGACTGTATTTCTTTTGCTGTACTTTAAATCCCCATGACTATTTTGTAACTTCTCAATATATCTGTACTTCTCAATCCCTTCACCTTTTTAACCCAGTCCCCTAACCTCTTTTCCTCTGGCGACCATCAGTCTGTTCTCTGTATCTATGAGTCTGTTTCTGTTTTTGTTTGCATATAGTGTTCTTTGTATTCCACATAGAAGTGAGATCATATGGTACTTGTCTTTCTCTGACTGACTTATTTCACTTAGCATGATATCCTCTGGGTCTACCCATGTTGTCACAAATGATAAGATTTTGTTCTTTTTATGGCCTGGTGATATTCTGTTGTATATATGCATCATAGCTTTTCTATCCACTTGTCCACTGGTAGGCATTTGGATTGCTTCCAGAGCATGGCTACTATAAATAATGTTGTGATGAACATAGAGATGCATATATTCTTTCAGATTAGTGTTTTGAATTTCTTCAGATATATGGGGCAAAAAAGTAGGTTTATGATTATGAGTAAGCAAAACACAGTTTATTATTATGCTGTTATTTATTGATTATTGCATTATTTTCCATATGAACAACTGTAAACCTGTTGCCCCACCCTGTATACCCAGAAGAGGAACTGATGGATCATAAGACAGTTCCATTTTTAGTTTTCTGAGGAAATTCCATACTGTTTTGCACAGTGGCTGCACCAGTCTGAATTCCCACCAACAGTGCACAAGGATTTCATTTTTCACCTCAGTTGGGAACTACCCTGCCTGGTATCAGAAGCTGTAACCCCCACCTAGGCTAAGGCTGAGGGAGTGGCCTTGAACCATAAACCAGCAAAGAGACAAAAGCTTATCTCCCTGGCAGGAAAGCTGCTTCTGCTGCTTCATTCATAACTGAACCTCAAAGCTTGGTCGGTTAGCCAAAGACGGGTAAGATTCCCCAAGGGGGGAATGATCTAAGACAGGCATGATCATGTGGGAGGCCCCCAAGAAAGGACTTTGGGGGCTATAGCAAAAGGGGGTGATAGACCCTCACTCCCCGGCTTTGACGTAGCCTGAGTCCTCAGCATCTGGGAGAAAATCTCCTTATCTCTTGGTTGCCTTAGTTCCCTTGCTCCACCTAAGCCTGAAACAATGACAGGGTGGTGCAGCTCTGTGCTGAAAAGGGCGGGTTCCCCTGGTGATCAGGCCTAAGAAAGAATACGTAAAATCCTGTGAAACCTGCTTTGTTTAGAATGCTCTCAGTTGAATGAGAAGGGTCCAAGGAGGAAGTTAGTTTGTTCTTTAAAGTTTTATAGCTCTTTGACCCTGACTCAAAATAGGCCCTCAGACTTCTTTGTTATCTATTGTTTGATCCTTACTTCCTAGCTATGAGTAATGAGCTTTTACCTGAATTCTTATTTCAAATGAAACCAATAAAAAACCTCTCCAGAGGGGGATCGGTGTGCTCTCCGCACCTGGGAGGGTGGCCAAGCGGCACCCTCCAGGAGAGAGGGTGGCCAAGGCACTCCCCACGTGAGGAGTGGCCCTGCTGTTCCTATTCCCCCACAGCACCTGGTTGTCTCTGTGTATGTTCTTTCTCGCATTTCGATGAGCCATCCGCAGCGTTCCGTGATCACTACTGCCCGGTGACCCACGCATCACACCTCCTGGAACACTGGTTTGTTTATTTATTGATGATGGCCATTTTGGCATGTGTGAAATGATATCTCATTGTGGTTTTAATTTGCATTTCTCTGATGATTAGTGACGTTGAGCATCTTTTCATATGCTCATTGGTCATCTATGTGTCCTCTTTGAAGAAGTTTCTATTCAGGTACTTTGCCTATTTTTAATGGATTTTTGTTTGTTTTCTGGTGTTGAGTTGTATAAGTTCATTATAAAATTTGAATATTAACCCAAAGGGCTCAATTCATAGGAAAATAGCTCAACTTCAGCTATTTTCTCTATTCATTCTTAGGCATGTATCTACTTCCATCTAATGCTTAAATAGTCATTTCCACCTAATCCACACAAATTTTGCATCTCCACTAAATTTTCAATCAAACATCAGGTCTGTATTTGTTTCCAGGAAACAGAATGCCAACAGGACATTTTTACCAGAACATCCAGCTTTAATTCCATGTCTAAAAATGGAACTAAGGCACACTCCCACCTGAATAAGCTTCCTCTGTGCAGTTCCATTCTTTCCCATCACATTTTCCAAGTTTCCTTTATGATCTCTAGTAATTATCCCTACATTGTCATTCCTTCAAATAGAGGTATTTATCTTCACACAGATGAACAACCTCCAACAAATTTTCAGTGGTAAACTTTCTGTACATAAAACTGTACAATAAACTCTAATACAGCAAAGAAGTTTTAATAAAATTTCTAATATGATGCTATTTTTTTAATTGCTTAAAAATTTATATTCTTTATTGTAACCTTTCAAATCAAGTACAAATTCCTCAGCTCAGCATTGGAGATTGCCTGTTATCTGACCTCACTTTGCCTATCCAACCCCATAAAACTTGATTAGAAATGAGTCCTAAATCCAGATCTTTAGCTTTGGTCAAAAATAAGCCAGGCAGTGAAAGACAAATACCATATGATCTTGTTACAGAACAAACAAGGGGGGCCTGGGACAATATACTATTATTGAAAAAAAAGCCCCCAGGTCCGTCATGTCCGCCGCCAGAGGAAAGATGTCTCTCAACGCCAGAGATTCGTGAAAAGGAAAGGAAATGTTTATTTAATGCTATACAGACTTAAAGTAGTGACTTAATGTCTTCACCAAAATCACAAATCCCTTAAAACACCCACAAACAGACACAATCCTTCCTTCCTTCCCCCTTTTCCCAGTCCAGAGTACCATATCTCAGGAAAGGAAATAGAAGCTCATGGCTCAGGCAGTCCTCTGGTTATTCCCAGTTAGTACTCCATCTCGACTGGGAGACCTCCCTGGGTTCCCGGCACCCTCAGCCAAGTCGCTGGGATCTCTGCTAAAACCAGGTGGTGGTTCCCCCTTCTAAAGCTGCAGGGGTCCCCACTCTGGCAAAGGCACATGGTCCTCTCTCTAAGGGCCATGGGAGTCCCCACTCAGCCAAAACCGCATGCTTCTCCCCCTGCACAATGGCTGCAAGGGGGCGGGGGCAGTCGTCACTCAGCCAAAGCCAAGTGGCAGTTCTCTGCTAAAGCCGCAAGGTGATTCTCTCTTGCAGGGCTGTGGGAGTCTTCACTCTGCTAAAGCTGTGTGGTCCTCTCTCCAATGACTGTGATCCTCTCTGCACTTCCACAGCTGCATGGTTCTCCCTTGCTGCATCTTGGTTTAAATCCCCAAGCCAATCTTCCTCTGCAGCCCCATTTCCGACTCCTCCCACAGTCGGCTTCACATGCCAGAACTCATACTCTTCCAGCCTTACTGGACTGCCATCATGAGTCTGGGCAGGTGTGGCCCCAAGTCCTGGAGCCAATCATCTCCAAGCCCCCATGCAGGCGCTGTAACTCGGGGGACCTGCCCTCCAGTTACATCTTGGTGGGGAAGTTACTTCCATTCCGTTGGCTCTGAGCATGGCCACAGCTATTTAACATATCTAAGCAACCAGCCAAAGGCTATAGATATGTTAAATGACCACGGCAGAGGTTAGCTGCAAGGCTGTTGCTATGAGAAACAGCTTTCAAAGGTCCTGGTCCATGTGCCCCTTCCCCCAGCCCACACCTGGGGAATGGAAGTGAAGACATCTTAAAATGTCCTGGACACCTTAAGTTCTGGACCCCATTTCAAATACCTATTTGGGATCTCCCCTCTTGGCTGCACCCTGTAACAATCTCACCTTTAAGTGGAACCTAATCAACAAAACAAACAAGCAAGCAAAATATAACCAGAGACATTGAAATTCAGAACAATCTGACAGTAACAAGAGGGGAGGTAGGAAGGGATCATGGGGGGAAAAGGGGGAAGGGTTTTCAGGAACATCTGCAAAGGACATATGGACAAAACCAAGTGGGGGTGGAATCAGGGGAAGGAGGTGGGGAGGGCTGGCATGTGGGGGAGTGGTCGGGGGAAATGCAGACAACTGCATTTGAACAACAATAAAACAATTTTTTAAAATTTCCCCTTAATGCTTTCTTCTTTCCCCAAAGCACATCAAGTATGCTTATTTTAGCTTTTGAACTTATCTATGAACTCCCATTTGGAATGCCTATCCTTCTATTATCTAGGCAATATAATTTTCTAGATTCATTTCCAATGTTGACTTTTCAATGAAGTTTCTCCTGATAACTTCTGTACAGAATAGTTGTATACTTCTTTAAATGTCTACAACATGGACCATGTGAATTTGATTGTAGAAGATCATGTGTTGTTTTCGTAACTGCTATTCTATGAACTTGCAAGCAGTTGAAGGGCTTTGTTTTTCTATTTTTATTTTTTTAGTAAAATAGAACAAAACCATTGCAGGATTGTACCTCGTGATTGATAGTGTTTTAATTATCACAATTTAAAATCTCTTTATAAATATTAAAGGTCTTAAGGAGATTTTAACCTTGTTTCTGATCACAAAGTTTTATTGGACCTGCAGAGGCTTGGTTATAAGGAATGCCTTGACTGCTTTGGATATGACTGAATAATAGCACTTGGTCAGACCTGTGCATAAAGAGTTATCTGGTAGCTCTAAAGAGTGTAAATTAGAAAAGGAAAAGAATGGTAGCAGGAAGGTCAGCTAGAATCCTACTAGAATAGCCCTTGCTGGTGTGACTCACTGGATTCACTGCTGGCCTGCAATTCAAAGGGTCGCCAGTTTGATTTCCAGTCAGGGCATTTGCCTGGGTTGTGGGCCAGGTACCCAGAAGGGGGTGCAAGAGGCAACCACACATTGATGTTCTCTCCCTCTCTTTCTCCCTCCCTTCCTCTCTCTAAACAGGCAGTGGAAATAGGTGTCTGGAACTTTGGAAAAGACAGATATATGAATTTGAGCCCCCACTAGTGGGATGATGGTAGAAGATAAAGGACTAGAGAAGATAAGTGAAGGGCAATAAACTAGAGGTAAATAATGGGGAATGGGACCATTGCTAATGACTATATTTGGAGAACAGTAGGATCCTGAATGATATAGGAAGGTGAGAGAAAGAAGATTAAGAAAGTAAAGTATTATTTAAAGCAAGAAAGCAGGTCAATCCTGGCACATGTCAGGGGAGATGAAGGCAGAATATTTTGTTGATTTTCACTGATAGGGAATTGAGAGTTATAAAACAATCAATCTTATTTTACATTAATTTTTACAACTGAAGAGCCAGAGTCCTAGAAGAAATAAAAAATCTTTTTTATTCTATATAATCGAGAATTAAAATAACTCAAAAAAATTTGCATTTGAATTGACTAAATTTCCTCCAGAGAATACAACTATCTCCTTATTTTGTATTTACTCAAGTTATCCTTTTATCCTCAATCACAAAAATAAAAAAAATTGCAATCTTTTGGCCACCCAAGCGAAGAAATTAGATCTGTCTTCTTGAGTCCCTAAAGATTTCAAGAGCTTCAAGTATAATCCAGTGTAAACTCACCAAATAAAGCAAGCAATCATGATTTAAGTCAAATAACAAAGCTAGAGTTGAAAACATAATTGGGGTGAGCAAATATAAGAAGTGAAGTGAGGATCTGGGAGATGTATACCAGTTAACAAGAAAGCTATGATTAAGTACAAGAGAGAAAAAAGAATTGAGAGAAAGGGACAGGTTCAGAGTTGAGAACACATGTGCTGAATCTAGCACCTGAATGACATTCAAGACCTGGAGTCCATGGCAGCCTTGTATTCTCACTTGATCTACTCCTTGCCCAATGGCTAACTTCCCTGCAGAGTCTTGACCTGGGTCATTATAAATCTTCAACTACTACAACTTCCAAGAGTCTTTAAATTTAAATATTCAATTGATGAATTATCCTCATAATACTAATATTTCTTCCTGTTTCATTCTTTTTCATAACAGCTCATACCCTGATGCAAAATTCGCACACACGCACATATACACATACATATGTGTGTATATATGTACACATGTATGTATAAATGTGTGTGTGTATATACATACATGTGTGTATACATATTCATATATATTCATGTGTATACTTTAAAGATTGTGCTATTAACGATTTTCAGAAATCCAATTAAACCTTAGACCCTATATTTAAAGTTTAATTTTTTTTTGCTGTCACCATTAAATTGTTCCTTCACGTAAAGTGACCCACATTTTCAACATAAAATATAACTGCTATCCTATTTGCAGTTTGGAAAAATATTTTCAATGCTCAGTGACTTGTATTATATAGGTGGCATTTGTATTATTTTAAGCACTTACACACATCTCTACTATGATTACACTAATTAAAATAAATGCATTTTCTAAATGTTTGAAAAACCATAATTACATTGTTCCAGAAACATCTGTCCAAACCACTAGACTCTGTGTTTATGCTTCATGGAGTAGGCTAACTATACTGAGAATTGAATCATGCTGCTTATTTGACTGAGTTTTTGTACATATAGACTAATCATTGCTTCATTGATCATTGCTTCATTGCTTCAATCAGTCACTTCATTGTAGTCACTTTATTCTAAAGTCACTACATTCTCTTTGTCATTCAGCATTTTTCAGAAGCCAGCACCAATATCTTTACACAATTGGATTTCTCCATGACATTGTCCTAAAATAAATATAAACTAATTCTGTGTAGATCTGAGAATATGTATCAAGATAAGGATCCTAAAATTATTCAAATTATTGACTGCTTTGACAGGGGCCATCTATTAGTTTTTATAGGCATATTATTATATTACTGACATGTCCTAACCCTTTTAATTTGGGCCCTTTGACAAGTTGTTTGTAGAAGATAAGGTAAGGAATAGAGTAGAGTAGAAGAATATAGGAGTTTGTTCAGCCCTGGCCAGTGTGGCTCAATTGGTTGGAGTGTGATCCTGAGCACCAGAAGGTCACAGACTGGATTCCCGTTCAGAGAACATGCCTAGGTTGTGTATGGATTCCCATTCAGAGAACATGCCTAGGTTGTGTATGGGCGGCACACCAATCAAGGCATGTGTGGGAGGCAAGCAACTGATGTTTCTCTCACACTGACATTTCTCTCCGTCTTCTTATCTCTCTGGAATCAATAATATATTTCCTCAGGTAACGATTTTCTTTTTCAAACAATCTGTTCAATAAGTTAACATTTCAGTTGATCAATCCCAGTAGTAAAGAGATTCAGAGCAAAGAGCAAATTTCTGCGTTATATATGCAAGGCAGAGACAATTAATACAACCTCCTGCCTTCAGGTAGCTTATAATCTTATACAAGCAAAAAAGCTGAGGGGTAATGGAGACTCACTTTCAGGTTGCTTTCCTCCTGGTTGGCTTCCCAGACTTCAAACTAGCAGTGCAAGGATATGCACTAAATCAAGAGTGCAAATAAGTGGAGGCTGCGCCCAATGCATTGCTTGTTCCTTAAGAAGTTCCTCTAAAGTCTACTGTACTTGGTGAAAGGAAACTGCAGGTCAGAGGGGCCAAATCCCCAGGTTCTCAAATGTTTAGACTTTTGGGCTACAGAAGGGACTGTGTCATCACCCATGAGTCCACCCATTTGCCACACAATAAATTTTTCTTGGACCATGGTTACGTACCTCCTAACTGCATCATCAGACATACATCTGACTTGACCACTGCCTAAAACAGAAGTTAAGAAAGAGTTGATGGAACATTGTAGATTAAAATGTACATAGTTATCACCATCTTCACCCAAACCCATTTAGAGTGACAGTAAAGAGTTTTTTTAAGAAAGCAAATGCGCGGGCGCACACATACATGAACAAAGAGGAAGGGAGTAGAGACCATAGTTGATAAAGCTTATCAGCAAAATTTTGGAAAATGAAGACAGAATAGATAAGAGTTAGCTGAATTTGAGATCAAAGAAAAGAAGAAATAGAAGTGCTACTGGCAAAGATAGCAGTGAGTAGGCAAAACTCCAGAAAACTTCAGGAAAAGAGGTTATCAGTTACCACTTAGCAATCAGATAGCTGAGAGTGAGACATCATACTAAACATGAGAAAACTGCACACAGGGAATGATGAGATTCCCTAACCCCCTTCCTTTGATCACTTCTTTAGCTTCCTGGCAGCCAGAATCATGACACCAAGATATCTATCCCCTTTTATCTCCAGAACAGAGCTTATTTCCAGACTGTAAGAATCAAGTATTTCAGTCTAGGGAAAAACCTAAACATACAGATATTGGACAGATCTAAACACCTTTCAGAGAAGCTCCCAGTTCCACAAACACAGACTCTCTCCCCCAAACACACACTCATGAACACATAATCACAGAGGCTCAAATCAGCTTCTTATAGTATCTCAAGCTAAGACAGGAATATAGTTTCATAGTGCAACAGATATTCTCAGAAAACCTCTGACATGGAATAGAGAAACCAAAACAGACAAACAGGAAGAAAAAAAGGATCTGGGGAAACTGACAAAATACAGGGAACATGAGATAAAACCAAAACATGCAATGGTCCTTATGAAATGGTCCTTATGAAATGGTTCTTAATATTATCAGAGGGATATTCGATCCATAAATTAAGAACACGTGGATTTTTAAATGAAGCATTAAAATAATTATAAACTACTCTTGGAAATTAAAAATTTAATTTGAACAACTGTGCTTGAACAACAATAAAAATGTGAAAAAAAGATACTTTTATTTGCCATGTTAGAATGTCAGTATTCCAAAATTTAACCCCAAGGCAGAGTTGCACTATCACAATAAAATTTCCTGATATGGAAAAAAATACAAATAAAAGATAAAAATTTAATTTTAAAAGTGTTTTAAAGTCAGTAGATGTTTAGAAGTTACACTGAGGAAATCTAAATAATAAAATATGAAAGAGCAGGGAAATAGGAAAACAAGGACAAGATTAAGGTAGCAACCATGGGGTCTGACATCTAGAGAGTGGGAGGTCATGAAAGAATGACTATAGAGAAAATTGAGGAGAAGAAATCATTAAAGAAAATTCCTCATATCTAAAGCAAAGAAGTAAAGGTTTTTTACTTATTTACTTTTTACTTTTTATTTTTAATTTGTTTCTTCATCGAAAGAGCCTACCATATCATATCTCCAGCAAAATGAATGAAAAATGACCTACACCAGGATATATTTCTGATCACCTTTAAATTTTTCACAGAGAGAGGGAAAAATATCCAGCAAGGTCATATCCGAAGAATCAGAAATCAAAATGGCAGACTTCTCAAATGTATTTCTAAAAGAGAGGAGACTTTGGAGCAAAACCCTGAAGAATGACACACCATCATGGTTTGTTACAGATCTCATACCGGGAAAGGAAAGGCAGAGTTATGTCAGGTGAGGTCTTTAGCCATGCCAAAAGCTATTTTCCTACCTAGCTCAGGGAATGACTGAGGACTTCAAGAAGAAAAGTGACAAGATTCTATTTCTATTTGAAAAGTCTAGCCTGGTAACATTGGGGAAAATGGGTAAGAGTTGAGGAGTGTTGGTGACAGGGAAAAAGTATACACATGGACAAGTGCTGATGCAGACCTGACCTAAGGAAGTAGAAACGAAGAAAGAGACAAAAGGGGCTGATTTCCAGGCATTTACACTTACAATTACCGTTGGCTGTCTGATTGAGTGTGGATATTGAGTGAAAGTGTCTAGGATGGTTCCTAGGTTTGCACCTTAGATGGCTAAAGGAATAATAATGTCTTTTGCTAGCAAAAGGAAAGGATCTTAATTTTAAAAAGAAGAAAAGCTCAATTTAGGACATGCTGAGTTGGCATTACCCTATATGCCACTTTCTCCTTCACCTCTGTGCTTCTACACTGGTGTATTCTACTTGGAATTCTACCTAATCCCTCTTTGTATTATTCTAATAAAACCATCGATCAAAGTAAGAAGAAATTATTCATAACCTCAACCAAATTCACATTTTACATGTTTATGTGTTCCCTTCCAATCCCTGTTTATCTACAGGATTTTATATAATTATAGCCATAATGGAAGTATAACTTTATACTCTCCTTCCTTCAGTTAAAATAATTTTAGTTTGTTTCTCTGCTATTCCATAGTCTATTTCTAATTACCCCTTATACGCCTGCATAATATTAAATCAGATAGTACTTTCTTGTTTTATGTATCATATTCACTGTTGTTGAACATTTAGGCAGTTTCTAATTCTTTCTCTATTTTGCCAAATAGTGCCACAATGAGAATCTTTGTATACATATTTTTTTTTCATTTTTTTGGTGGATATTAGAAAACAGTGATTTTTCTTTAACCCAAATGTAGAGTCATGACTCAAAAGTACAAGAAACTTTTATGACTTCCTTTTGTTTTGCACAGGTGCAGGAACATTTTTTTCATGCCAAATCTATGTCTGTGCTGGATTTCTCTCTGCTTACTGCCGATGCTACCACATAACAAACAATGGCACTGCCCAGGGCCTTCCTCCAGGCTCTGCAGCCCATCTCTGCCACTACACCCTGATGGAGACCTGCACCCTCCCACACACTGGCCCTTCAAATTGATGACACAGCTGGACTATCTGCCGGGCTTCCATTCTCATGTTTATGATTCAGAGGGGGAGGGTGTGCACTGGTCTATAGATTACCTGGACTCTCCGCACATACAACTTGACAGCAATCCTAATGTGTGTCCATGGCCAAGTATCCTACCCAGTTCAAGTCCAGCCATCTGGAACTTATTATGTTTAAGAGGAGGAATCAGGCATATTGAGAACAATGAGTGAGACCAGGTAAAAAATGTAGTACTTCGTACTTGACTCCACTGACTGTGGAGTACTTCCCTCACTCCACAGTCAGGTTTGACAGTCAGGCTAGGCCCCACAGGCAAGTTTGTTAAGCCTCTGTGGGCCTCATCTCTAAAATGGGGGTATACATGTAAATGTTCAGAATAGTGCCTGGCATGTGGAAAGTCTTCATAAGGATTCACTATTATTATTCCTGTCACAACCCTGGGTAAATTAATGTAATGCACAAGGTCCCCTAAAAAGACATCACTCTCATTAGAAAATAGTGATAGCTAAATATGTAAGAGCAATTGTATGAGTGACATCATTCTAAGAACTCTCCTACACACATGGTCTATTGAAATTTCTCAATACAACCTGAGGCAGGTGCTGTGACCCCCATTTAAAGATAAGTGAAGTGAGATACAAGAGTGTTAAGCAATTGCTTGAGGTCTCACAGTGATGTCAAAATAAAGAGATTCAAACCAAGGAATGTGGTTCCAAGAATGCTGTCCCAACCATGAGACATACGACCTCCACAGATAAAGCAGCAGAAATTTACTGGTTCATGAAGAAAGAGTAGAAACAAACTACCTAATCTATAGTGATGTGATTCCTCTGTTGCTGCTCCAAGGGAAAAAGTTGAGCTCTAGGGCATTAAAAACTATTTATAGCCTTTACGTCCCACATTACTTGTACTTTGAACCTCATCCAGATTGAATTCAACATTTAGGGTTTTCTAATCCTCTTGTGAATTAATGGTTCTTTTCATCTACATCTTATCTCTCAGCTGTAGTCTTTGTGGCTCTTCCTAACTCTTAAAGTGTCAGATCAAGGGATATGAGACTTCAGTAAATCCTTCAGAGTTTAAGATTAATGAGAAGAAAATAATGTTGGGTGTCAGTTATATGATCATGTTCTGTAGTTCTATTTTAAATGTGAGGATGCAGAGATTTGCTTCTAAGTAAAGAAAAAATATTTTGTCCTGTGCTCATTATGCAGATCAGAAACAGTAACAAAACATGTGCACAGATAAAAGACGAGTGGCCAGGAAGGACCTCTTTGAATTTTAAAAACAAATTG
Source organism: Phyllostomus hastatus (assembly GCF_019186645.2). Lineage (NCBI taxonomy): Eukaryota > Metazoa > Chordata > Mammalia > Chiroptera > Phyllostomidae > Phyllostomus > Phyllostomus hastatus. Next base: position 6,877,766 of record NW_025333622.1, on the reverse strand, counting down.
ATGATATTCTCTCTATATATGAGTGTATTACCACCAGTCGCCACTGGTAAGGGCTATGTCGTGATGGTGGTTGATTTCTCATACTGATAATGTGAAAAAGTAGGAAATGCTATCCCAAGTAGAGGACATGATGATCAGAGTAAGTTGTGGAGTCCATCTCAAAAGTTCAGGAATATACAGGCATGGGCAAAAGTAGGTTTACAGTGGCAATACCAATTAATACAATAATTAATTGATAATAATACAAGAATATATTGTTTTGTGTAATCACAACTGTAAACCGGCTTTTGCCCATCCCTGTACTTTAAATGGAGGAGAGTGGATGAAGCTGGAGAGGTAAAGAGAGGACAAATTATAGAAGTTCTGCAAAGCAATCCAATGTGCTATAGAATGTGAATATTTTCCTGTAGAAAATGGGAAACCACTAAATGATTTTTTGCTGGAGTACTAGAAAAAAAATAGATTTCTGGTTAAAAAAAATGATCTTTCTGGTTTCCTGTGTAGGGTGGAGAGTGTAGAAGGGAAAGAATGAGATGGGATGCCAAAAGAGGAGAAGGGGCTATTTGCCAATAGTATAACTGACCATAGAAATGATACTGAGGGTGACCGAGGCCTCAAGCAGCAGCCATGGAAATAGTAGCATGAAAGATAACTTGAGAAAGGTCTGGAAGGAAGAAACAACAAATTTTAGTGGCAGATGTGTATGGTCTTTCAGGAGAAGAGCTATATTCTAGGAGAGTGTTTCTCCATTTTTAAATCCATGATCCCTTTTTAACAAACATAACAACTTACATGCTCTGCCCAGCACACTTAAAAATTACTTCTTTTAGTCTGTCCCAACAATAGGATTTTTCTCAAATATAAAATTACATTTAAATGTAAAATAGAAATATTTAATCTACAGAGTAATCTAAAGGGACCAATCGCCATTTGCCCTTGTTACATGAAAGGGGGCAGGGCCCTGAGTGGGTCTGCTTTGGGCCAGCTGATAGTTTGTGGGTCCTGGACTCTGTGCAGCAAAGATTTCACAGTGCAAGGTCAGGTGATTTTGAAAGTATGTTTATTAAAGCTGGGGACAGTGGAACAAGGTAGGGCCTAGGACAGAAGAAGCAACAGGAGAGAACCTAGGCTGGGCTGCTTTGGCTCTTTAGAAACATTATGGGAAAGAAATGAGCCAAGTGGGGCTGTTGTCAGCTCACTGGAGAGTCAGAGAAAAGGGGACCTTGGGGACAGGTTCAGCCTGGGACAAGCTGTTGCTGCCCATTGCTCCCGCTTGCAAGTTTAGTGAGGTCCCTTAGAGTTTAGCAGATGCATGCCTGTGGAGGAAGGGAAAGGTGTGGGTGTGGTCCCGGGAGGGAGAGAATGCACTGGGTCCTTCATCTTTAGAGTTTTAAAGCCTAGGAGTTTAGGGGCAGACTTAGGGGAAGATCTCAACAGAATAGTCATCAGCTTTTCCAGGTGTATCCTTTCAGGGTCATGGTCTACACTGATTGGTCAGCACTGGGCCAGGAGGTCATTAGTCATCACAGCTGGTCCTGGCATCCCCTGCCTGGTTTTGATGCTTTTCCGGGCCTGGACTTGAAATACAACTGAGGCCTAGGTATTATCTCAAGGAAGAAAAGGTCAGGGGGGTATAAATCAGGTGAACAGCAATATGAAAGGTCAGGGGGTCTAAAGAGCATGACCAGAAATATGCCTCACCCTGGTGGTGAGGTCCAGCACCAGTTTTGCCCATTGCTAGGTGTCCAGGGGTTTCCATGCTTATGGCCATCTGTACCTGGCTGTTCAGCTATCTGTCTCAGTTTCCCCATTTTACTTGCCAAGGCATTTCCCCAGCTTCTTACTGTTCTGACTCACCACCAACATAGTCTACATGCTAGGGTGGCTCCTGGGTTTCCAGCTTGGGCAGAAAGGTCAATTGTGGTCCTTAAATAAAATAGTGAATACAGGAAAAGTGATCCAGGGAAGAAAATATTGAGTTTAAAGTGAATCAATATGATTCACTGAACTGTAAACCCCTTGAGAACAAGAACCATTCTTTAGCCCTGAATAAACTAAAACAGTGAATGACTGTCCCATACCTAAAATAATATAAAATAATAATAATAGTAATTTAATTTAATTTAAAAACATCTGCTGATCTGATCCAAAGTGGCTATTGGATACCCAGAGGATGGTGAGCAGGAAAGGCAGAGTTAGAGATGTGGAAAGAGATCTGAAGGGAGATAGTTCTTTGAGATGATAAAGATATAATTAAACTTGGCTTTTAAACTTGTACTTGTGAACCATTTTGAAAAACTTATGAAAGCTATCAATTTTCCCCTGTATCCCAATATGTGCATATAATTTCTGGGAGGTTCATTAACATCCTGAAGTCTCACTGGGATCTTTTAAGAATGTGAAGAACCCAGATCAAAAATCTCTAGACCGGTGATAGTTAAGTGTTGAGTTAGGTCTACCCTTTTGGGAATAGAGTAGGAAGAGCAAAGGGCTAAGCATGGAGCCTGGGGAATGCCAACATTTAAGAGGCAGACAGAAGAAGATGATCTTTCAAAGAAGAATTAGCACATCAGTCACAGAGGTAGTAAGAAATGGGCCTGAGTGGTATAACTAAATCGGGAAACAAGTTTCTTTCAAAGAAGAGAACTGGGGGTCATGTACTGCAGAGAGACAACATAAGATGATGACTAAGGATATCATTTAGATTTGGGCATTTGTGGACACTGTCTGTTTTTTAACCAGTTTTTATTATTCTGCCTCCTGGAAAGAGAATTCTGAATTTTGTCTGAGAAGTCAGTCCCCTGCTTCACCCGTTCTCAGCTATGTGAATTCTGTGGGAGTGAACCTGCCCTACTTTTGGAGGATGGCATTTTCTTGCCACAGAGCTGGGCACATAGAAATGTTCTAAGTGAATCTTAGAATTTTGTTGAAAGCTCTGGGACATGGAGGCTCCAGAGGTGAACAAGAAAGCAAATGGCCTTTGTGGCCATCTCAAGACAGAAAGCCAGGTCATTGGTCACCTTGATCAGCCACTGGATCTAGCCTTTCCTAAAGCTATTTGACCTCTGTACGTTTTAATTTCATGAGCCCATTTAAATCAAATCTGCTGATACTCTCAACAGGAAGCATCCAAACTGGTGGTACATATCTTTGCAGAAGCTGTCTCAGTAAAATGATGGTGGCAGAAATAAGACAGCAGTAAGCTAATGAATGACTTGGAAATGTAACACTCAGCAACCCAAATGATATGCTTTATTTCTAGCAGATTTATTGTGGCCATATAAAATCCAATATAAGTGTTTTTGGTTTTGTTTTGTTTTTAATTCTTTTCCTCATGTGGGCTTTAGGGCACCTTAAAGAATAGTATATTCTTTTTTGACTCCTTTTCTAGAACATAGATTAAACCTCAAAATCTTAACAGAAGATTCTTCCCCTAAATTATTAATTTAGTTTAGTCACTCAACATTTAATTTTACCCACCAGTTTTCCTTCCCCTTATATTAAGCTATGCATTGTAGCTCTGTTGACTTCATATTTTCCTGCTCAAAAAAGCAAATTTAAGCATTCTTCTGGAAGCTCCTTATTCAAACCTCATCATCTCTCGACTAAATCATTGAAACTGCATGCCAATATGCTTCTTTGTTTTTGTTCTTGTCTACTTTCAATCTAGTCTATGCATGAAACTGAGAGCTCTTACTACTTTAATTAAATTTGGTTTTAAATCCTAGCTCAAAAATCACCTCACTCTCCAACCTCTCAGAGAACTAGCTTTTCTCCTACATAACCTGCAACCCCCAAGGCAACAGAAGACAATAGGCCAGACCTGACTCATTGTCACACTGTCTGGACCTCTGGCAGACTAAAGATAATATCTTGACCTAAGTGAAGTTTCAATTCCTAAGCCCTAGGTGGAACAACCCCCTGACTACTTTCCCATGAGACGGAACAAAGGGACACTGGAAAAGACCTTGGAGCTTTTCCTTAAGCCCTGAAGATAAAAATTCATCACCCTTACCTCACCCTCAACCAATCAGCTCCCAGCATGACCCTGACCCCCTAACCCACAGTGCCTCATGATTTTGCCCTAGATAATCTATAACTTAATGCTCCACTGGGGGGTTAGGGCTTTTGAGCATTAGCTCCCTATTCTCCAGGGTGGCACCACATAATAAAATATCCACTTTCTCCACTGCAATTCTTGGTGTTTAGTGTTTGGCTCTGCTAGTGCTAGGTGTACAACCCATGGGGTTCATGCCTATGGATTATCCATATAAGTTCTCTGGTTTCTCTATTTCCTATACTATTCTTAACCACCCCCCATCTATTTTATGCCTACCAATTATGCTTCTTATTCCCTGAACCTTTTTTCCCCTATTCTCCCCCTTCCCCCTCCTCACTGATAACCCTCCATGTGATCTCCATTTCTGTGATTCTATTCCTATTCTAGTTGTTTGCTTAGTTTTTGTTTTTGGTTTTTAGGTTCAGTTGTTGATAGTTGTGAGTGTGTTGTCATTTTACTGTTCATTGTTTTTGATCTTCTCCTTTTCTTAGATAAGTCCCTTTAACATTTCATATTTCATATAATAAGGGCTTGGTGATGATGAAATCCTTTAACTTGACATTATCTGGAAAGCACTTTATCTGCCCTTCCATTCTAAATGAGAGCTTTACTGAATAGAGTAATCTGGGATTAGGTCCTTGCCTTTCATGACTTCAATACTTCTTTCCAATCCCTTCTTGACTGTAAGGTTTCTTTTGAGAAATCAGCTGTTAGTCCTATGGGAACTCCTTTGTAGGTAACTGTCTCCTTTTTTCTTGCTGCTTTTAAGATTCTCTTCTTATCTTTAATCTTGGGTAACTTAATTATGATGTGCTTTGGTGTGTTCCTCTTTGGGTTCAATTTCTTTGGGACTCTCTGAGCTTCCTGGACTTCCTGGAAGTCTATTTTCTTTGCCAGATTGGGGAAATTCTCCTTCGTTATTTGTTCAAATAAGTTTTCAACTTATTTGCTCTTCCTCTTCTCCTTCTGGCACCTCTTTGATTTGGATGTTGAAATATTTAAAGTTGTCCCAGAGGTTCCTAAGCCTCTTTTCATTTTTTGAATTCTTATTTCTTCATTGTATTCTGGTTGGATGTTCATTTTTTCCTTCTGTTCCAAATCATTGATTTGAGTCTGGGTTTCCTTCCCTTCTCTGTTCCCTGTATATTTTCCTTTATTTCACTTTGTATAGCCTTCATTTCTTCATTTTGTGACTGAGCTCAATCCTTTCTGTGGGCAACCTGATTCAGAGTTTTGAACTCTGCATCAGATAGGTTGTCTATCTCCTCATCACTTAGCACTTTTTCTGGAGTTTTGATCTGTTCTTTCTCCGACCATATTTCTCTGTCTCAGCACACCTGTTATGTTGTAAGGGGAAGAGCCTTCGGTATTTACCAGAACAGGGCAACCCTCTTTGCTGTGTCATGGTGCTGTATGTGGAGCAGGGGTCAGAGAGGGAACAAGGCCACTCACTTGCTCTACTCTAGCCCCACTTTCCAAAAACTCTCCTGTGAGACTGAGAGTTTCTCCTGCTTTAGCACCCCCAAAGGATTTTATAGCTAGAGATTTTGAGTCTTTGGTTTCCCTGCCAGGCAGCCCCTGACTTGCCCACATGGTCCGCTGTCTTGACGCAGGTCCTCTCTGTCCAGCTGCCCTCTCTACCCCTCCTACCAGTTTTAGTGAATGTTTCTTTAACTCCTTGGCTGTCAGAGTTCCCTGCAATTTTATTTTCTCGAAGTTCTGGTTGTTTATTGTTTTTAAATTGGTTGTCATTCTTCTTTTGGTTGTGTGAGGAGGCAAAGCATTTCTACCTCCACCTTCTTCTTGACTGGCACTTCTCTTTTTACTTTTTTAATGTGGCTCTTAGAAAATCACATTTTTGGTTCACTATTTCTACTAATCTACAAAAGCACTCTCAACTTCTCATGCCACTAAAAACATGTTGACATGAGCTTTGGCACCAAAAATACCTTGCAAAGGGATGCTTCAGATGGTTTTTTCAACCCTTCTTCAAAAAGGGGGTGGAGAATTTGTGTTATTACACACTCGTGGGTACCAATGTTACATTTTCAAGAGGACTGGTGAAAAATAGAGGCAGGTGGAAATGAAAATGAATGGATCAAAAAACTATGGTACATTTACACAATGGAATTCTATGCAGCAGAAAGAAAGAAGGAGCTCCTACCCTTTGCAACAGCTTGGATGGAGATGGAAAGCACTATGCTAAGCGAACTAAGCCAGGCAGTGAAAGACAAATACCATATGATCTCACCTTTAACAGGAACCTAAACAACAAAACAAAGAAACAAGCAAAATATAACCAAAGACACTGAAATAGAGGACAGGCTGACAGTGACCACAGGGGAGAGAAAAGGGAATTTCAGGGGGAGAAAGGGAAGGGTTTACAGGAACAAATTTAAAGGACACATGGACAAACACTAGGGTGAGGGTGGTATGGGAGGGAAGTGGGGAAGGTTGGGTGGGTGGCTGGATTCGGAGTAAAAGGGAGAAAACTGTGTTTGAACAATGATTAAAATAAAAAAAAAATAGGCAGATGTGACACCATGAAAATCTACAATTAGTCAGCCCACTCAAGGAATACAGCTCATCCTTCACCTCATTTGCTCACTAACTGAATGTCTTTACTCCCTTTCTTGGCTTCTATGTCCTTGTGAGTTTAAAACCATTTCTAATTCTCCACAGAAAAGTATCTTTGTGTTGCTATAAACATTTAATATCCCAAATGCTGATATAATAATAACAAAAGTAAAGTTTCTTATTTTACTAGGACTTTATGAAATGCAGCTAAAGCAGTGGTGTTTTGTGGTGGTTACTTTCAAAACTATTCCAGGAGCTCTCTGCCCTTCACACACATAGCATACTTTCCCAAAGCATTAACTACTTTCTTAACCAAAACTGAAATGGAAATCTACTCACCTCTCCATTGTTTTTGTTGGACACTGAAGAGATAATAAGCTTCCTATCAAAGCAATGGAAAAATGACCCAAAGGGAAGAAAGTCAGTGACTCAGTGGTTTGAGAGGCAAAAGGTAAAATATAACAGCATACTGATGAAAGGTAGGGCCTCGTCAGCTGTCATTGAAATTTCACTCTAGCGGAATTATAATTTTTAATTAAAATGCAAGGAAAGAAGCATGACAGAGGAACTGAAGGCATCTGGATGACCAAGGAATGCATGCTCTTAATCATCACTGTCATCTTGTCACAGTGTCACCTGAGTAATTGAAGGAAAGGCAAGACTAGATACAGTGGGAGACGAGTGTATTCTCTACGTGTGGCTGTGATGTGTTTAGGTGTGTTATATGAATATCCTCATACCTGGGCCATTTCTTCCATCCATTCTCACAACAGATATTTGTTAACATCTACCACATACCAGGGCAGTGTTCTAAGTGCAGGGTTGCAGCAGTGAGCAAAGTCCCTCTCCGAAGGACCTTACATTCCAGTAGAAATTCCGTGGACACAACTATGTACTCTGCTTGTATGATCTAAATTTTTCTTAATGTTATTGCTCTGGTGGCCTGTATTCTCCACCTTTCTATCAGCTCCACACACACACTGGAGCCATGTGAATTAGCATATCATACACACAAAAATCCATTTTTTATTATTTGGGGGCAGGGGAGAGAAACAAGGGACAAGCAATTCTGGACTCCCCTCCTAAATGGCAAAGCCATCAGGGTTCCATAAACAACTGCCACTGAAAGAAACATTTGTTCTTTCTTTGAGGCTGATAAAAGGGAGCCCTTGCTACAGTTGGGTAAATAGCAACTGCCTTGTTCCCTCCTCTATTATTCACTCTGCATGCTCTCTCTGGTGTCTGCTCCCTGGCAGGGGAAACAACTGAATGCAGTGCTAGATGATGCAGAACTGGTCTCTCACTGTCTCAATGAGACGAGCGAGGGCTTTTATGTGTGAGACTAAGGTTCATTTCGGTGAGTCGAGTCCTGATCCCTCCCCATACTAACTGTGTGACATTGGGCCAGTCACTGAACATCTTGTACCTGGTTTTTGATTTTTTTAAAGTGTAGGTATTACAGTAGAGAATCACTAAGACTCTTCTCAATCTTGAGGTGTTGTGCCTTTAAATAATTTGCGTAGCACAAGAATAAGTGAAGACAGAGGAAATAGAAAGTAGAGTAAAAGGCCAAGAAGGAATCTGTGGGTCCTATTTGACATTTATGGATAGCAATATAAGTTCAGTACCAAGAGAAAAAAACACGGTGTTTTCTAATAAGTGACTTGAATAAGGTCACCCAGTGAACAGAGGAACAGAGAAATTTTCCTATAGTAACCGGTTGCCTTATTTCTCAATAAGGCTCAACCTATTACACTTGGCATTTTCTCAACTGGATTTGTCTGTCTATATAAATTAGTCTACAGCTGTAGCCAGCTGTTTTGTCAGAAGTAACAAAATCCCTAAGCTTATTTCCTGTCAACCAACATAAAAGCTGAATCTAGTACTTGCTAAAAACAGCTTTTGCCCTGAAACCACAGACCTAAGCTAACATTGCCGCCTTTAAAAACAAAATGCACAGACACTGAGGGCATTACCCTGGAAATTTTCGGGGTGGGGCGGGGTGGGGGGTTGCTGCTACATGATCCGCATTATGACTAGTGACCCAAAGACTGCATAAAACTACGGCAGGAAAATTTTTCTACATTTTTCCTTTTTCTCCACCCCAAAATTGGAAAATATTCACATGGGGACTCCTTAGAGACCAAAAAATAATTTTTTAAAAAAGTCTGATTTTCCAGTCCTTCACATTTCTAATAATGGCGGGCCTGGCAGGTTCGACTAATGTTTTCCAAACACTACACAGACCACATAACTGATATAAATAGAACTAGGTCTAAATAACTTATGAAAATAGCACTCAGGGCTCCTGCAGAGACCATCTGTGAGACGATCCTTTCCTAATAGGCCAGTGACTTCAGGGAGTCACAGATTTACCCATTTTGATCCAAACCCTTTTGGAGAGATTGGATAACCCTCTGTTTCTGGGGGAGCAAGGAGCGACAGAAGTAGAAGCAGGGGAAGAGGTGGGGACTAGTGACTGGCCAAGAGGAAGTCCATGTCTAAGTTCCAAAGACTAAAACTGAACAAGGATGGCTTTTGTGGTTGAATCTCTCTACCCTGAAAACCTTCAATTCAGCGTTCCCTTCTCCCTGGGCTCCCAGTAAATGCTTGACATTAAACACACAACATTTATTAAAATGGCCTATATTTACCTAACCATCAGTTTTGTTTATTAAGACGTATTCTTGATGGAATTTGCAAGCATTTTGCTTGCCACCACTGTTTATCACTTCTAGCCACTAGCTGGTCAGTGAACAAATCTAGGAGCCAAGGGAAGGTGAGGAAAAAGGGGACTGAGGAGGAGGGAGTTAGTAGCCTGTGGGTAAAGATTGTGGGGGAGGAGAAGCCAGGGAAGGGCTGCTCTAATTGGAGATGCTCTCTGACAGGAGATTGACATGGTGAAATCAGCAGGGTCATTCAAAGCTTCAAAGCTGAAAGAGAACATTTGAAACATCTTCACCACTGAATCTCTGATTTAACCATTTCATACTTTGTTACCCATTTTGTTACTTTGCAAACTCAAAATTTATCATAAATAATCTCAGATAAATGTAACTTTATTAATTCCTCTGAGAATGCTCAGCACTTAAAGTATTTTTAAACAAATGTGTTTAGCATTGATCTGGTTAAATATTTCTAAAAATTAGATATTTGACTCTAACCATAACAAGGTAGAGAGGGCCTATGGGCATTTCAACATGGCTTTTGAGCTACACAGACAGAGGCCCATTGCTCTCTGATTGTTGGACTGAATTTACGATAACAGGTTAAAAAATACAAAAAAGCCAAAAACTATAGTAAAACATGGGAAATGACGCATACACACAAATAAATTTTAATTCTCGCTACAGTGAAAAGTAGTAAAGAGAGCCACCAAGTCCTACATTAAACCCACATCCATAAATGTTAACCATTTAAAATCTGAGGAGAACTATGGATTCTCAAGAAAAAGATAGTATACACAACACTTAAATTTTTAGATGCTTTTGTTTTAATTTTTTAACTAAAAACCACATATTTATAAAACTGATTACATCATAAATTCTGTATTACTCTAGCAGAGTTCAAAACTCTTTCCATTGAGACCCCAGGACTACGCCAAAATATCAAAATAGAAAAATCTGCGTAGGACTTTCTCTGAGTTCTTGTTTGGTCTTCCTTTTACAGTCTTTAGTTCCCCCAGCCACTGAAACCCTCCCCCCGCCATGCCCACTGCTTGCAACTTTGTCATTCCCGTCAGTGCTCTGGTCTTACCTTCTGCCTTATTAAATGTCCCATAGCTGAGGTCTCATCACCCCAGGGACCTCTGTTCCACTTTATATTATGATAGTGAGTCATCTGATAAACTTATTCATAATACTTAATCTGTTTTATCTCAAACTTACTAATGATGAGGATCAGCTCACCAGCTTATTAAAAACATGGAATCCCACACCTCAACCTAGACCTTCTCAACCACTCTCTGGGAGCCAGCCTACCAGTTTGCAGTTTAATCAAGCATGCCCATCTGAGCCTTATCACCTTGCAAGTTTGGGGCCCCTGGATCAGTCAGTGGTTCTCAGCCCTGACAAAATAGCACATTTACCTGCTGATATGCAGGCATTACACTGTGCCAATTACATCAGACTCTCTGTGGGTAATGCCTGAGTATCAGTAGGTTGTAAATGTTTCCTGAATGAGTCTGCTGTGCAACCAGAGGTGAGAACTATAAACCCATGTTTCTCAGTACTGAGTCCACAAATGTATGCTCAGAATCCCCTGGAGCGCTCTGTAAAAATGCAGGTTCCTGAACCCCCATCTCAGATCTACTTAGTCAGAAGTTTTCTTGGTCAAACCTAGGAATCTGAGTATTTAATATGCTCCCTGGGTAATTCTTTCTTATACAAAGTTTTGAAAAGCCTCTGTTTTGAAGCAGATGTTCATAATTAGGGCACATATCAAACAGGGAGATGAGATTTGCCTGCCCTAGTCTCTGCACTAGCTATTTTGCCCTTGAAGGAGTGGAAAGAGTCCAGACTAGCTCTGTCATGCCCTTGCAAGTGATTTTGATATGTAGTCTCAGTTGGACACAATTAGACTGAATTTTAATAAATAAAAATATTCCCAGGGGCAAATAAATTCAAGAAATGCTCAATCTTATGTTCTCTTTGATTTCTATACTATACTTGACCAGCATGGAATACATTCTAGGGACTCCCATTTCAATAAAATCCTTTAACTTTCACAGTTGTGTGTTGCCTTATAAAGTTCATATACATTTTCTCAGTGAACCCTGAAAGCACAATCAAGAACACTGAGGCAGAGAAAAACCAATCACCATGGATCTCCGGTGGAAATGGCAGAGTGGTCTGCAGCGAGTTCCCTGGTCTCTCCTTTGGCAGAACACCCTGCTGCTCTCCCCACCCCATAGCTGTGATGTAGGTAGTATGTGAAGAACCGCATAAAAGTACAATGATGAATTCCATTGTTCCTGAATTTCTTTTGTAGTTGTTGTTTATTTTTTTCTTTTGAGATATTTCCTTTGAACTGATTTCTCTACTACTAGGAAGAGGAGGGGGGAGGACAACCCCCTGAACACATGTTTGTTACAATGGCAGCCTCCCACACCCAGATGACCCATATCGTCTCCCATCTGTCACAATCCTCATTCACTAGGGGAAAAAAAAAAAAGAAAGAAATAACACATTTTAGAAAAAAATCTGTATATATGCTATTAGGCTCTGTGGTATTATTTCACTGAGACTTTAATCTGTATTTTTAATATGTTCATAACCTAGATAATGTCATACAGTGATATTAATTTCAAACCAATTTCAATGGGTACCAAGTGGGTAAGGGCACAACTGTACATGCAGTGCTCCAGCTAACGATAAAGCCCAGTCAAGTGGGCACCACAGTACACTATACTTCTGGCCACCTCTGTGACTGTCATTCAGGCTTGATAAAAGTATTAAATCTATTTGAAGGCAATAGGAAGGTAATTCAAATGGTTACTTTTAAAGTAACCAGTTAGTAGCTGGTCTGGTTACCAGCTAGCTATTCAAGTGACTTCAACCAATTCTTTTCAAGGCTTGGGTAATAAATATAGTCTTTTCCATTTAAGAAAAAACTTCCACATGTGTACTATCTTACAATAACCCTGTGAGAATTAAATAAGAGACTCAAAGAAATTAAGTGCCTAGAAATAAGTGGCATACAATATTTAATCTAAATCCATTGAATTTTTGTCTCAACAATTTTTATCTCTATAAAAACACAAGATATTCAATTATTTTAATGCAGATTATTTTAGCAATTTAGTAGAAGAGAAGATATCTTTTTTTATTATATCTCTCTTAACGCTTTGTTTCCTGGTAAGATATTTTTGAAATATATCTCAATATTAATGCATTTAAAACACACTAAGACCTCTTTGTTTTATCTATGACTTTGGAGTTTAAATGGCTTGGTGTTAAAGAAATATCCTTTGATATTACCTCTGTTTTCATCAGATACAGCATTCTAAGTATGTTCATGCAGAAATATGGTCCCAAAAGTTTCTGGAAATCTAGGTTATATTACAAAGTGCTCTAAAAATGTTTGGTATGAGCCCTGGCTGGGTGGCTCAGTTGGTTGGAGTTTGTCCCATACACCCAAAGGTTGTAGGTTCAATCCCTGGTCAGGCCACGTACCTAGGTTTTGGGTTTGATCCCCCAGTCAAGGTGCATGTGGGAGGAAGCCAACTGATGTTTCTCTCTCATCTCTCTATCTCTCTCTGCCTTTCTCACTCCCCTTTCCTTTCTCTCTGAAATCGATAAACAAACCCTTGGGTGAGGATTAAAAAAATGTTTGGTATGAAAAGGAAACTGGAGATGACTCATTTTGTAAAGCAACATGTCTCTGTTTGTTAGGAGTTCTACAAGACTGGCACAGAAAGACTAACAACAATGTGGGATTATCACAGGTCCTGCCACAAACATGAAACACAGGGCATGGCATTAAGCCCGCAGGAAGAGCAAAGAAGTCAGATAAGTCAAGGGCTCATTGTGAAGTCCCTAAAATGAAACTCACATAGAGAACAAATTAGGAAAAGGGTCCATCAGTAGGATGAAGGATTTAGTCACCCAGTTATTCACCAAATATTTATTGAGAATATACCATGTGCTTGGCAGTGAGCAAACTGCTAGGTATGAAGATACAACTGAGAACAAGAAAAACACAATCCTGCATTCATGGAAGCCACTGTCTCCTCCAGTGTTTCTCATACTGGAGCAACATAAAGGTCTTCTTTTAATGAGAAAAAAAAAAACAAAAAAACATCAAATTCTTCCAGACTCCCAATGTTGACTTAAATTATATGTATTACAATGTTACATAAAAATATAGAAACATAATCTAGATATTAACACATTATACATCTACCTCATGCAGTTATAAAAACATATCAAAATTATGGAGTAAATGCAAGCAGAACTTCAACACCAGCAACATTCAGATTAGCATCATTAAATTAAGAGTGTCCTGAAAGACATTTTGTTGAAACCAACAGTGACTCACACAGGCTCCAGTTCTAGAACAAAGTGTGCTACATCATGTGTGTTCTCTGTATGAGCCCTATAAATTTTTGTTTGACATGGCACACTGTGAAACTATTTGATGATCACTTGGCACAAATACACAACTGACATGTTGAGTTCACCATGTTCTACTATCATTCACTCACAACAATTAAAATACCAGTACTTGGTGCCAACATAAAGTGTGTATGTGTGTGTGTGTGTGTGTATACATATACATATACATATACATATACATATACATGTGATTAGTCTCATAATTATAATACAAAATTTAACTGATCTTGATGGTAGCTGTTAGACATCCCACACAAAAGAAGCCATTCACAGCTTTCGCAATGAGAGGCAGGCTAAGAGAAGAACAGGGCTCTAGTGGGAATGGCACAGAGAAGCAGGCTACTATAACTGTGATGAACTTCAGGGACAGTTTTAGGAGGGCACAGCAGAGGGAGGACTCACCAGACCCTTAGGGGACAGATAACTCTTTAGGGAGGTACTATATAAACTGAGACTTGTAGAAAGAATTGATATGAGCCAGGAAAAGATTAGGGGGAAGATAAGAGTTAACTTTCAACCTGTTAACACTGACCTTATGGGACTGGTTGTGAAGTATTTTGCATTTACTCTGCAGCCTAAAGAATCCTCATACATGAAATGAGGACTAAAATACCAACCTCATAGCGTACTTGAGAGAATTCAGTGAGTTACAGTATGTTTTACTTGGCACAGTGCCTGGTACAAAGTAGGTACCTTTAACTGGAGTTGCAATAATGGTGGTGATGATTAGGATGACTCTTAGTAATTTAGTCAGAAATAAATGGTGATAAAATGAATGGTATGTTTGTTAACTAAAAAAGCGAAGTTTAATCTGTTTCCAGAGCCTATTTTTCTCTCCATGAATAGGAAGAGAAAACTTAGACTCCATTATTTTATTATGATACGCATCACAGAACACTCTAATGTGGCATCTGGAAGGGAAAGGCAAAATATTTTGGCCTCTCAGAGAACAAATAACTGCCGAGATGAATGCTATGACTTAGGAAGGATAATGTATTTCTTAGTCCACATAAGACAATTGCCCTCTGTGTTCCATGCCTGTTTCAGGAAACTTCTCAAGAACTCTGACATACCAAGGCCTCTGTCCTACAAACATTTGTGCTTTTTAGCAAAAAAAATTAACAGTCCTTCAGCCTCCAACAAGTCCCTTCACTCTGAGTGTCAAGAGACAGAGTTGAGGTCCACTCTCTGACCCAAACCCCCGTCTTTGTAGACCGCCACCTGTGACTCCCACTCACAGCAGCCCTCCTTCATTTTCATGCATAAAGGATGACTAAAAGAAAAAAATAGTACTCTGCCCTCAGGTTCTTCCCTACATTGGGTTCAGAGTGAGAACAAATGTTGCTCCCATATTTTTAATGTCAATAACCACAGAAACTGGTTTTCTAATAGGTTCTTAGTGACTGAAGGTTGACAGCCAACGCAACCATGAAAATAAACTCTGACTCATAAATTCAAAGCTGAAATAAAAGAAACATATAGAGTCACAGCTAAATGGGATCTTAGATACAGGAAAATCCAACAACAACAAAGGGGGGACTCTGTTTAGAAGTGAATACAGAGTCCAGTCATCTCAGAAGCTGATTCCTGCAGAACAAAGTACATATTCTAGCAGCAAGTGGACACTCAAAATCAGTTTTGGATACCATACAACCCCTTGATTGTACCAATCCTGTCATTTTGCTATTTATTTCTTGGTGTGAAATGACTTACTAAAGATCACTCAGCTAGTTAGCTTCTAAATTAGATCTTTAGTGCAGGCCTCATAATCCTTAATCCAGTGATCTTTCTGTTGCTTATTGTTCCTCCCTTCTTACACATTTGACTGCAGATAACATTTTAAAATTTCCCACCATTTGTACTAATTTGCATCCAGGAATCTTTACAAGCTCTGCTTCCAAACCAGAACTCTCTCTGTTGCCTTGTCATCCTTATTGGTTGCATTCTTTATCTCTGCCTGCTTCCATGGGCTTGACAATGAACAGCTCCCTGTATTACCTATTCTTTACTTACTTAGTACTTTAGCACCAGTATTGGCCCAATGTGCTGTACCAAAAGCCAGCACCCTTAATTGAATCTGGCTTTTTACTTCAAAAGTAGGCACGCAAATAACCTTACCCACTTTGTAGCCAATTATTTCTCTCAGAATGTACCCATTTGCCAAAGGATAAATGAGAGAACTGAGGGCCCTAACATTCTATATCAGCCTGGTTCTGGTCAAATTCTCACCCTTGTACTTAATGCCCACATCCCACAGTGAACTCTGCTAATTTCTACTAGTGTTGGTGCTATGTCTATTGTCTCCTGACCTTGACTCAGTTCTGACTCTTGCTACTTCCTTGGCAATGTGTCTTCTCCAGAAGGGACATGGCAATCAAAAAAGCCCAAAAGCAGCTGGCACCTGACCCAGGCTATTGGCAAATGCATTTTCTACTGGCCCATCAAACTGGTGAGCAATAAAATCATCTCGTGAGGAGAGTGAGGTGGTATTCACAAATGTGAAAATGAGTAATATGAGCTTGTCAGACCTTATGCTTCTGGGGAAAAAAAAACATATTTTGTGCAGAATTAGATAAAGTTTTATTTCAAACTTGTACAATTTAGCATTATGTTATTCAAGTCTTCATGCTTTTGATTTCTTCCTAAATTTCACAGTCCAAAAAATATCAAAAGATGCTAAAGAAAATTATATTTATGTAAAAGAGCATCTAATTCTATATGACAATAATAAAAGAATGAAGGTTCTCTTGTGCCACTAAAATAATCTGGGTAGAATTTTGAAGTCTAAGAGGTTCCCCTTGGTAGCACTGGTATGTCACAGTGGCCAGGTGGTCCTGAGGCAGCCCTCCCTTGACAAAGACACTTCTTCCCTAACACTGATCACTGTCTTCACAACTCCTGGCTTCACCCCTTGTCCAGTGATTCAATGGTTTGGTCACTATGCTTTTGCCACCATGACTCCAACTTTGATTCTTACCCACTCAAAACAATTACATTTAAGAAAAAAAATACTTCAAAAACATAGATATTCCCCAACTAGACATCTTTTAAATAAGTGCCATTGGACTCAAAGCAAACTTGGAGAGAGTATTAATATCTGTGTGGGTTTCCATACATCAGAAACCACCCCAAAAGTTAGTGGTATAGAACAACTACTATCTGATTTTATCCCTAAAAATACTAGAAGTTGACTGGGCTCAGCTAGGCAATTCTGTTCCACATGCTGTTGGCTAGGGCTGCACACCTCCAGGCCAGACTGGGCTAGAGTCCAAGATGCCTCACTCACATGTTGCTGGAAGGTCAGTCAGGGCTGTTGACTGGAGCCCCTGGGTTCTCCTTCATGTGGCCTCTCCATGTTACTTGGGCTTCTCACAGGACTCCAAGAAATATCATTACAGAGCATCATTTCTACCACATTCTATTGTCAAAACATATCTGAAACAATTCAATTCAAGGGGAAGGGAAAAAAGATCCTGCCTGTTCAAGAGCCGTCACACTATCTGACTCCTTCATATCTGTGGAGAAAAAAAACAAACCAAAGATTTTATCATTGAGGTGCTAATCCCACTGTTGTTTATAAAGAAACTTTCCTTAGTAGACTCAGTCCCAACAAGGTCCAGAGAATTTGATTCACTGCTTTTAGACCTTCTTCAGGGCAAGAACAGAATGAGAATTTCTCACTCAAAGTGGATTCTCACTTCAAGAGGTCCTAAATCCTCTTGGGGTAAATTATAAGATGTAAAGCTGTGTGGGCTTGAAAATTCCTGTGGTTTGTAACCCTGCTGGGATTTACCTTGAACTGTAGAAATGTGAAAACAACCCAAATAATTTTCCAACAAATCTTGCCAATTGAAGGCATAGTGGACCACTTGGGTATAATTGTTAGGAGGAAGAGAATTACACTTATTTGTCTGTCAAAGTGTTAAATTTAAAGGTGATGTCTAAAAATCACCACTTTAGTGCCATTGCAATTAATACTAGGGAGGACAAGATTGTGGCTTCAGTTCCTATGAGAAAAGTCAGCCTTCTCTTTTACCATAACTATAAGCCAAATTAGCCATATTGTAAACCTGCACTTGATTCACTCACCATTGGATCTGAAAGAGAGGGCACAGATAAGTGTTACGTCATCCTTGACACTGGGACCATCTCAAACCTCAGGGCCTTCTCTTGAATACCACTTAACTTTTTCCTGTTTCTCTTCGTCCTATTAAAAGTCAGGAAAGAAACTAATTGTTATTGATCTTACTATGTGTCTCCTCCTGCACTAGAGTTTTTTCTTGTTTCTTTTGTTAAACAAATATTTGTGTTATTTAATAATTACCATACATGCTTTATTACACTAAAGGTATTTAATAAATTGTCTTATACACTAAAAGCATTCAATTCATTTGCTGAGATAAGTTACAAGGCTGGCGATAAACCAAGGCATTAGCAGTGTTTCGCTGGGTCAAAAAAAATTCACATATTTTTTAGGACAACCTCCCTTGGTTCTTAAGTACAGAGGCTGGATATTCTCTCCAGACATAGAAATACATTATATTTTGGTTTAGATCAGCTCAGTAAATGATGCTAAATTTGGTAACAAAACCCTGAAGAAATAGAAAGCATTTTCTGTTGCGCGTGGGTCACCGGCCAGCAGTGACCACGGAACGCTGTGGATGGCCCGACAATACGCGAGAAAAAACACACATGCACAGAGACAAACTAGTTTCTATGGGGAAGTAGGGACGGAATGGCCACCCCCCCTAGTGGGGAGCGCGCTGATTTACCGTCCATACCTGCTTTTATTGGGCTCATTTTGCATAATAATTCAGGTAAAGTACAGTACTCATTAGGGGAAGTAAGGAACTATAGAAAACAAAGAACTCTGCCCGTCTATTGAGTTGGGGTCAAAGAGCTGTAAGACTGAGGAACAAAATAACTTCCTCCTAAGACCCTTCTCATTCAACTGAGAGCATTCTAAACAAAGAAGGTTTCACAGTAATTTACATGTTCTTTCTTAGGCCTGATCACCCCGGGAAATCCGCACTTCTCAGTACCGAGCTGCACCACCCTGTCATTGTTTTAGGCTTAGGTGGAGCAAGGGAACTAGGTAACCAAGAGATAAGGAGATTTTCTCCCAGACGCTGAGAACTCAGGCTATGTCAGAGCCGAGGAGTGAGGGTCCATCACCCCCCTTTTGCTGCAGCCCCCCAAGTCCTTCTTTTGGGGGGGGGGCCTCCCAAAAGTGATCGTGCCTGGCTTAGGTCGTTCCCCCGTGGGGAATCTTACCCGTCTTTGGCTAACCGACCAAGCTTTTTGGGGGTTCAGTTATGAATAAAGCAGCAGAAGCAGCATTCCTGCCAGGAAGATAAGCTTTTGTCTCCTTGCCGGCTTACAGTTCCAAGGGCGTTCCCTTAGCCTTAGCTAGGCGGGGAGTTTCAGCCTCTGATACCAGTCAGGGAGGTTCCCAACAATTTTCTGAATTGTACTTTAACCTATGTAAAGATATTTTGTCACAGAATATCTATACAAAATGCCATTTGATCACAATTTAGAGACGTTGCTTTTTGCAAGCATTTTATAAGCTAATTTTGGATGGATCTACTACTTTAGCAAATTCGCAGTCCTCAAAATTGAGAATTCCAACAGAACAGAACGGCAATTTATCCTCAGGGTGTGAATGAACATTCTCATTTAGTTGAATTATTTCAATAGGTTGACTTTAATCAGAGTGGTTTTAATTATCCCTTTCCTCTGATGACCATTTCCATTTCTGCCTTCACCCCTAACTTCCAAATACTCATTAACAGAAGTTTAATATCTACCCATTTTTCTTTTTACAATTATTGTTAATTTAGTTTACCCTGAAGTGGTTGAGAGGTTTAAAAATATTTTGTACTTAGAAAAAATCATCTCTAAAAATCAAAAGGAATTTTAATGACATAACAACCTACCTGGCCTTTGGAAAATGATATCAATTTCAAGATATCTATTGAGAGTATCCAAGAAGGCAGAGGAGTAAGTGGAAGCTACACTAACCTTTCTCTGGGACCAATCTAGAATTACAACTAAATTGTAGAGAAATCATCTTGAATAACTAATTGAACACTAGTTGGAAAAAAACCTTATAACCAAGGACAGACAGAAGAAACCACATCACCATAATGAGACTCATAGGAAGTGCAGAGGAGGTGAGAGAGGCCTGGATGGGTTCCCACAGGCAGCAGATGAAGTGCTGGAGGAATATTTCAGCAGTTGGGGGGTTCCTCTCGAGAACTGTGGGTTCTAAACTCCAAGCTGGGCTGTCCAGCATACAGCACCAGAACCAGAGAGGAACCCAGATAACATCCAGTTGTGAAAAGCAGCAGAGTTTCTGTCTGTCCTGGAGAGATGGCTATAGACACAGAGAGCCTCATAAAGGGCCAAAACATGAAATTTTATTTGCAGCCACTTATCCTGGGATCCAGCAAGGTAAGGCAGAGTGTACTAGAGAGAATTGAGGAAAGTCTGGGATTGATGGTTGTAGGGAGAAAACTGAAGGACCACCTGTCAAGACCCTGTGCTCAGGCATTCCCTATATTGCAGAAGTCATCTCTCTCTGGCAGAGCACTCTTCTCCAAGTGGCATAAACTTGAAGGGAAGCAATAGCCCCCCCACACACACAGGAATTACTGTGGCCAACTTGTGGTGCACAAGCCAGCTGCTACTACAGCTTGAGGCTGTATCATTGATGAATTGAACAACTAAGGTGGAAAATACAAAGAAGCAGCCAGAATGGGAAGACAAAGAAACAGATGCCAAATGAAAGAATAAGAAAATTCTCCAGAAGAACTAGATGAAATGGATGTAAGCAATTTATCAGAGAGAGAGTGTAGAATCATGTTTATAAGGATAATCAACATAAGGGAAAAACACATACAAATGATAAAAAAGAATGAGTCAGAAATAAATAATGTAATATCTAAAATAAATAATACACTGGAAGGATTAAACAGCAGGATAGATGAACCAGAGGACTGAATCACTAATTTGGAAGACATAAAGAAAAAAACACCAAAGAAAAGCAGCAAAAACAAAACAGATTTCAAAAAAATGAGAAAAGCTTAAGAAACATTTTGGAAATCATGAAGCATAAAAACATCCACATCATGGGCATACCAGGAGAAAATAGTGAGCAAGGGATTGAGAGTCTACTTGAAGAAATAATGACTGAAAACTCCCCTAATTTGGTGAAAAAAAGACACATAGTTCCAGGAATCTCAGAGTCCCAAGCAAGTTGGACCTACAGAAGCCTACACCCAGACACATCATAATGAAAATGACAAGGCTTAAAGACAAAGAGAGAATCCTAAAAGCCACAAGAGAATAACAGATAGTTATATAAAAGGGAGCACCAATTAGACTGTCATCTCTTCATCAACTGAGAGATTTTAAGCCGGAAGGGAGTAGCGTGTACTATTCAAGTTGATGAAAAACAAAGACCCACACCAAGGCTACTTTTCCCAGCAAGTTTATCATTTAAAATGGAAGGAGAAATAAGGAGCTTATGTGACAAGAAAAAGCTAAAGGAGTTTGTTAACAACAACCAGTACTCTAACAAACGTTAAGGGGTTTGCTTTAAAACAAAGTTGAAGAAAAAAACAGGCAAATAATCTAACAATAAAATGATACTAGATACATACCTATCAAAAATTACCTTAAATGTAAATGGCTCAAATGCTCCAACCAAAAGACAGAGGGTAGCTGAATGGATAAGAAAACAAGACCCATATATATGCTGCCTCCAAGAGACCCACCTCAAATCAAAAGATACACACAGACTAAAAGTAAAGGGTAAGAAAAAGATATTTCATGCAAATGGAAAAAAGAGAAAAGGCTGGGGTAGCAGTACTTATATCTCACAAAATAGACTTTAAAACCAAGGCTATAGTAATAGGCAAAGAAGGACACTACATAATGATAAAGGGAACAATCCAATAAGAGGTTACAACCCTAGTAAACATTTACACACCCAGCATAGGAGCACCTAAATATGTGAAGCAGAACTTGGACATAAAGAGAGAGCAATGGAAATACAATCATAGTCAGTGATTTTAACACTTCGTTGACTTCATTGGACAGGTCTTCCAGACAGAAAACAACAAGGAGACAGACAACTTAAACAACACGCTAGATCAAATAGATTCAATTGATTTCTTAAGAGCATTTCATCCCAAAGAAGTGAATATATATATTTTTCCAGTGCACAAGAAATTTTTTCTAGGATAAACCACATGTTAGGATACAGAACAAGTCTCAGTAAATGTAAGATTGAAATCATGTCAAGCATCATCGCTGACCACAATCTATGAAACTAGAAATCAACCACAAGAACAACACTGGAAAACACACAAAGACATGAAAGGTAAATAACATGGTTTAAAACAATGAATAGGTCAACAATGAGATCAAGGAAGAAATTAAAAGATACCTTGAAGCAAATGATAATGAGGACACAACACTCCAAAATCTGTGGGAAACTGAGAAAGCAATCCTAAGAGAGAAATTCATAGCATCACAGGCCTATCTCAAAAAGGAAGATAAAGCTCAAAAACAATATAACTTCAAACTTATGGGAACTTGGAAAAGAACCAAAAAAAAAAAAAAGCCCAAAGTGAGTAGCAGGAAGGAAATAAAGATCAGAGCAGAAACAAATGAAATAGAGTCTAAAATAACAATACAAAAGATTAATGAATCCAAAAGCTGGTTCTTTGAAAAGATAAAAAAGATCAACAAACTTTTAATTGGACTCATCAAGAAAAAAAGATAAAAGACCCAAATAAATAAAATCAGAAATGAAAGAGGAGAAATAACAATTGACACCAAAGAAATACAAAGAATTGTAAGAAAATATTATGAACAACTATATGCTAACAAACTGGACAACCTGGACAAAATGGATAAATAGTTAGAAACATACAGTCGCCCAAAACTAAATCAGGAAAAATCAGAATCTGAATAAGATTCAGGAAAAGAGAATCTGAATAAACAGATTACACTTAATGAAATTGAAGCAGTGATCAAACAACTCTCAAGCAAAAGCCCTGGACCAGATGGCTTCACAGGTGAATTTTACCAAACATTCTGAGAAGAACTAACACCTCTCCTTCTCAAACTTCAAAAAATTCAAGAGAAGGGAAGGCTCCCAAACTCATTATATGAGGACAGCATTATGTTAATTCCAAAACCAGATAAAGACACTACAAAGAAAAAAATGATAGGCCAAAATATCCCTGATGAACATAAACACTAAAATCCTCAGCACAATATTAGCAAACCAAATGTAGCAATGCATCAAAAAGATCAGACCCCGTGACCAAGTAGGATTTATTCTGGGAATGCAAGGTTGGTACAACATGCACAAATCAATAAAAGTGATTCAATATATAAACAAAATGAAGCATAGAAACCACATGATCATTTTAATACATGCAGAAAAAGCATTTGATAAAATCCAGCACCTATTTACAATCAAAACTCTCAGCAAAGTGGGAATAGAAGGAACATACATAAAAATAATAAAGGCCATGTATGAAAAACCCACTGCCAGCATCATATTCAATGGGCAAAATCTATAAGCATTCCCCTTAAGATTGGGCACAAGACAGAGATGTCCGCTTTCACCTCTCTTTTTCAACATAGTACTTGAAGTCCTAGCCACAGCAATCAGAGAAGAAGAATAAATAAAAGGCACCCAAATTGGAAAGGAAGAAATAAAACATCTTTATTTGCAGATGACATGATACTTTACATTGGGAACCCCAAAGATTTCACAAAAAACTACTAGAACTGATAAATGGATTAAAAAATGTAGCAGGATACAAAATTAATTTTCAGAAATCAGTTGCATTTTTATTTGCCAATAACAACCTAACAGTAAGGGAAATTAAAATTTTCCCTTTCACAATTACTTCACAGGGAATAAACCTAATCAAGAATGTAAAAGACCTATACATGGAAAATTATCACACACTGAAGAAAGAAATTGAAGAAGACACAAATCAGTTGAAGCACATACTGTGTTCATGGATAAGAAGAATTAACATCAATAAAATGTCCATATTACTCAAAGCAGTCTATAGATTGAATGCAATTCCTATCAAGATTCTAATTATGTATTTCACAGAACTAGAACAAATATTTCAAAAATTTATATGGAACCACAAAAGGCCCCACATAGCAACAGTGATCCTGATAAAGAAAAACAAAGTTGGAGGAATCATGCTACCTAACATCAAAGTATACTGTAAGGCCACAGTAATCAAAACAGCATGGTAACAGCATAAAAACAGACACATAAATCAATGGAACAGAATAGAAAGCCCCAAAATAAATGCACATGTTTATAGTCAATTAATATTCAACAGAGGAAGCAAGCACATAAAATGGGTTAAAGGTAGTATATTCAATAAATGGTGTTGGGAGAACATATTTGCTGATACATCTGATAAGGAATTTATATCCAAGATTTATAAAGAACTTACAAAACTCAACACCAAAAAAAAACAAACGAGCAAATTTAAAAATGGGCAAAGGACCTGAATAGACACTTCTCCAAAGAGGGCATACCAATGGCCAATAGACATATAAAAAGATGTTCAATGTCACTAATCATGAGAAAAATGCAAATTAAAACCAAAATTAGATAACATCTCATACTTGTCAGAATGGCTATCATCAATAAATCAACAATCATCAAGTGCTGGCAAGGATGTGGAGAAAGGGGAGCCCTTTTGCACTGTTGGTGGGAATGCAGACTGGTGCAGCAACTGTGGAAAGCAGTATGGAGATACCCCTAAAAATTAAAAATGGATCTGTCTTTTGACCCAGTGATCCCACTACTGGGAATATCTCTGAAGAAATGCAAAACACTAATTTAAAAGAACATAAGCACCCCTATGTCCATTGCAGCATTATTTACTATCACCAAGTTATGGAAGTAGCCCAGATGTCCATCAGTAGATGAGTAGATAAAACTATGGGACATTTACACAACGGAATACTACTCATCCATAAAAAACGAAGAAAGCTTTATCCTTTGTGACAGTATGAATAGACCTAGAGAACATTACGCTCAGTGAAATAAGTCAGCCATAGAAAGACAAACACCATATGATTTTACTCATATGTGGAATATAATGAACAAACTGAACTAAGAAATACACACTCATAGATAAAGAATAGGATAACAGCTAGTGGGAGGTGGGAAGTTAGGGGGTGGAAGGCTTTAGCAAAAAGGAAAAAGGACTCATGAACATGGACAACAGTGTTGTGGTTGCTGGGAGGAGGAGCATGTAAGGGGACAAAATGGTAATGGGAAAAACACAATAAAGATTAAATCAGAAATAAAAAAAAATTATAGCAGGCTGATATACCATTATACACTCATGAGAAAAAAAGTAAAGATATCTATTGATCAAGATGATAGAACATAAAGTGTTCAAAGTACTTTTATTATAAATATCAAGGATATAATTCAAGATAGCATGTGAGGAAAGAAAAGTAAAAGATGAAACAATTATCAAACTACAGGAAGATTTCTTAGAGGTTACCACAAAAATAAGAAATTTGAATCTAATTCTATCTTGTATAAAACATCAACATTATTTGCTTATTTAAATCAATATTTTCTTTAAAAAGCGTTATGGTGTCTCATTTATTTTTACGACTAACAGTATCTTGTGCTCTGAATTAAACCATAAATTTCTAGACTTCTGGCCAAGACGTAGGCATCGGTAGATATATTTTGCCTCCTTAAACAATCAAAAAAAGGACAACAACAAATTTAAAAGCAAAAAATAACCAGAACTGCCAGAAAATTGAACTGTATAGAAGTCCAACAACAAAGGAGTTAGAGAAGAAACATTCATTCAATCTGGTAGGAGGGCCAGAAACGGGCAGCCAGGGTGGAGAGGATGTGGTGCAAGGCAGCAGCTGGCAAAGCAGGCAGTCCCACATTCACGAGCAGATAAACCAGGAGAAACAACTTGGAAGCAAGAAAGGCTGTGCAACCCAGAGTTCCAGCCCAGGAAAAGAAAGTCTCAAAACCTCTGGCTATAGAAACCTGTGGGATTGCAGTGATGGGAGAAACTCCCAACCTCACAGGAGAGAGTTCATTGGAGAGACCTACATGGTTCTAGAACCTACACAAACCCACTTACCCCAGACTCAGCACCAGAAGAACCCAATTTGCTTGTGGGTAGCTGGGGAAGTGACTGCAAGCCAGATGAGAGTCAAGCAAGCATCATTGTTCCTTCACCAACCCTTCCCCCCCATACAGTGCCACAGTGCAATGATGTGGTTTGCCACACCCTAGCGAATACCTAAGGCCCCACTCCTTACAACATAACAGGTGTGCTGAGACAGAGAAATATGGCCCAAATGAAAGAACAGATCAAAATTCCACAAATAAAACTAAGGGATGAAGAGATAGACAACCTATCAGATGCAGAGTTCAAAACACTGGTGATTAGGATGCTCACAGAAATGGTTGAGTATGGTCACAAAACAGAGGAAAAAGTGAAGTCTGTGCAAAGTAAAATAAAGGAAAATATACAGGTAACCAACAGAGAAGGGAAGCAAACTGGGACTCAAATCAATGATTTGGACCAGAAAGAAGAAATAAACATCCAACCAGAACAGAATGAAGAAACAAGAATTCAAAAAAATGAGGAGAGGCCTAGGAACCTCTGGGATAACTTTAAATGTTTCAACATCCAAATCAAAGGGGTGCCAGAAGGAGAAGAGGAAGAGCAAGAAGTTGAAAACTTATTTGAACAAATAATGAAGGAGAACTTCCCCAATCTGGAAAAGGAAATAGACTTCCAGGAAGTCCAGGAAGCTCAGGGAGCCCCAAAGAAGCTGGACTCAAGGAGGAACACACCAAGGCACATCATAATTACATTACCTGAGATTAAAGATAAGGAGAGAATTTTAAAAGCAGTAAGAGAACAAGAGATAGTTACCTAGAAAGAAGTTCCCATAGGACTACCAACTAATTTCTCAAAAGAAGCATTGCAGACAAGAAGGGGCTGGAAAGAAGTATTCAAAGTCATGAAAGAGAAGAACCTACATTCCAAATTACTCTATTCAGGAAAGCTATCATTTAGAATGAAAGAGTAGAGAAAGTGCTTCCCAGATAAGGTCAAGTTAAAGGAGTTCATCATCACCAAACCCTTATTATATGAAATGTTAAAGGGACTTATCTAAGAAAAAGAAGAAGATCAAAACTAAGAATAGTAAAATGACAACAATCTCACAGCTATCAACAACTGAATATTAAAAAAAATAAAAAATAAAAAATAAACTAAGCAAACCGCTAGAACCGGAAAAGAATCACAGAAATGGACATCACTAGGGAGGTTATTAGCAAGGTGGGAGATGGGGAGAATGGGGGAAAAGGTACAGGGAATAAGAAGCATAAATGATAGGTACAAAGTGCACAGGAAGAGGTTAAGAATAGTATAGGAAATGGGGAAGCCAAAGAACTTATATGTATGACCCATGGACATGAACTAAATGGGGAGAAGCTGGTGAGAGGGGGGGTGCAAAGCATAAGGGAATAAAGGGGAGGAAAAATGGGACAGCTATAATAGCATAATCAATAAAATATACTTGAAAAAATAAAAAATAAATAAACCATACATTCCTGATTATATAGATTTTATCACATTGGTTTACTATGTACTGTTCCTAGATGAATGTCATACACATGGTGATATTTAATATATTTCAAGCATACTGATATTTTCTAAATAAAAATATTGTACACACACACAAACACAGAGGCATAGCTTGGAGAGGTTTGCTTCCAGACCATTGCAATAAATTAAGTATTGCAATAAGGCGAATTATAATTTTTTTGCTGGTGGATGGTTTTGCCTTCAATTGGTAAAAAAATGGAACTCCTATGAAACACAATAAAGTGAAGTGTAATATAAATAAAATAAACATATTAATTATATATAAATATATATTCTGTTGAAGCATGATTGAAGGTTCTTTGTCCTTTAAGAGAGTATCAGTTTTTATTTATATTTATAAAGACTTTATTTACTTACTTATTTATTTATTTTTAAAATATATTTTATTGATTATGCTATTACAGTTGTCCCATTTTCCCCCTTCACTCCCCTCCACCCTGCACACCCTCTCCCACCCATATACCCCCTTTTAGTCATGTCCATGTGTCATACTTATAAGTTCTTTAGCTTCTACATTTCCCATACTATTCTTACCCTCCTCCACCTATTTTCAACCTACATTCTATGCTACTTATTCTCTGTACCTTTTCCCCCTCTCCTCTCCTCCTACTCCCCTGTTGCTAACCCTCCATGTGATCTCCATTTCTGTGGTTCTGTTCCTGTTCTAGTTGCTTGCTTAGTTTCTTTTGGTTTTGCTTTAGGTGTGGTTGTTAATAATTGTGAGTTTGCTGTCCTTTTACTATACCTGTTTTTCCTTTATCTTCTTTTCTTAGATAAGTCCCTTTAACATTTCATAAAATAAGGGCTTGGTGATGATGAACTCCTTTAACTTGACCTTATCTGAGAAGCACTTGATCTGCCCTTCCATTCTAAATGAAAGCTTTGCTGGATAGAGCAATCTGGGATGTAGGTCCTTGTCTTTCATGACTTGGAATATTTCTTTCCAGCCCCTTCTCGCCTGCAAGGTCTCTTTTGAGAAATCAGCTGACAGTCTGATGGGAACTCCTTTGTAGGTGACTGTCCCCTTTATCTCTTGCTGCTTCTAGGATTCTCTCCTTCATTTTTACCTTGGCTAATGTAATTATGTGTGCCTTGGTGTGTTTCTTCTTGGGTCCAACTTCTTTTGGGCTCTCTGAGCTTCCTGGACTTCCTGGAAGTCTGTTTCCTTTGCCAGAATGGGGAAGTTCTCTTTTATTATTTGTTCAAATACGTGTTCAATCTGTTGCTTTTCCTCTTCCCCTTCTGGTACCCCTATACTTTCGGATGTTGGAACGTTTAAAGATGTCCTGGAGGTTCCTAAGCTTCTCCTCATTTTTTTTGAATTCTTATTTCTCCATTCTTTCCTGTTTGGTTGTTTTTTCCTTCCTTATGGTCCACTCTCTTGTTTTGAGTCCCAGTTTCCTTCCCATCACTATTGGTTCTCCATGCATCTTCCTTCATCTCTTTTATGGTAACCTGCATTTTTTCATGTAATTTGCACCCAAAATCAACCAATTCTGTGAGCTTCCTGACCACCAGTGTTTTGAACTGTGCATCTGATAGATTGGCTATCTCTTAGTTGCTCAAAAGGATGAGTCCTGGGGCATTGATCTGTTCTTCTGTTTGAGACATGTCTCTCTCTTTCTCTCTCTCTTTTTTTTTTTTTCTTGTCTGGTTGCTCCTGTTGCAGTGAGGGGCAGAGCCTTAGGTGTTCACCGGGGCTGGGCACCCCAGTCGCTAGATTGTGACATTGTGGGTGGGGGCGGGAAGAGAATGGGTGGGGGGAGGAACAATGGCGGTAGCTCTGTTCTCCTGGGACCTCAGTCCCTTCCCTGGGATCCTGGGTTGTACACTCTGCCCTGGTCCACAGTCACCGCCTCAGTGGGTCTGCCAGCTACCGCTTGCATACTCAGGGTCCACCCGGTGCGATCTTGTGCACGCCAGATGCCTTACACGCCCCCCAGTTGCCTTACGCGCCCAGTTCTCCCTGTTCTCCGTGCCCCGACCCTCGCCCAGCTGCTCATCTCCGCCCCTCCTACCAGTATGAACGAACGGGTCTACTTCAACTTCTTAGCTGTCCGACTTCCATTCAGATAAATTCTCTGTCAGTTCTGGGTGTTATTCTACCTCTAAATTGTTGTTCTAATCTGGTTGTGTGTGGAGGTACGGTTCATCCACCTATGCCTCCATCTTGCCGGAAGTGATCTATTTATTTATTTATTTTTAGAGAGAGGGGAAAGGAGGGAGAAAGAGAGAGAAAAAAACATTAATGTGTGGGAACCTCTTGTGAGCTCCCTACTAGGGAGCTGGCCCAAAACCCAGGGATGTGCCCTGACTGGGAATTGAACCGGTGACCCTTTGGTTCACAGGCCAGCTCTCAATCCACTGAGCCACACCAGCAAGGGAAAGGCTGTAAGTTTTTAATTCAGTATTCTAACTATTCCAGAAAAAAAGTTATTCAGCTACTCAGTATACCTATCCCATCTCCCCACAAGCTACTGAATATCAGGCCCTGTAACAAATGGGAGCCATCAAATAGTGTGAGTGAATTCCTGTTCGAAGTTATCTTGCCTCACAGAATCTGACCTCTTCTATCACATGCTGACACTGACACACACACAGTCAGCCACCTGACTGCAGGGGTTCTGAGTCAGTAAACTTTCCTGGTCCCTTTTAACAGAGGTGCATTTTGAACCCAGCCTGTACAAGCCATCAATGTGAGAATAGTAAATTTGCAATAGAGTGGTGTAATGCATCATCTCAGAATGGTGAAACAAGCCAGATTCAAGCTAGTGCTTTGAGACTAAACATTTTCAGTTCTTTAAGTGAATCTTGTTTCTGACAGTTCATGTTCATAATGGAAATCCATCACCTAAGGATTATAAGACCCTCAGAGATGTCTGCAAAATGCCTACAACTCACTCCTCGGACTCTCCTAAAAATAAGCATTCAGGTGCCAGGTGTTGATCATGTAGGCATTTTGTGACAAATCTAACCATGCCGAAGAATGGCTACATTTGTTTTAAATCTATTTCTAGAAACCAACTGCCAAAACAACCCACATTGTGTGGATCGACCATTGAACTCCATAAATAGATGTCACTTCTTTTTTTCTCTTGAAAAACACATCAAGTACCATTTTCCAACTGCCAAAGAACAGATTGCGTAGAAGTAATAAATTACAGGTTAGCTCAACCTTAGTTTTAAATGAATCAGCTTTTCAGGGATTCCATTTATACTTTTCATATCACAATACCTACACTTCTTCGTGGTAAATTTCTTGTCAAGATTTGAAAGCAGCCCTTGAGAAGATTAATGAGCTCAATATCTGAAAATGAGTACATTACCATGTTTAGTATCAATTTTCCCGAACAGTTATATCTATAAGGTAAAATGGAACCCTGCAAACAGACTCTTCTACCCTCTTATCTTCTGCCTTTGTAAATTCACCGTGTAAGAACAGTGTTTCATTTGTATAGCAGGCTGTTTGGAAAAGGATGTGTGGTGTTATGAATGGCTGGCACATTTTATCTCAGCAGCATTCCAGTCTATGTTAGCAGGCAAGGCTGTCCTCTTCTACTGATGGAGTCAGAACAGGCACATCATTGAAGAGTTAAGAAAGCTGTGATACATGATCTTAGGGTTAACATCATTTTCAGCCAGCTGCTATATTCCAAAGAGAAGACAGTCTCTGAAGCAAGCTCATGGCTTCAGTAGGATATGCACCTGCTCCATAAAATACTCCTAGATAAAGATTTGAAGAAGCTTTACAAACAGATCCCCAGATCCCTGTAATGTGAGGTCATCTGTACAAGACACTGGGTTATGACAACAAAACAGAAGATAATGCAAAAAAAGTATATTTCTCCTGATTTTTCCTAGCATCTGATTAGACATTATAGACACAGGAAATATTTAAATTACCCTTATTTTGAACAATTAATAGACTTGAATTTTCATATCTGAGAAGAAACAAATTTCTTGGTTTGCCTCTGTCCTGGAAGAGATAATCCAAAAGACAATATTTCATGAAATCTTATGTATAATCAGTAGGGCTAAGATCAAATATCCTCTCATTTTCTCTCTTCAGTTGTATTCAGGATTGCAAAAAAAGTTTAAACTCCACATGAAAGGAAATAGATAAGTATTTTGCAGTGGTATAAAAATAAACTGCTTGTAAAGTATGATCTCAAATAGTATAAAATTTCTATATGCAGAATATGTAATATGTGTTACATGTGGCTCAAAGACCATTCTTCATTTTCCACCAGCCTGGTGTTTTACCTGCTGTTCTAAAGCTATAACTTTCAAAGAAAATCCTCTGTAATTTTATATGGAATTTGATCATTTCACAGGGGTGTCCAACCTGCAGCCCGAGGGACACATGCAGCCCAGGATGGCTATGAATGCGGCCCAAAGCAAAATCTTAAATTTACTTAAAATATTATGAGATTTTTTGTGATCACACATCACAATGTATTCAATGTGTGGCCCAAGACAACTCTTATTCTTCCAGTGTGGCCCAGAGATGTCAAAAGTTTGGACACCCCTGAGAGGCTCATGGCAAGAACAAGGGAGAAGGAGCTTTCTCACTTCCACAGTTCCTCTAAAAAGACTAAAGCTCAATATCTGAATCTTGTACTAGTTCATTTTACAAACCCACAGAATAGCTGAAGCTTTGTTAACTCCTTCAGTTTCATTCTTTGGGTGAAATAATCTATACACCATGTAGAAACATGTATCACATGCCACTAGATAGAGGGAGAGGAAGGCCAAGTTTACCCAGAATGTTAGAGGACAGGCAGTGGGAAATCAGAAGTTAGATTAGCCTAGTTTTTCATGGAGACAATCCTTCAAGCATTCCCAGAAAATACAAGGCTTTTCTAGTGAGGGGAAACAATGGACCTGAACAGCAGGAGTGTTTGGGATGGGAGCCAGAGAACAAGAGTCACTAACAGAGTGGTAATTTGGAATGAATTGCTGTTTTGTGCTGTGAAGCACCAGGACACAGCTGGTGTACCGGCTAACCTGAGGATTTGTAGTGACTGCATTGAAATGGTAATGAAGTTTTTATTTTATGATGGCAGATGTTTGTAGATTATTGTTATTAAGCTTATTAGTGTAACAGTACAAATATGAGATTTTTATTTACTTGGTCGCTTATTTATGGGAGCTTTGCTAAAGTCTTTTTAACCCAAATCAAGAAAACAACTGCCACGCAATAACCGAAATGTAGTAAGCCCTCAGGCAGACCTTAGCGTGTATGCACGTGGCACCTGCACATGTTAGCATGTGCTTCATATGAGGCTCTCCTTAATATGAGAGATGAATCTGAGTGTTCTCAATTTTATTTGCCTTAGTTGTCAAGTAATCTGCTCACAGGTAAAAAACCAATCATTATATTAACCGTGGTCACTATCGCTGGTACCAGAATGGTATTGCCTAACCCACTCAGGTATTTACAAGCTGTGTAACATTAGGCACTTAACCTCTCCATGTCTCAGGTTCCTCCTCTGTAAAACTCGGGTTTCAAAATGCTTCCTCTTTTATAAAGTCACTGTGTGAGGATTAAATGAAATAGTCTGTATAGAGCACTAGTCAATTAATGTTCACTGTTATCCAAAATGGTCTTGTGATGATGAAGAATTCTTAAGCATTTTACTCAAAAAGCTTGACACAAAGAATTCTGTTGGAATGCCTATTATTTGCAGAGTGCTCTGTTTAATCAAATAATTCAAAGAAGGTACATGTATGTATATTTTGTGGATAACTAGTTTTTACATAGTAAAATTAATATTCAGTTGTTATTTTATCATTAGGCATACTATGATTTCTTTTGGTGATTCAGACACTGCTGAAGGATCTTTAAATCTCTGAAGATATTTTTATTGGTAAATATTAAGTAATGTAGTGGAATGCATTGAGAAAAGTGTTTAACAGTTATTAAAATCCCAAATGATTTTACTTTTACTATAGTTCTCTTCCTAGTTGACTCTGAAAACACAGTCAATATATAGAAAGGTAAATGAGCATCTCCACGGAATTCAAAATCCCCCCAAGTATCACATATGTAAAAATAAATCATTACCATTATGAGTTTCAAAATGGAAATGATTACTACTTGACCACTTAAAGAGAAGCCTCTTTCTTATTGACTGCTCAGCATTTCCTGCCAGTGTCATGATGTGATGCTGATGATTTAGAAGCAATTTGGGACACTAATGAAGAATTTTGTGTTCCACAGTCAAATATATCTTGACTCTAGTGATAAATTTACAATAAAGTTGACAACTAATAAAAATTGTCAAATGGGTATGTCTTCTGCAATTTTCCAACAAAGTCTAAGTAAAATAAATTCATGGTCAGACTGTAAAGAGTAATAGCTTAAAAATTTTTAAGGTAGTTTTAAATACTATAAAAGATAGTTTATAAAATCGTATTCACTCTAACATGTTGACAACGTATTTCCTTAACCCAAGGTGGCCCCTGTTGATTTTGAAAGCAATAATAAACCACTATGTAAATTATAAAGCACGAATTTAGTGTGCAGGAATGTCAGGGAATTGGGATGCACACGGAGTTCTCAAACACATTAACTTCTGAGGGGCAGCTTCCCTTAAGCAATTTCATGCTATCTTAAGCCGGCATTACCAATACCATAGGTTGTCATGAAGGTTTTTATAAAAAAACAAGGTCTTCAGAAATTACATTTTATAATCTCACAATTGTAACTTAATTGCTTATGATTTAAACACTTCTAAATTCAAAAACAATTCACTTAAGTTCTGTTCCCATGAGGAGATTTTCCCAAAATAGAATTTGTAACTGTAAGTATAATTGAAGCCTGGAGCTGCAGGGACCACAGCACAGAGACAGACTTCATGCAAAAAAGCCAACCCAGAGGAAAGCTGAGCCAAGTGATGGAGAGAGACAGACACCGGTGATATCTTTTGAGGCCTAAGGATTCAGCCATGCCTGGCCTTCTTAGCTCTGTGAGCCAGTAAGTTTCTTTTATGGCTTATACCTGTTGAAGCTGGATCTCTGTCATTGAAAAACCGAGAAAATCCTGACTAATAACAAGGATTGTGGTCAAAAGTTTTGGGGAAATACTTCAAACTATATCTGTTTCTCCCAGATTCACAGCACCAAAGGATCTGAGATGATCTGCTATAAAAAGAAGCATGTTTACCTTTGTTAACTCTTTGTTTCCCCCCAAACTTGGTGATGGTAGAACCTCTTTTTAACCCACATCTATGAACATCTCCTTCACTGAGCACATTCTGGGATGTGATACTTTTCTAGGCCATGGAGGAAAGAATTTTCAAAAATGTAAGGTGAACTCAGCAGTACTCAGAGACTCACTGAAAAGGAAGACATTAAGTAAAGAGGGTTTTTATTAGATAGGCAAGTCTTAGCGGATAGAGAAATTAGGGAGGGGTCTCTTCTGCATCCTACCCCTCATTTCCCTGTAGTACCAAACTAGGCACAATCTCCTTAAATAGCAAATTATGAGGTGTTCGCTGAAACCTGCTGGGCCTTCCTTTGCCATGCTCTAAATTTCAGTGTTTTTTCCTGACTTCATTCTCCTCCACAAGTATCTCCACCACTTGCCTGAATGACGGAGCCCTGCCAGGTCATTTCGAGTTTTTTTAAGAGCTGGGAAACTCATCTTCCAGGTTCCCATCGCATTTCCCAACCCTGTACTTGCTCGCTTCAGGTTCTGAGATGGGGGTCTCAGAACTCTTAAATTCTGCCAGGTAATAGCCATCTTTTTCCACAATCATTCAAGTGTGAAGGCCTGAAGAACAGGAGAACTGATGGTGTAAGCGGCAGTTTGAGTGCAGGAAACCAGTGTCTCAGCTTGGAAACAGAGAGAACATTCCCCCCTACACTACCTTTTGGTCCTCTCAGGCCTCCCAGGGACTGGATGATGCCCACCCATGCTGGGGAGGGCAATCTGCTTTGCTCCGTCCACTAATCCAAATGCTCATTCTCCTCCAGAAACACCCTTTCAGATACCTAGAATAATGCTGAACCAAATATTTAAATACCCCGTGTTCTAGCAAATTTGACACATAAAATTAATTATCAAAATAACAAAATTGTATATGCTTCCATTTCACTGAGTCCCAAGGATTTATCCCAGTCTCCTCTTATTTTCATGTCCTTTGATATTACTTTAGTTCAGTAGTTTCCAACCTTGCTCAGAATCTAGAGTATTACGAAAACAAGGATTTCTGGACTTTTGTTATAACCTTAATGGAGGATAAACGTGAGGCCCATTTCAGATAAAATTATGAGCTGCAGCCCCAGACCCATTCCTAAGGGATCTTAATTATCAACATCTCTAGGGAATGAATGCTCTATGTGATAAAATGCAGAGTCACCGGACGCAGTGACCCCAAAGCCAGAGCAGGGATGCTAGCAGTTTCCAGTGATTTGTGTCTCCTTTCTTATTCTTCCTGAATTTCACTTCTCTTCCTAGCCCTGCTTTCCTAATCTAGGAGGTGAACCAGGAGGATAGAGCCATTTGTTGAGTTACTAGTATGCAGAAAATGGACTATGTACTTTATGTATCTTAATTCATTTTAATCCTCTAGTCAATCCTGTAAAGAAAAAAAAGGGGGGTGGGGGAGAAGGTAGGTTCTATTTCATAAATGAGAAAACCAAGGCTTAGAGGAAGTAAGTAATTTTTTCAAGAGGTTAATTAGTAACAGAGATGGAATTTAAACTGAAATCTATTTGACTCCAAAAAACCATGCTGTTCCTACCATCACACTCTGTCATTAGTTTAGGAATATCAGATCCCCCCTGATTGGAATGGATTAAAGATTCACAAAAGAATGCTTGAAGCATCTTTTACTCAGTAAGCAATCAATAATAGGCTTAACTAGTTGACCAGACACAACAGAAGCAGGAGATAAGGCAGTATTCCACTCTATTAGGAAACTCCACAGCCCCCTTTGAAAAGAAATGTTCAAAAACATGATCATATTCATAAGGGTATCAGACAATTTTATGAAATTTGCAGTGTCCCTGACTCATATTCCCATTCAATATACAGGCACTCCCTAAATGACTCTTGAATAAACAAGTGCTACGTGATTGTCATAGTACTTCAGTGTTTTTCAAGGAAGGGATACTTCAATAGTTTTTTGTTTTGTTTTCACCCTAACAGTAAGAATAAGAAGACTAGACATTTGCATAATCTAAACTTGAAAAGAGCTCTTTAGTAATTATCCATTCAACTCATTTTGTCTATAGATAAAAGGTGAATTAGTGTTAAGTATTTTTGTTACAGGAGAAATTCGGTTGTTCTTGCTAATGCAATAAAGAATTACAGATTGGCAAGCCTATTAACATGCAGGCACAGTTTATTAGGGTTAAATTCTAATGGGAAATTAAAAGCAATGGTGGCAATAGGCAGGAGTAGACTGAGCAGGGTGGCCAGAGGCTGGGTGGCTAGAAAGAGAGAGGCCGGGTGGCCAGAAGCCCACATGTGGCAAGAAAGAGCCAGGGGAGTTGTTTGTCCTGGGGACTTACATAGTTGTCAGATGGGGGTGAAGTTTACATATTGATTGAAGGTAAGTGTGGTGCCCGCTTTCCCAGGGAGATGTGACTACTCTAATTTAGGTATGTGTAGGGGTCCATTAGCCTGAATCCTCACCTTGCTCCAGACTCCACTTGTTCATTTCCTGTACATGTGTGACAGAAGGCAGGCAATTAACCAAAGTTGTTTTATGGGCTTTTTCTTTTGGCCCCATGGACCACTTCTCCTTCCCCTCTCCAGGCCTTATGATGAATACACTCTCAAGGTTCTCCTTCTCCCAGCTAGTAGAGATGATACACACTGACTTTCAAGAGCTCCCCACTCCTACACTATCGCATTTTCGCTTGTGTTGTTTGGAACACCTGGCAGACTTATCAAACCAGGCTTAGGACTGCTGAGTCAATGGGTGAGACATGTCCTCCTTTGCTTTTAGCTCCCTGTATTAACTTCTTTGTTAGACTGCAATGGTGAGCACCCTGCCTTTATTTCCGCTCTGGCCACTCATTCCTAGCTGCTATGTGACATTTCAATCAGCTATTCAAAAAGGCATCATATGTCTCCCTTCCTTAGCAACATGGAAAATAAGTATTTGACTGGCACATTATAGTCCTGAAGATTATTCTTAAGAGTCTTATACAGTTCATCTTTTGAGTGTTCAATAAATGCTTGCTGTCTGATTGACTTTGAGGAGCAGAAAAATTCTCTTAACTACTGGGAAACATCAGAAATGGTTTTCATAAACCCTCTGTTCTGTGTTTATTCCCTTTCTTTTTTTCTGAAAAACCACCTTATCTTTGCTAGTATCAGCAATACAAGAAACACACATTTTCAGGTGTGAAAAGATAAAAGTATTTAAGGTGCACATAAACTAAGTATTACCAAATTTATGTAGCATGAGTCTATGATACTGAGTTGAAATTAATGTAACAGAAATAATCTAAAATGCACTGTATCCCCTAGAACCTGGAGAATCCAGAGGATATCACTACTAATTACTAAATGTATTCTTGTAGCAATAGTCATCTGAATGATTTGCCTAATTCTGCAATTTATGGGTTGCAGTGAAATGTTAGACAATGATAAGCACTTCCCTAGCTCAATAAATCCTTTATGAAGTATCAGTAAGAACACAAGTCTTACTCAAAAGTGGCAGCTATTGATAGACTATCTTTGTTGAATCTTGGGCAGTTATTTAACATGTAAACATCTTAGTAGCTGTCATGGTAGGTCTCTATTTCTAAGCCAGGATTCAGCATTTTTTATCTTGACAGTATCTTTTACAATCCAAGAACTGATTTACCCTGTATTTTGCCATGTATAATGTGTACCCACGGTTTTCGTGTGCATTATACTCGGGATTGTTATACCCATTATCACACCCATGGTATGTAATCGTTATACCCATGTACAACATGCATTCTTATTTTTCTCTCAAAAAATTGAGCAAAAACGTGCACATTATATATACATGGCAAAACACTGTACTTTCTTCTCTCTCTCTCTCTCCCCCTTCCTCCCTACTTTTCTCCTCCCCCTCTTTTTTTTGTCTCTTCCCTTCTTCTTCCCTCCCCTCCCCTTTTCCTCCCTCCTTCATCCTCCTATCACTCCCCTCCTTCTTTTCTCTCCATGAGAATTTCTCAATTCTCTGCAAGAGGCCAGATCCCACACTAAATCCTAAAGATGAACACTATAGTATCCCTGAATTTAAATGCTTACAGAAAAATGAAGGTGGCACAACCTAAAGAGATGGAATTCAGAGCATAAATCACTGACAATCTTAGGTTAAAGGAGGTTATAACCTATCACTAGAGTAGAAAAAAGCCAGCAAGTTTTGATAGTAGCAAAGAGTAAAGAAATTTATTCTGAATTTGAGATTATAAATGTTTAAATAAATTGAAGCTGATGAAAACTTATTGAAATTGCTCAATTTTGAAGGCATGACTGCTTTATAATGGGAGAAAATCATAAAGCAGGTAGTCATGATATCCAAATTTCTGATACACATCATATTTGATTATTAAAAATACTTTATTTCTAGCACAGAATTTTACTAATACTTCACATATGTGATCATTTTTGAGTAATATTCATTTTATTTAAGATTTTTTCTTGATACTAAAATGCACAGTAATTTTTTTCTGAATTATCGTCTATGCTTTTATTATATCTATAGGAATTTTTCACAGTTAATTCATTTAACAAATATTTTTATTACTTCTTATCTGCCAGGTAATGTGTCTGCTATTAAAAGAAAAAGATATGATCCTCATAAAACCTATATCCTGGCAAAAATCTCAAATTGTGAAATAGAAATTGCTAGCAAAGTACAGTTTCCTTTAGAAAAATGTGCTTTATAACAAACTTGGCTAAAACACAAATATTCTAGTAAATAGGGCATGACTGCCTCTGCTGTTTTAGAACCACAGTTTCGAAACCACAAAGCAAAGGCTTAAAGTAAAATGGAACTCAGTTCTAGTTCAGCCCTGCTCCTTTCCACATCTCTGACTCTATCTGTAGAATCAGATTAATAATCCCAAATGCACAGGCATATTATAAAAATGACATGGTATGTGTGCAAGTAGTGAACACCCAAAAA
Source organism: Phyllostomus hastatus (assembly GCF_019186645.2). Taxonomy (NCBI): domain Eukaryota; kingdom Metazoa; phylum Chordata; class Mammalia; order Chiroptera; family Phyllostomidae; genus Phyllostomus; species Phyllostomus hastatus. The sequence continues at coordinate 6,838,162 of NW_025333622.1, read as the reverse complement.
ATGATAGCTCTTTGTGCTGCTGCTACCTCTGTTTGTATCTGTTTGTATCTTATTTTGTAATTGAATCAGAAGATTCTGAAGTCAGATAAAACCTCAGTTCTTACAAAACAGCATGTCTTGGTACATATGTGTACTTAAGATTGACTGAGGGATTTTTTAATTTCAATACGCTTGTTTGTAAAGTCTTTCTAAATTATAAGAACCACCATTCTTACTTTAATAGTCTGAGATAATGCAGTATTTTTCAAATGTAAGAAACTCTGGACCCTGCCCTGGCTGATGTGGCTAAGTGGATTGAGAACTGGCCTGTGAACCACAGGGTTGCTGGTTCAATTCCTAATCAGGCAACATGTCTGAGTTGCAGGGCAGGTCCCCAGTAGGGGGTGCAAAAGAAGCAACCACATATTGATGCTTCTCTCCCTCTCTCCCTTCCTTCCCTCTGTCTAAAACTAAATAAATAAGATCTTAAAAAGAAAGAAAGAAAGAAATTCTGGACCGTAAATAAGCTAAGATCATTCTGGCCCTCACATTCCCAATTACAATGGACAATGTGAAAGTGGGACAGTGAAGCAGGCTGATGGGGGGAAATTGATTCATTTGAAATATGGTGTTGGAAGAGAGCTCTACAGATACCCTGGATGGCTACAAAGATAAACAAGTAGGTCCTAGAGCAAATTAAACCAGAAATGTTGCTGGAGGCGAAAAATGACAAAACTGAAGCTATCCTATATCAGGTACACCTTGGAAAAGACAATAATTCTGGGAAAAACAGAAATCATCAGGAAAAGGGGAATACCGAAGATGAGATGAACTGACTCCATACAAGAAGCCATAGACACGAGTCTACAGGAGCTGAGCAGGGCTGCTGAGGACAGAACATGTGCACATCACTCATTCATAGGGTCGTCAGGAGCCAGAACCAATTCAATGGCACATAACACACACATATTAGTTAATATTTGGACCAGTATTACTTTGTGTGTGTGTGTATTTGAATGTCTCCCCATTTCTGTCTTGACATCTCTCTGTTAGGATTTCTTTGTTTCTATGCCTCTCTAACCAGTTTTCTATTTTCAATCACGACATCAATCAATCTTTGGCAAAGCTAATTGTTCTTTCTCTTGTGTTGTACTTCTGAATTGTTCTTTACTACTTTATCTCATACCAGCCTAGATCTTAACCCTTGCCCAGAATGTTGGAATCTCTTTATTAAAACATTGCAAACTCAGGTGATTACATTGGTCTGATAGTTCAAAATGTCCTGACATGTACAGCAACTTGATAGTAATTTCAGAGAGCATGGTGGGAGAGAGTCATCAGATGAAGAAAAAAGAGAGGTTTTAGATCTACGGTAGTGCTTTTTATATAGAGACTCTGGTAAGAAAAACCTAACCTCCACCATGACCAAGGCAAAGAGCGAAGCAATGGTCCAGCTCCCTCAATTCCTACATGATCAACAAACCCTTGTTGAGTATCATTAAAGCTCCAGGTACTGTGCTGAACCATATACAGAATGTAAAAACAAATGAGGTCATGTTCCGTCCTCTTGAATTTTGAAATACTGTCCGACAGGAGAGATAGGCATGCAAACATTCCTAATTATAAAGTGAAATAAGTTATAGTAAACTAAAAGGTTTTTTTTAAAGCTTTGAGAGTATGGAGAATAGAGTCATCCTATCCATTCATATATATAATTTATCACCCCCCCCCCCACTTTCAGCAGCTTGAAGATTTAATCTAATCTGATGTCATCTGTATAAAATTTCAGGCAATGGAGGGCAGAAAGGAAAGTCATAAAATGCATTTGTCTATGAATCATTCTTATGCCCTCAATACTGCGCTCTCATTTGAAGGGCATGTTGGCCCATTGCCTGATGGCCATTTCCCAAACCTGGAAATTCTCACTAGTTCTTGTCATAAGTTTGTTCTTTTCAACAAATACCCTAACAAGTGTTTGTTTTGTTTTGTTTTGTTTTGTTTTCCTTTGAAGAACAGTGACAGAGATAAAGTACTAACTCTGTGGGTCTGTGTGTTGGTAGTTTCCACCTACAAGTAGGCATTTAATTGAAAATATTTTTTTATTTAATAGAGAGAAAAGTGACTGGCAACGTTTGTTTAAAATATATTAGCATAAAATATCAATTCTCAATTAAGTGATAATACAAAAATTGGCAGATGTTTAATTCCTGACTTGGTCAGTATCACTTGAGTAATCAAAAGCTAGGAAACATTCTGAAATACCCTCTAGATGTTAGGCAATTTAAATACCTCTCAGTATTCTTGAAGTATTTTCACTCAGACTTGTGCATATGTCAAACTGGTTGGCAACACGCTGAAGTCAGAATGGATTTATACCAATAAAGTGCTGGAAACTGAAATAGGGTTTCTTAGAGAGCGAAGACACCAATCTGGTATCATACAACTAGTAAGAAATGAATTTCAGCCAAAGGAAAGAGAATTTTATTAGCTTGTGCAAATTGTGGTACCAAAATTGATGCAGGAAAACTGATTTTGTTCCTTTGACAAAGAAGCAACTCCTTAAGATGCAAGTTTTCAATCCTTCTGGCTGAGTTTATTCTTTTCTTTTTTCTGAGTTTCTAATTCTGCATATTCACAAAGTATTAAAAAATGTAAATTATCCACAGAAGGATCAAAAAAGACTAGGAGAATTTCTTTCTAGTAAATAGTTTAATAAGTGGTCACTTTGATAATATGTAATAAATTACCATGGCCTTAAGAGTTTCAGCACTAAGTAGATTTTCCTCTACTTACTATAGAAATTAATTATTATTGTATAAGTTCCTCTTGAATTCCAACAGTGATCATTATGGCAATAGTGAGAAGGCACCTGTTATTAACATTAAAATCATCCTCAAACCTGCAATTATGTAACATTTTCATCCAATTCTACCAATGGCTGAGAAATACATATTTACATGCAGCATATCCAAATCACCTGAAAAAAAATTCACAATATGTGTAAAGCAAAATACACATGCACACATTTGATTTGCTGAGCTTAAGTTGATCCTAAAAAAAGAGTGATTTTCACACTTTTGAGTATTTCACCAATATCTTGAACACTAATCAAACCCTTTAATATTCATTGCTGCATTATAAATGCATCTATGAAGGACTTTATATATTCATTGATCTAACTGGGTTTTTTAAATTGGTCTAATGACTATAATTTCATATACGCAATCATTGAGTCTGTTGTCTGAGTAGCTGTTAATCTACACAAGTGGGGCAAAACTCAGCATAGCGGTGGTGTGTTACAGTTCTACACAGAAACAAAACCACCAGGAGATACACATACATATGAACTGGCTCATGCAGTTATAGAGACTGAGAAGTCCCATGATCTGCCATCAGCAAGCTGGAGAAACAGGAGTGCCTGTGGTATAATTTAGTTCAAGTCCAAAGGCCCAAGAACCAGGAAGGCACATGTCTGAGGGCAGGAGAAGATGGATGTCCCAGCTCGGGCAGAGAGCACAATCTCCCTCCCTCCCACCTTTTTAACTGACTCAAGCCCACGACAGACTGGACGATGCCCACCCCATAGTGAGGGTGATCTTCTTTACCCAGTCTACTGGTTCAAATGATAGTCTTTTCTGGACATACCCTTAAAGATACACTCAGTAATAATGCTTTACCAGCTATGTGGACATCCCTTAGCCCAGTCAAGTGGACACATACAATTACCCATCACAGGTGGTGTTATCAGCTTCATTAACAACATGACTTCTGATATTCACTTATTTTTATGGTCCTGGCACTATGCTAACTATTTTATTTGCACGATCTCAGTTACTCCTCTTAACAAACCAGTGTAACAAGTATTATAGAATAATTATCTCCATTCTCCAGAGAAGGAAATTGAGGCTTAGGGAAATCCAGTAACTTGCCCAAGATCGCAGGATAAGAGGCAGTGCAGGCATTAAACACACAGGTGTGACACCGAAAGTCAGTGCCCAAAACCTTAACCCTCTAACGGCCCATTTCCGACTCCAAATCAGGTGCTTGGCTATTTTAAACATCCTGCATAAAACAAGTGAAAGTCAAGTGGTATTACTGTTTTGTATTAAATAAACAACATAATTTATAGACTTTCTTGAATTGAGAGCTTTCGTGTACTTATTATTTATACCTTATTTTATTTAGAGATAAAACTGAGATTTAATACAAAAAAAATCTTCGTAAAAAGCAGTGAGTCAGAAAATCAATCTAGCAAAAAAAAAAGGAAAATGTTTGAACCAGAGTTACACCAGCTGCCATGAGCACATGTCACTTTGCACCTTCTTTCCTCCCAGGCCCTAATGGGAAAACATTAAGTTGACATAAGCTCTAAGTTTCCTGGGGTTTGGCAGGCCATCTTCTACTGAGAGTTGCGATGACCACACAAGCAGTCCAAACAGCTGCTCTGGGACCAGGCCACGAGGGGTGCGGCCATTTAGACTGGTGTGGGTGGTGGCAGTGAGCAGTGGGCCAGGTTCCCATGTCAGTCCTCTCAGAATCCACATGATCAAAGGAGGTCTCCTATTCTCTCCTGCCCCTCTCACATGCCCTACTTCACCCAGATCGCTGGTTAGACAGAGGGAGGCTTCCACACTAACTAGAAGAACAAGTTGAGGAGGTAAAATTCCACTCCAGTGTGGGGGAGTGCCAGGCTTCCAAGCAGCCATGTGCCAATTCTCAGAGCACTTGGGTATGAAACAGGCCTGTCAAATATGTGTCAGTGTTCATCCCACTGATGTGACTAAGCTGGGAGCTCATTCTGTTGTGGGGGTGAGCCCGTCCTTTTCATTCCTCCAAGGATTTCCTGAAAATTGAAGGATCACGAGGCTCTGCCAGAATGAGCATGTGCAGATGGCAGGTAAGGCTGCACATCAGTGAAGAATGAGCACTTTTGTTTTTTGTTGTTTTTTCCTTCTGGAGTAGCAAGTCAAAATCCAGCTATTAATGCAGGAGGTGCACTGGGAAGCCAAAGGGAAAAGCACATTGATATTCACATTAGGCAGAAAGAGTCCCACAAAACTGTTCAAAAACCTGGAGAGAAAAGAAGCTAAAGAAATGTGCCTACTTATTCACTAATGAGGTTTATCTGCACAGAGGCTGCTTCCATGGTAGTACTTTATATACAATTTATAGGCTATTAAGATTTAACTTAAGATAATTATAAATTTATTTTTATTGGAAGTTTCAGAATAGTAACTCAAATATTTCAGGAATTTCTGTTTTTACTTACATGGTGGTTGTCTTCACCACCAAGTGAACAGTTCTGACACAGTAATCTGCCTGAAATAATTGACTCCTACCTCCCCCCTTGCTTCTGAATATTCAACCCACAGCTGGGAGAGTAAGTGAGAGGCAGGAAACCTGACAGGGAAGAAAAGCTCTCTTAGGGACTTTGGGGGCTGGGAGATGTGTTTCCCAGAGTGTTAGACATACTTCTTTAGTTATAACTGAGAACACTGTTATCAGCAACCTGTAATTCAAATGCCACATTTAAATATCAATTTAAATTAAGTAGGAATGAACATAACAGAAAACTCAAAAATACTCCAATAGAAATAAAGTTTTTATTTCTTACAGAAAAAAAAAACTTATTTCCTAGACTATCAACATTTTATACGAATAGCTATCTGGGTCCATATCTGGATATTGCATTTTCAATATTAATTAATGGAATAAACATAAATTGGAATCAGAAAGCTCACAGTCAAATCTCAAACATCCCTTCATATGACTTTGGACTAATCGCATACACACTCTAAGTCTTGGGGGTCCTCATCTGGAAAATGAGGAAAAGTAATACCAAGGTAAGAGAGTTTGTAAACTTTGCGCGAACAGAGAACTTGAGGTTTTTGCGTTTGTCTCACCGATAGCTGTAGCTTTGGTACCTAAGACATTGCCCAGCTCTCAAATATTTGTTGAATGAATAAATGAATGAACAAATGAATATTATACACAATAAAAGAGATGCCATAAGTGAAATGTCTGCTCATAGTTAATTAATGTGTTTGTTCCTTCATTAACCTTTAACTGACACAATCTTCATTGCCACCATATTAATTTAAATGTTTAAGGCTAAATTACTTTGATTCAATTTATATAATAGGCTTGTTTTCAGATATCCTAACACCTTTATACTAAGAGTTATCTTGAGCCCTTACTTTCTCATATTGCCCTTAACAAATTCATTACCAAGTATTGTCACTTCAGTCTCCAGAATACACCCCAGTCAGTCACTGCTGCCTACCTCCATGGTCATTATCTAGTCTAAGCCATGATCCCCTATGGACTAACCTCTTCACTGGGTCTCTCCCATTCCACTCTGCTCTTACAAGCCATAGCTGGATTTCCAGTCTCATCTCATATGATTTCCTTATCTCATGTCCATGCTCCAACCATCCAGACTTCCTTTCTGTTCCTCGTATATCAAGCTCCTTCTGTTCTCAAACCTTCATACTTGTGACTCACTCTGCCTACAATTGCTTTTAGCCTGGCTCTTGTGTGGATGGCTCCTGCACATGTACCAGGTCTTTATTCAAACACACCTCTTCAGAGGGGCTCTCCTTGTTTACTAAATTTTCTCTGCTGTGTTTCTTAATATGTCTTCTCTATTTGCTCACTTATTTAACCTAGGCTAAAACTCCTTATTTAACCTATTTACTGGCTGTGAAAACTTAGGCAATATTTTTACCCACTCTTACCCTTAGTATCTTCACCTGTAAGATAAGGATAATAATAAAACCACCCTCACACAGTAGTAAACATAAGTGAGATATTATGTGAAAAGGGCTCTGAACATAACTTAGAACATGTACTTGCTCACTTAATATTAGCTATTTTTCTTATTATATTCACTTATAAAAATTCAGGTTCCTTGAGTGCATCTGTTTTTTCATCACTGCATTGCTAGTTCCTAGAACTATGCTGGCACTCAGTAAGTCTTCAATAAATGTTTGCTAAAAGAATGAAGGCTAAACAGGCCATATACATTTAAGCTGAAGAGGTACTTGTACACACACTTGCACCTACCCTTGTACATACACAGGTTAACTTGCTGTAACACTATAAGAGGTAAGGAAGAAAAGGGAAGTTGCTATTTGACCACATCGTACCACCTCTACCACCAATCACTACACTGGCCAAGTCACTGGGACTACTATAGAAACCTCCTAATTGCTCTCTTTTCTTCCAACTTCCCACCCTATAATCTACAAAAGTCAGAGTAATTCTCTTAATACACACATCAGATAATGTCATTCTTGTACTTAAACCCTCCAATAGTTTCCCATCATACTTGAAATATAGTCTATCCCCCTTGTTATAGCCTAAGGCTTACATAATCTATCTGCAGCCTTATTCTTCAAATTCATCTTCTGTGCTCTGTTCCCTGAGGCTACTTGTTGCGCGTGGGTCACCGGCCAGCAGTGACCACGGAACGCTGTGGATGGCTCGACGATAAACACGCGAGAAAAAAACATGCACAGAGACAAACTAGTTTCTGTGGAGAAGTAGGGACGAAATGGCCACCCCTTCTAGTGAGGAGCGCGCCGATTTACAGTCCATACCTGCTTTTATTGGGCTCATTTTGCATAATAATTCAGGTAAAGTACAGCACTCACCAGGGGAAGCAAGGAACTATAGAAAACAAAGAACTCTGCCCGTCTATTGAGTTGGGGGTCAAAGAGCTGTAAGGCTGAGGAACAAACTAGCTTCCTCCTAAGACCCTTCTCATTCAACTGAGAGCATTCCAAACAAAGAAGGTTTCACAGTAATTTACATGTTCTTTCTTAGGCCTGATCACCCCGGGAAATCCGCACTTCCCAGTACCGAGCTGTACTACCCTGTCATTGTTTCAGGCTTAGGTGGAGCACGGGAACTAAGGCCACCGAGAGATAAGGAGATTTTCTTCCGGACGCTGAGAACTCAGACTTTGTCAAAGCCGAGGAGTGAGGGTCCATCACCCCCCTTTTGCTGCAGCCCCCCAAGTCCTTCTTTTGGGGGGGCCTCCCAAAAGTGATCGTGCCTGGCTTGGGGTTGTTCCCCCCATGGGGAATCTTACCCGTCTTTGGCTAACCCGACCAAGCTTTTTGGGGTTCAGCAGCAGAAGCAGCATTCCTGCCAGGAAGATAAGCTTTTGTCTCCTTGCCGGCTCACGGTTCCAAGGGCGTTCCCTTAGCCTTAGCCTAGGCAGGGGTTTCAGCCTCTGATACCAGTCAGGGCGGTTCCCAACAGCTACTACCTATATGCCTGACCCCTTCTTCACCAGCCTTACTCATGGTACTGTAGGCAGAAAAAAAGTGGAATAGACATAGCAAAAACACAGTAAAGGAAACAGAGGTAAGAAAGCAAACAAAATAAATGAAACTAAACAATAGAACCATGCAGCTGACAGTTTTTGATCACACTAACTAGAGATTAATCACACTATTTATTAATAATGATGCATATATTCTAAATAATGTATTAGCAAAAAGAATCCAGGAGCTCCTTTAAAGAAATAAAACATCATTAACAACTGAGATCTTAATGGTTCAATACTAGAAACTCTAGTACTGCAGTTCATCATATTGACAAATCTAAAAAAAAAAAAAATCATAGGATCTCTCCATAGATGCTGAAAAAGCATTGGACAAAATTGATCAGCTTTTCCTGATACAACAAAGAAACAAGATAATCAAGGAAACACTGAATTAAATAGAAATAGAGAAACATTGTCTTATCATAATAAAATGTATCTGTTTTGATCCAAAGCCATCAAAATGTTCCTGACTTTTACGGAACTGTCTTCATTGTGTCAGCTAGTTATCCACTAATACCACTACTGTTTAACATTGTGCTGTTGTTATTAGTCAACACACTTATCCAAGAGAAAAAAGTTATAATTATAAAAATTAGAAGACATATAAAATTAACACTAATTGTAGATGACATGGTAGTATAATGGAAAGACTCAAAGGATTTTACTAAATACTATAAACAATAAGAGAATTCAGTAATAAGTACAAAATCAGTAGTTTTTTTAAAAACATATTTATTTTTTAGAGAGAAGGGGAGGGAGGGAGAGAAACATCAATGTCGGAGAGAAACATAGTTGGTTGCCTCTCGCATGTACCCCAACGCATGTGCCCCAACGCATGCACCCCAATGACCAAGCCTGCAAACTAGGCATATGGTCTGACCAGGAATCAAACTAATGACCTTTCACTTTGCAGAATGATGCCCAACCAACTGAGCTATACCTATCAGGGCCAAAAATCAGTAGTTTTTATATATTTAAGCAACCAGTTAGAAGATTTAATTGAAGGGTCCATATATGACAGCAACAGAGAAGATAAAATGCATAAACATAATGTTAAGAAAAGTGTGAGATCTGTTAAAAATAAAACAAGAAATATTGAAGACCATAAAATAGCCTTTCTACCAATAGAAAGATCATGTTACTGGGTAGGAGGATTCAGTATCATGGCTGTGTCAATTCTCCCTAAAATAATTTGTGAATTCAATATGCTTTCCATGAAAGCCCTACAATTTTAAGCAGCAGCATCTGATGCTAAATTTAGTAAAAAAATTTAAATAAACATAAGGAGAACTAGCCATAAAAGGCATTAAAACATTTTAAAAGCCTAAATAATTAAGAGTAGCATACTGGTTCATTAGCAAAACATAAATCCCAGAAGTAATCAGATACATAAAGGAATAAGGTGTATAAAAAATATGCCATCTCAGATCATTGGGGGAAAAGAGTTAATAAATGGTTCAGAGATAAAAGAAATACCTATATCTTACTTTATACACCAGGATAAATTCCAAATGTATCAAAATTTTTTGGTTTTTAAAATGTAACCATAAGACAATAAGAAGGAAACTTGAAACAATTTTTAATAAATTTGTACTTAAGAAGGTGTAACCTTTTACAATTCAAAATCACCAAGTCGTAAATTATTTTATTCATAAATTTGGTCATACAATCTTTTAATTCACAGGAAGAAACATCATAAACAAGTTTAAAAGAGACAAACTGTGGGAAATATTTAAAACCATATCACAAAGATTAGATAACCTAATATATAAATTGATAATAGAGTTACCTATTGAAATACAGAAAACAAAATAAAATTTGCTCTTAAATAAGTGACATATAAACAACCTCATCAATAAAAAAGAGAAATGTAAATTAAAACCACACAGAATACATTTTCTACAGTTCAGATAGGAAAAATCCAAAGTTAACCTACATTCTGTTGATAGGATTCTGAGGAATGATAGTATTTTCTCATGCATTGCTGATGGGAGTATGAATTGGGCAATGTGCTAATATCTACACAAATTACAAATGTATATGCCTTTCAGCCTAGCAATTCCACTGCCAGGGAATCCCAGATATCCACCAGTGATGTGTGGAATGCTGCATGTGAAAATTACTCACTTACTGCAACAAAAAATTGGAAATATACTAATGTTCATCAATATGTAAATATATACATATTTATATGTAAATATATATGTCAGATTATATCCATCAATGGAATTATAGGAAGTTTTAAAAACTGACAGAAATTCTTCTTATAGTAATATACAATTGAAAATGTATAATTAAGTGATAGAATGATAGTGTTTATTAAGTGACAAGAGAACGATGTGTATAATAGGTCATTTTTTGAGTAAAAAAAAGAAAAATAGCATATCTATATTGCCCTGTATATTTATAAAATACTTCTAGATGAATACTCCAGGATGAATAATAGCTGCTAGCCAGGGGATTGGACCTAGGGACATTGAGAAAATGAAAGACAAAACCCACATATATGCTGTCTCCAAAAGACCCACATCAGACAGAAAGATATACACAGACTAAGAGTAAAGGGATGAAAATAACATTTCGTGCAAATGGAAAGAAAGAAAAGGCTGGGATAGCAATACCAATATCTGACAAAATAGACTTTAAAACCAAGGCTATAGTAAGAGACAAAGGACACTACAATAATGATAAAGGGAACAATCCAGCAAGAGGGTATAACCCTAGTAAACATTTATGCACCAACACAGCAGCACCTAAATATATAAAGCAAAACTTGATGGACATAAAGGGAGAGATCAACAGAAATACAATAATAGCTTGGGATTCTAACACCTCATTGACTTGAGTGGACAGATCTTCCAGGCAGAAAATCAACAAGGAGACAGACACTTTAAACAACACACTAGATCAAATAGATTTAATTGATATCTTCAGAGCATTTAATTCCAAAGAAGTGAATATACATACTTTTCAAATGCATAGGGAATGTTTTCTAGGATAAACCACACATTAGGACACAGAACAAGTCTCAGTAAATGTAAGAAGATTGAAATTATATCAAGTGTCATCTCTGACCACAATCTATGGAACTAGAAATCAACCACAAGAACACTGAAAAACATGCAAAGACATGGAAGCTAAATAATGTGTTTTGAAACTATGAATGGGTCAACAACAAGATCAAGGAAGAAATCAAAAGATACCTTGAAACAAATGATAATGAGGACACAACACTCCAAAATCTGTGGGACACTGAGAAAGCAGTCCTAAAAGAGAAGTTCATAGCATTATAAACCTATCTCAAGAAACAAGAAAAAGTTCAAATACACAATCTAACTTCACACTTAAAGAAACTTGAAAAAGAACAACAAACAAAACTCAAAGTGAGTAGAAGGAAGAAAATAATACAGACCAGAAAAGAAATAAACAACATAGAGTCTAAAAAAAGATACAAAAGATCAATGAATCCAAGAGCTGGTTCTTTGGAAAGATAAACAAGGTTGACAAACATTTAACCAGACTCATAAAAAAATGAGTGAGAAAGAGAGAGAGAAAGGATTTAAATAAATAAAATAAGAAATGAAAGAGGAGAAATAACAATTGACACCCCCCAAAAATACAAAGGATTGTAAGAAAATCTTATGAACAATTATATGCCAACAAACTGGACAACCTGGATGAAATGGGTAAATTACTAGAAACATACAATCTTCTAAAACTAAATCAGGAAGAATCAGAGAGTCTGAATAGATGAATTACACCTAGTGAAATTGAAGCAGCAATCAAAAGAACTCCCAAAAAACAAAAGCCTTGGACTGAATGGCTTCACAGGTGAATTTTACCAAACACTCTGAGAAGAATTAACACCTTTTCTTCTCAACTATTTCAAAAATTCGACAGGAAGGAAGACTCCCAAGCTCATTTTATGAGGCCAGAATTATCCTAATTCCAAAACCAGATAAAGACTCTACAAAAAAAGAAAAGTATGAGCCAATACCACTGATGAACATAGATGGTAAAATTCTCAACAAAATATTAGTACACAAAGACAGCAATACATCAAAAAGATCATATACCACAGTCAAGTGGGATTTATTCTAGGAATGTAAGGCTAGTACAACATGCTCAATCAATGAATATGATACACCACATAAACAAAATGAAGGATAGAAACCACATGATCATATGACAAAAAGGCATTTGATAAATCCAGCACCCATTTATGATAAAAACTCTAAGCACAGTGGGAATAAAGGGAACATATGTAATCATAACACAGTCTGTATATGACAAACCCACTGCAAACATCATACTTAATGGGCAAAAACTACAAGCATTCCCCTTAAGATCATGAACAAGAACAAGACAGGGACATCCGCTTTCATCTCTTATTCAGTATAGTACTGGAAGTCCTAGCCACAGCAATCAGACAAGAAGAAGAAATAAAAGGCATCAAAATTGGAAAGGAAGAAGTAAAACTGTCTTTATTTGCAGATGACGTAATAGTGTACATAGAGAACCCTAAAGATTCCACCAAGAAACTACTAGAACTGATAAATGAATTCAGCAAAGTAGTGGGATACAAAATTAATATCCAGAAAATCAGTTGCACTTTTATTTGCCAATAATGAACTATTGGAAGGAGAAATTAAGAAAGCAATCCCATTCACAATTACTTCACAAAGAGTAAAATACCTAGGAATACATCTAACCAAAGAGGTAAAAGGTATATACTCAGAAAATTATAAGACACTGAAGAAAGAAATAAAAGATACAAATAACTAGAACTACATACCTTGTTAATGGATAGGAGGAATTAGCGTAATTAAAATGTCTATGCCACCAAAGTATCTATAGATTCAACACAATTCCTATCAGGATTCTAATGAAATATTTCACAGAACTACAAGAAATATTTCAAAAATTTATATGGAACCACAAAAGGCTTCACATAGCAACAGTGATCCTGAGAAAGAGCAAAGTTGAAGGAATCACGCTACCCGATAACAAACTATAATATAAAGCCACAGTAACTGAAACAGCATAGAACTGCCATAAAAAAAAGACATAGAATAAAGGAACAGAATAAGGAGTCCAGAAATAAACCCACACTTTCACAGTCAATTAATATTCACAAGAGGAAACAAGTACATACAATGGGCTAAAGATAGTTTATTCAATAAATGGTGTTGGGAAAATTGGACAGATATGTACAGAAAAATGAAACTAGACTGCCTTCTTATAACCACACACAAGAATAAATTAAAAATGGAGTAAAGACATAAACGTTACCCCAAAACCATTAAAATCCTAGAAGAAAACATAGGCAATACAATCTTGGATATTGCTCAAAACAATATTTTATCAAATGTATCTCCTCAGACAAGGGAAACAAAAAAATAAGCAAATGGGACTATAACAAACTAAGAAGGGTTTTCATAGCAAAGGAAAACATCCACAAAATAAAAAGACACCCAACTGAATGGGAGAACATACCCACTGATATATCTGATAAGGGGTTAATATCCAAAATTTATAAAGAACTTAGAAAACTCCAAACCAAAAAATAAAAAATCTGATTAAAAAATGGGCTAAGGACCTGAATAGACACTTCTCCAAAGAGGACATACAGATGGCCAATAGATACATGCAAAGATGTTCAACATTACTAATCATCAAAGAAATTAAAATTAAAACCACAATGAGTTATCATCTCACACCAGTCAGAATGGCCATCATTAATAAATCAATAAACAAGTGCTGGCATAGATGTGGAGAAAGAAGAACCCTTTTTCACTGTTGGTGGGAATGCAAATTGGTACAGCCACTGTAGGAAGCACTATGGACATACCTCCATAAATGAAAACTGGGCCTGCCTTTTGACCCAGTGAACTTGCTTCTGGGAATATATCTGAAGGAACCCAAAATGTTAATTCAAAAGAGCACAGGCAACCTTCTGTTCATTGCAGCTTTATTTAAAATCACCAAGGTATGGAAACAGCCCAAGTGTCCATCAGTAGATGAGTGGGTAAAACAACTGTGGGATATTTACAGGATGGAATACTACTTGGCTATAAAAAAGAAGAAAATTTTACTCTTTGTGACAGTATTGATGGACCTGGAGAACATTATGTTAAGTGAAATAAGTCGGTCATAGAAAGACAAATACTATATGATTTCACTCATATGTGGAATCTAATGAACAAGCTGAACTAACAAGCAAAACAGAAACAGAGTCAAAGAGAGAGAGCAGGATGACAGCTATGGAGGCAAGGTCTAGGAGGTGGAAAAAGGAAAATGAGCTCATGGAGGTGGACAACAGTGTGGCGATTGAGAGAGGGGAGAGAGGATAAGAGGATAATGGTGTTTGAAAAAATATAATAAAAAAATTTTAAAAGAAACACGTAGACTTATGACACTTTTTATGTTTTTTAACCACAAGAATGATTTGTCTACTCAAATTAAATTTAAAATATTTAGTAAAAAAGAAATAGCAATTTGTTATGAAGTTAATACTGATTTATGTTTTTTCATTTTCTCAATTTTATGCATTATTTAATGTATATAATAAAAATTTGAAGACATTAGTTGAGTCTTCATCTCACTGTATACTATTTCTTTTTTAATAAATGATTATTAGCATTTTCATAGTCTTCATATTTCCAGCAGGAAAGTACATAGAAGAACCAGACCACAAAACTTATCACTTTTCAATTGCAAATGGTTTCACTCTAAATGGTTTGCCAAGGGTGTATAATTTCCTGGTCACTCTTTCTGATTGGCAGAATTCTTATCATCAAAGAATTTTTAATGATAAATAAAAATATACATAGAACACATCTACTTGCACTAATCTTTAAAAGCAGTGAAATTTATAGTTGTGCAGAAAGCCCCATGTTAGGAAATTCTACCTAATTTTTAACTGATCAGTGTATATATGCAGTGTATGAGATTTAAGAAATAATATTTAAGTCATTCTCCCCAAATTCTTTCAGGGGATTTTACTGAAAATAATAAGAAGTGGTCAATTTCTACTGTCCCTTCTGAGCACACATCCAAACTCCAGACTAGCTACCCCTTCCATCGTCTCCTCTCGTGAAGTCAACAAGCCAAATGGAGGCACCTGAATTCCCATGCTATGGGGTTGGTTCAACAATGATTGGAGGAGCCAGCCTTATCTCCTTTTGATAAAAATGAGAAAATCATCTGAAGAAGACTTGCATATTTTCATCATTATTATACCTGTATTTTAACTTCAGAAGTAATATTTCAATGGGTAAAAAAATAATAATCCTATGGCAAAGATGAAGAGAGCTATGAACATCTAGCCATAAACCTTCGAGTTGTTACAACAATTGCAATATAAATATTTTGTTTAGCAAAACAATACTTCCCAGTGTTTCAAAACCACCTTCAAAATCTAGCCTTAGGAGTAGCATTCAGAGATTAAGTAATACATGGCCATCGAGAGCACCATTTGTAAAGGGAGTAGTAACATTTACAGTCATTTTCGAATCAGCTTAAATTTCAGTCTGAACTTGAGCAGCATTGTGCTGACACAACACATTCATAACAAGAAGGGAGTTTCCTGTTCTTTTTATGAAGCTTTGTAACCTTGGTTTCTAGGACTCCTTGTTTTGGAAAATAAAATCACATCCTGATGATTTCTGTACTAAATAAAACTAATTAAAAATAATAAGGAAATGGATATGCTTTACATCAAGATGTGCAAGTGATCTCTTTGTTTTGTTTTGTTTTTAATTCAACTTAAAATCTGACCACACATTATTGTTTTTCTCTAGGAGAATGCAGAAGAAAACAATGAAGTAAAACGCTGTGGCTTGCTGGGTGCTTCTAATAGGTGTTCAGTATAACAAAAACCACACAAACCACATGATTGTAACAATTACTATGGCAACTAACAAAATTGTCAAATTGAAATACCCACTGTTGAGGCTGCCCACACAGAGCTCTTAGATCTGGCATCCACTTCCACTTCAATGTACAGTGTGTAAATTTAGAAGCCCCAGCCATCTTGTAACCACAGTGAAGAAAATTGCCTGCATTAATCATGCTACTTTATTTTCAGTTGACTGTTCCATATGTCAGACAGCTTCTCTTGCAGCCCTCCATTCAAAAGTGAAGGCCAGGGCTTGCTGTGGCAGCACATACACTAAAATTGGAATGATACAGAGCTGAGCATGGCCCCTGTGCAAGGATGACACACAGATTCATGAAGCGTTCCATATTTTTAATAAGCCAGTCAGAGAAAGACAAGTATCATATGATTTCACTCATATGTGGAATTTGATGAACAAATTGAACTAACAAGCAAAATAGAGACAGACTCATAGATAGAAAACAGGATACCAGCTATGGGGGTGGAGGGGGGTAGTGGGTGGAGGGATTGAGAAAAAAGGAAAAAAGACTCACTGACATGGACAACAGGATGGTGATTGTGAGGGGGGCGTGGTACAGAGGATTAAATGGTAATAAAAATACAATTAAAATTTATTAAATTTAAAAAAAAGTAAAGACCAAGGAGTTGGCTGCCCAGTCTAGTAAACTGCATGTAAAGCCTTAACCGAATATGTTACTCAATTAGCAATACCGTCCATATGTTTTCTTCCTCCGGGCACTCAGAGCCATGAAAATAAGTTCATTTAAAATAACTCTTCTATCACATAGTGTATCTTTTCCTTCTCTTAAATCAGATCATATTAATCTGTCTGATTCAATTTTCTAAAACCAAGTCTGTCATATGCAAGAGGGCCTTTCCTCAAATAAATGTCACACAAGAAAGCTGATATAAAACTGTAAATGGTTTGGTTGGAATGTTCGATTTTATTTTCAGAGACAACAAAACTTCAGGAATATTTTGACTCCTCATCATGCACTGATGAGGAAAGGCTCAGAATGGAGATCCAGGCCATTTGGGGAAAGCTGGAAAAACGGGAAAAGTTAAAAGAATAACCCCTGCTCCAGCAACTCACGCCTCTAACTGAGGGGAAAGAAGTCATCGCACAGAGTTCTGCTGTGCTCAGCAAACACCCCCACGTGCTTTTTCTCTTCCTGCTTCTGCCTCAGAAGAAACAGGAACTTTCAGGGCAAGAAAGCCACAGGAAGTGATCTGTATCTTTTTAGAAGCACAGGCACACAAGAAAGGCAAACTGAGTTCTTTTTTGCTAGGACATATGAAGTTAGAACATAGGAATTCATTATTGTGATAAAAATCTTCCTCATAGTGAAGACATCATCATCATCATCATCATCATCATCATCATCATCATAATTAACAACCCAGCACTCACTGAGTGCTTACATGTACCAGGCATTGTTGAAAGTGTTTTATATGGGTAGACGAATTAAATCCTTACTTTCAATATACCACTATTGTCCCCATTTTACAGATGAGAAAACTAAGGCACAGATGTCTAAGTAACTCATAAGAGAGTAGAGCCAGTATTTAAATCTATTAATAATTCTGGCAGTCTGTTTTCCAGTCTGTTTTCCAGTCTTCAAAAACTAAAGAGATAATGGGTATCTGGCAAAGTATACAGTAGCTTCCCTTAGAGTCTGTTGGCTTTCAAAGTCTGGACATACACACACACAGAGAAACAAAAAATAAGATAAAATAAAATAAATTGTTTACAATACTGATGCTTGATGAGGCCAATGTTTAATGAGAGAATATTTCAACAGTTGGTAGAAAATTTCAATTATATGTGATTCAGACTAAGAAATTCAAAGAACTGAGCACCTACAACCAGCCTGTGGAAGCATACCTGAGTGGCGAGAGCAGCCTTTTAAAAGTTGAGCAAGTTACTAAAATGGAAGCAGGCAGCAAAGGGGTACAAAATACAATCAACTTCTCATTATTTGTGATTTATGACTTGGAAATAGGTCATCAAAACAGTTGCTATAACCCATAAATTCAATGTTCTGTCCATGAAAAATTTACATATTCACTTTCAAACACTGTTAAAACAAATTACCACAAATTTTGTGGCATAAAACAACACAAACTAAGTATTTTATAGTTTAGTATGTCAACAGTGAAGCATGTCTAAATTTAAGGTGTCTGCTGGCTGCATTTCTTTCTGGAGATTGTAAGGGTGAGTCCATTTGCTCATTTGGATTACCTGCATTTTGTGATGATAGGACTGAAGTCTTTGTCTTCTTGCTTTCTATAAACTGAGGCCCATCCCCAGCTTCTAGAGGAACCACATTCCTTGGTTGATGGTCTCCTTTCTTTAGCTTCAAAGCCAGAAATAGCAGGTGGAGGTTTTCAAATCTCTGCTCCTCTGTTGTTCTTTTTTAATCCTTGCTCAAGGATATGATTATTGATTTTAGAGAGAGAGGAAGGAAGAGAGAGAAACTTGATTGGTTTCATGCCCCAAGTGGGGATCGAACCCACAACCTATGTACTCTCGTGGGGAATCAAACCCATGATCATTTGCTATATGGGTTCAACCAACACTCCAACCAACTGAGCCACCCGACCAGGGCTCTGCTCTTCTATTGTATCTCTCTGACCCAACCAGGAAAGTTTTGTCCCCATTTTAAAGGCTCGTGTGATTACACTGGACCCATGCAATTAATTCAAGATAATTTCCTCATGTTAAAATCCATATCTGTGATTATACCTGCAAAGTTCTTTTGCCATGTAAAGTAAAATATTCACAGTTCTACACATGCCCACTTACTCACATCTCCAGGTTGGGAGATAAAGACATCAACATCTTTGGGAGAGAGACATTATTCTGCTACCACACTTATGAATAGGAAGCAAAATTGGAAGGATTTATTTGTTCTTCTTTTTCTCCTTAGCAGCTTTATTAGCATGTAAATAATGTACATTAAACTGCACATCTCTAAATTGTACAATGTTATGAGTTTTGACATCATACTCAATATATGGTACACACTCATAAATCCAGCATCACAAGCAAGAAAATGAATATATCTATGATCCCTAAAAGTTTCTCCATGACCCTTTATAATCCATCTCTCCCTCCTCCATGCCATCCCCAGGCAATCACTGATCTGCTTTTTGTCATTATAGATGAGTGTACATTTTCTAGAATTTTATATAAATAAAATACATAGTATGTACTTCTTTTTGGTCTGGCTTTTCTCATTCAGCATTATTATTTTAAGATTCATCCATATTGTGGCATAAATCAATAATACCATGTGACTTAGCCATTCCACTCCTAAATACTACCTTTATTGTTTCTGCCTGGGACAGTGTATTAGGAAGAGAAAATAGACCAAGAACAACCAAAGCTTTTCTGACCTCCAATCCAGCTCAGAGAAATGTCAAACCCCAGGATAATTTAGATACTTGAAATCTTTGACACTCAGGTAATATCTTATTCTATCAATTAGTTTTTGCTCTGTAAGAAGCTATCCCCAAAACTGGGTGACTTAGGCTGGTCTTTGCTGGATAGTTTTGCTAGGATTGGCTAGGCTCACTCTACAGCTAAAGTCAGTGGGTTAATTGGCTGTGGGCTGATTCAGTATCTTACTCAATCTCTGGTGGCTGTTGCTTGCTGTCAGTTGATGTTGGCTGCCAGCAGAGTGACAAAGAGATTGGCTACAAGTCTCCAGAAAATTAATCCAGGTTTATTTTTACTTGGTGGCAATCACAGGGTTCCCAAGAACAGCAAGAGAGGCAAGCCTCAGTCCACAAAGTCTTTTCAAGTTTCTGTTCTACTACATTTGCTAATGCCCCATTGGTCATAGCAATTCACATGACCAAGCCCAAATTAAAGAGTGAAGACATAGATTCAGCCTCTTGATTGGAGTAACTATGAAGAAACACTGCAAAGGGTCATGCATACAGGTAGGAGAATATTTTGTAACCATTTTTGCAGTCTACTACATTTATCTCTCTTCATCCTTGATTATCATCCTTTCTTCACCACCCATTCATGACTGAGACTGTGTCTCAAATTCAGTTTCCTTACCCATCACTCAGCAGAATCTACTCTCTCCTCAATTATCAATGACCTTGTTTTTTCCTAAATCCAGAGAACCCATTTCACTCATTATTTCATTTGGTGTCTTGACATCGCTTGATACAATCTTCTCATTTGCCTTCAGTGACACTACTCTTTGCCTTATATACTTCCTAGCTATTTTTTCACAGTTGCCTTTATGGAAAAGTGTGTAACATGGTACCTGGCATAGAACATGCTCTTAAAATTGGTTTGTTGAATGAAAGACTGAATGCATAAATGAATGAACAAATAAGAAAAGATTTTGTTCCCTTCCCCACCAATTAAATGTTGGTGTTTGCCAAACTTCAGTTACTCCCTGTGTGCCGATGGCTTCCACTTGCATGTCTCCAGCCCAGATGTCTTCCCTGTGCTTCCAGTATGTATAAGCAACCTCTGACTAGACATTCCTCCCACTGACCCTCCAAACTCAACTTGAGCAAATCTAAACTCACTAACCTTAATGCCAGACTTACTTTTCTTTCAAATTCTACCCCATCATGCAAGCCAAAAATCTGAGTGACATCCTTGGCTCCATTCTATTGTTCACCAAATCCTACTGCTTCTTGCTTTTGAAATCTGTCCCCTAACCTCCAACCACATTGTTTCTACTACTTTGGTTTATGTCCTCATTAGTCCTCACCTCAATGCTTACAGCCACCACCTTGCAAAATCTCTGTGAAGACAGGAGTCATCTGAAGACAGGAAGCAGATGTTTTCATGCTTTTTTCTTTTAATCCTCATCCAAGGACATGCTTATTGATTTTGGAGAGAGAGGAAAGGAGGGAGAGAGAGAGAGAGGGAGAGAAACATCAATGTGAGAGAGAAACTTCGATTGCTTGCCTCTCTCATGTACCCTGACTGGGACAAAACCAACAACCCAGGCTCATGCTCTGACCAGGAATCCAACCCGCGACCCTTCAGTTCACAGGACAATGCTCCAACTGACTAAACCACACAAGCCAGGGCTGTTTCACGCTTTTTAAAAACATAGATTACTGGACCTTTCCCAACTTCTCAGTCAGAATCTCCCAGGAATGAGCCTGGGAATTTGTATGTTTAAAAACACCCACAGGTGATTCTTATTACTGGAAAATTTGGGAAAATACTGTTTTAATTTGTCTCCCTGACTCCAGAATTGCCTCCAACCCTACAATCCATTCTCTGCAGCATTTCCAGAATGAACTGTGTAAAATATGAAACTGATCTTATCAGTTCTTTGGCTCTTTATGGAATCTAGGATAATATTCACACTGTTTAACAGAGCCTTCATACCTCTCAACCTGATCTTTCACTCTCCTCTTTTACAGACCCTACCTTCTACCTTCTATTCTTAACTCTTTCCTAAAGGCAGCGTCCATGCCCTTTCAGGCCACTACAACAGCTATGCCTGCTACCTAGGATACTCATCTCTCGACCTCTTTATTTGTAACACATGTAACCATTAGGTGAGACAGATACTGTTCTCAGTTCCTTGGAAATACTAACTCACATATTCATCCTTACAATCCTGGGAGGGGTAAGTGGTAGGTATTATTATCTTTCTTCCTCATGGAGAAAGTGAGGGACATTTGCCTAGAGTCATGCATCATTTCTGTCAAAACCAAAACTTGACACCAGACAGCCTGGCTGTAGAATCTATGCATTTAGCAACCAGGCTCTAGTTCCTGTCCTTCATGGGGTTAAACCTGTTCTCATCCCAAACTCAGCTCATGCATTTATAGGTACTGAAAGCCTTCTTAGATTCCCCCCATCTGAATTTGCATTCTGGGCTTATTTCTGTTACAGCACTTACAACACTGTACAGTTCAAATCACTTTTCTTGTCTCACAAGCCAGACTGCAAATTCCTTAACAGAGGGGGACACATTTTTGTATCCCTGAAACCTAACAGAATGCCCAGGATGGAGTAAGTGCTAACTATATGTTGAATTTTAAAAAAAGATTAAATGAATGAGTGAATAAATGCATATATTAACTTACAAACAAGCAGCAGGGAGCATCAACCAAAGACCATCTGAGCATTCTGCCCCCGAATCGTTGAGTCATCTGTGCACGATTTCATGGGGCATTTCAATTTTTGGCATATGAGATGGCCTACCTCGTATCAAAAATAAACTTTGGAGTCTTCTTACAAATTCTACAAATAATCATGGGAATTCAAATTAAATGCATGATTGGACATTTATTTGTTTAATTTATTCAGTATATTTGTTTAATTTCTCTGTGTCAAGCATGAAAGTTAAAACTATTTCTTGACCTTTCATCTCAGCTCAGCTTTCCCCTTAATTTCTTCACTCCAAAATCTTAAACAGAACAGGTCCCTTTTTGTGGTTGGAAAGTTTGGCTTTACATAGACCTTTCAACACACAACTGTCAGCACCTGATTATGGGTCATTTTTTAGCCTCTGACTTTCACTTCCTTCCTTAAATAGGTCTTCCAGATGAATCATCCTCAGCTTTTCTGTGATTATGCAGTGTATAAATGAGCAGGATACGCTCAGCCCCTTCCTACCTGGGATCCTCTGCACCCTGATTTGGGGGGTTTCATTTTGCACTCAGTAAAAATTTGAGTGACTACTGTGTGCTGGATTTTGTGTGATCTGTCAGTTTATTAGCTCTTCCAAGAAGAGCCAGAGGAAGCAAAAAGCTGGGAAACTCACATTCACTAGTTCTTGGCCTTTTAGCACTTCTGGTTTGAAGAGGAATTTAGTGAAAAAGAACATGAATGAGGCTTCTTATAATATTTGTGCAATTCTTTTTCTATACCTCACGTCATTATTAAAACAGTTATGTGTGTATTATATATATTACCTATGGGCATATATATGTGTGTAATCACTCAACCAGCATAGTAGTAGAGCCCCCTAGCTACCTAAAAATCATCTTGCAGCCCATAATTCATGAATACCTCATCAAATTCACTTCTATAATATACATGCTGATAGAGCTACTTACTTATTGAATCAGTTTTGGAAAATAATATATTTTGGTAAATAATCAAATGATGGTTTATTGATTTATGTCACATGTAAACATTCTCATGAATACTAATATGAGAGAATCCACTTTTTCTCCATATAAGGCCAAAAACAATCAAAGTACCAATACTTATAATACTACAATAGATTAAGGAAAGAAAACATTTACAACAGGAATTCTTGTCTTTTACCTTCCATATGAACAACATCCTAAGTATGCACAATTTTGGCCTATGTTTCTGTAGTCAAAAGCTCTCTTCTGAGAGAATCATAGCTGCAAGGAAAAGTACAGCAACAGATATACAAAAGCATATAGGCAACAGCACTCTGACTGAAGAATTCAATAGGCAAATCAGAGAGACAAAAATAAAAACCACAATGAGATACCACTTCATACCAGTCATAAAAGCCATCATAACCACATCAACAAACAAGTGTTGGAGAGGTTGTGGAGAAAAGGGAACCCCAGTGCACTGTTTGTGGGAATGCAGACTGGTGCAGCCACTGTGGAAAAGAGTATGGAATTTCCTCAGAAAACTAAAAATGGAACTGCCTTTTGAAGCAGCAATTCCACTGTGGGGACTATACCCTAAGAACCCTGAAACACCAATTCAAAAAAACCTATTCATGCCAATAGCAGCAAAATTTACAATAGTCAAGTGCTGGAAGCAACCTAAGTGGCCATCACTAAATGAATGAATCAAAAAACTATGATGCATTTACATGAAGGAATACTATGCAGCAGAAAGAAAGAAGGAACTCCTACCCTTCGAGGCACCATGGATGGTACTGGAGAGAATTATGCTAAGTGAAATTAGACAGGTGGTAAAAGACAAATACCATATGATCTCATCTTTGAGTGGAACCTAATCAACAAAACAAACAAGCAAGTAAAATATAACCAGAGACACTGAAATTAAGAACAAACTGACAGTAACCAGAGTGGAGGTGGAAGAAGATAATAGGGGCAAAAGGGGGAAGGGTTGTCAGAAACATGTATGAAGGACACGTGGACAAAACCAAAGGGGTATAGGATCAAGGGTGGGAAGTGGGGATGGCTAGGATGGTGGGGAGTGGTTGGAGGAAAAATGGAGACAATGTACTTGAACAACATCAAAAAAATGTGAAAAAAAGAATTCAATGGGCAAAAGATCACAGACTTAGTGTGCAAGACCTCAGATCTGATGGGTTTACAACTCATTTAAGGATTTCCCCAGCCTGCTAAAGAACATTCTGTTTTTGTGCAGCTTCTTCCCCTCCCTTGTGTTCTAAGAAGAGATGTCAAAAGAAAGCACTGCTTTTGGCATTAGTAATGAAGAATCATGAGAGAACCCACGGAGAGAGCAATGACTGTGAGGTGGTAGGAAGAGGGGAAGGACCTAACAGAGTCAATTATAAGGAGTAGGAGAGGATGGGCAGAGGAAAATGAAGATGGCTCAAACTGGGGGCAGAGGAAACAGCTCAGAAAATAAGTTAGAGGAGTAAGAACCTCTGCTAGGTATGGAGGCACCTTGTGGGAAAGAGAAAGGAGGAATTTTGAGGAAATTTTCTAAGATTTATTTGTATCCTTCTTGGTATTTAAAATATACATGTAAAGTATTTGAGATATTCTAAATTCACTGCTGGTAGCTGAGTTTCTGTGCACACAATACTGCTCTGGGACAGAACTACATGGCTCATGGCTTTATAGACATTACACATTGTAGAGTGAAATGTTATGAAAACCCCCTTCACCACCACCTGATGATTTGCTGCCTCTGGATGACTTGATAGAACCCTCTGGAGTCTTTAGACTGACTCATTCTATACCCAGATCACATTGTCCCTCTCCTTTCCCCATCGTCATTTACTATTATTTGTGTCCTTGTTGATGTCCTAATGATGTAATAGACTTTAACATCCCAGATTCTAGAAACTATGTCTTTTTTATTTTTGTACTTTGTGTTACATCCAGCAGAATACCCAGGACATAATTAGATATTCAGTTAATTACTATATCAACTAATCTAGGAGATACATAAAGTTTTGCTAAATAAAATAAGTAAAAATGCATAAAGAGAAGGTCTAATAGCTTTGGTTGGAGGTGTTTCTATTATTATCATTTTCTTATTGATTTTGTCAAATATTCTGATTTAACAATGTATTTGGAATCGAAGAACTATCATGTGCACTTGTCACTGATGATTTAATTACTAAAACTTTGCTTACTGTCCTTACTAAAGTGTTCATTATCAGCAATCTATTTGCAATTCAATGGGCTACACTTGAACACCTCAGAAAATATCACTAACTCCTGACTCTTCTACTAAAAAGCAGTAGTATAAGTAGCATTAATAATCTGTGCATTTTCTGCAAAATAGGTCACCTTTAATTCTCTCAATTTTACAAAGGTACTCATGAATTATGGCTATAACTCTCACACTAATTGTTTTAATTGCCTGAAAATCTTTGTTGTCTCATTAGCTACTACCCATCTACAGAAAATCTCAGCATAATGAAATGTACCAAGCACTTCTGGATCCAAAATAGTAGTGTGCCATAAGTTGCATAGAATACTAAGATTTAATGGCAAGGTAGGAGCACCTACAGAGAACCTGGATTGAAAACACTGTGCACTGGTAATTACAGAGAATAAAAAAGGAATAAAAATATTTGTTCTCATAAAACACAGAATTTACATACAACATACACAAAACAAGTTGCTATGATATGAAATGACAAATATAAAAAATTGTATGTACACAATTCCCATGCATTCCCAAACTGTCATGCATTCCCAAACTTACATCTGATTGGGTGGTTGCTCTCTCTGAGTGTATACAAATTGCCAGACAGATTTGTTTATGACCAAGTAAAGTAGAAGAGTTAAGTCAAGAACAAGCAGCACTTGCTACCCCTATGACCTGTGGCAAGTCCTTTAGCCTCGCTGAACCTCCATTTCTTCATCTGTGAAAAGGAGTAAAGAAGGAGTAGAAGTACATGTGGAAGTGCCTAGCAAAGCACTCCATAACCACTCATTTTCCTTTCAAATTGCATTTTATTTTGATTCCTGACTGCTAGCTCACAACAAAGCCTGCATTTTTTGGCAGTTCTGCTTCTAAAACACCATGATTAAAAAACCAACAAAACAAACAGAAAAACAAAAGTGTCTTTCTGATTACTATATTCCAAGCACCTCTATATACTTTTGTTACAAACACATGAAACTATACTTGTCAATAACAAGGAAATAGTGTTAAATATGTTGTTAATGAAAGTTACTCAGATGTACATATAATCAATTAGTTATTTAAAAGATACAATCAGTAATGAGTATAAAGGAGACAAGGTTTCTCAGGAGGTAGTACAACTGGAAGATGTAACTTGAAAAGGTATTATATGTGGGGTCTGGTTAAACAAAAATATTATATTATTTATATTTTAATTATGATATAATACACATGTAAAAAAGAAAATTTGAAAAGTGTAGAAATACAAAAAATATATATATACAATCAGCCATAAGCTTATACCAGAAATATACTTTATTAATATTTGGTGTTTTCCTTCCAATGTTTTCCTTCATATACATATGCTATGTTTTTACCTATTTTAAACTATACTATCTGGCTTTACATCTTGCTCCTTTCTCTTAGGTTGTACAGAAAGCATTTCTATACTATTAAATATTTTCTGAAATCATGATTTTAATTATTTTAATGGCTGCCTATTCTTCATAAGATACATGCCCTATAACTCTGAATTGCACGAGTTATCTATTATAGCTCCATTATATTGACCCCAGTTTTTCACTTTTAGCAGAATTTTAGATGATGAGAATGATAGACTTTAGTTAAAAATAACATTTTGACCAATATGACACAGACCTTATAGACCTAACAATAAGGAGAAAAAGATAAAGGGGAACAACTCAGAACAGAAAGCCAACATGGAGTTATGTTATCTTTAATATGCTGTCAGGTAACAATGCAATTATACTTCTAAGGAAGTCAAAAATATCTTAAGGAAGTCAGAGAACATTTACTTACATCAAGGAATAGATGGGAATTAAACAGTGAAAAACGTTATGTTCTTTCCAAAACACTGCTGAATGTGAGACTTGAAATGGCTTTTGCTTTCACACTTCGTCTCTGGAAAGTGTCATCTGTAATAACAAAATGCCATACTTAATAAACATCAAATGGTGGAATGACATCTGGGTAATAAAACAATAAGGAGCTCATCTCATGCACAGATTGAGCTCAAGTGAGCTCTCGATAACCATCAATGAGTGCAAGAAGTATAGGCAGAGAGGTGAAGGACAGAAGGGAAGATTTCTTCCATTCAAAATCACACAATTCCATCTAATCAAGTTCTTTCCTTGCGGGCTCCTCCAGTGCCCCCCTTCATCACAAGCTCTACACACTGAAGCTGAGCATACACTGTCAGTTCACAGGCTCAACTAAGTTAAAACAGGTTCAAGACACTTAGATGAACAAATTCAGTATTCGTGACTGCCATGCCTCTGCTCCTCTTTTGTAAAACACTGGACAGTCCCATCTGATGTCCCATGGATACTCCCCTTTTGTTACACCAAAACTTGAGCAACAACAAGTTGTAAAATGGAGGATTATAAAGCCAGGACCAGGAGAATTATGGAAGAAAATAAACTAATAGAGAAGATGGAATCACATTATAAGAACACATTGAATAGATAGCCTGGAGGCAAGTAAATAAAAGCCAAAAGAGAGAAGAAAATGGGAAACCAAGTCAAAGAATGGGAAACCTGGGAGATCAGGTCAGGATCAGGCACTTGTGCAGGAACAACTTGCACTCAGGAGGACCAGGAGCTGCTGCAGAGCTTCAGAGACAGGATGTCTTAAAACTGAAGTTAGAGCTGCCCCAAATGGAAGGACATTGTTTACTCATCCTCCACAAATCCAGATCCACAGATTGATTGGCATCGTAGGCATAGAACCAAAAAATCAAGATGGCTGCATTGTATTTGGTAAACCAGCACCCCGCTGGATTCCCTAGGTGCAGAAACTCATCTGGCCTTGGGATTGGGCCCTCCTTTTTTACCAGCTCTATCTCCTTATTCACCAGTCTGACAGCAAGGCAGGTTCTTTTTTGATTAATGCCTTGGACTTAAGCTACATCACTTCATAGGATGCTTTGGTTTGGGATTGAAATTGCTGTCTACATAGCAACCTTCTTCATCTACACAGGAGACAGCTCACCCCTTCCTGTGTGGAGGGGACACATGCAGAGTTGTAGGGAGAAAACAGCCCCACAAGAGGTCCTCAGCTTATTTAGATTCAGAAAAATGCCCCTTTTCATTCTTTCTCAGGGCCAGAAGCAGGGTGAATTTGAGCTGCTCAAAACTCTTCTTGCTATTTTTTTTTCTTTCTTTGGAGTTGAGGGGAAAGGGGATATGAGAAACAATATAGAGACACCATTACCCTTGGAACATCCTAAAGCACAGAAAGCTCCTTCCAAAAAGTGCCTCTGTCCCAGGCAGGACTGCACAGTCCTACATCAGCAGGTGGACCTGCATGCAGTACCTTAGCTTCGCCTCAGCTTCCCCTCTCTCCATTTGCCTTCTCAGGAACTCTGAATGCATCTGCTCATCCTTTCTCTAGCCTTTTAGTTATAACAAAATGCACTTTTGACCTTTCTATTCTTCAAGCCTAGCTGAAGCTTTCCTCCTCATACCATATCTTTTTATTTAAAAATTTCTCATTTTGTGAATTCACAAAACATATTTATATGAAAAGGGCAACCTCAAGGGTTTCCAGTACATATTTAAAACCCCTGAGGAGAAGAATTTACATTTTAGCATGAAAAAATAATGTAGTTTATATCTATTGAGTCCTTACTAGATGCCAGGAATTCTGCTAAGTACTTTATGTTATAAATTATTCTATTCTATTCTATTCTATTCTATTCTATTCTATTCTATTCTATTCTACTCTATTGATTCATCCATGTATTACCAACACATCATGATTTCTTCCACTACCCCTCTTATTCCCATTTCACAGAAGAGAATATTGAGGATCACACAAATACTATATGATAGAGTCAGGACTCAAGCCCAACCCATGTTCGTGCCAGTATTCATTCTATATGGTTTCTGGCTCTGAAAAACTCTGGCATTGCTTCTTTGGCACTTATTTGGCAGGGAGGGTGGTATTTTCCCACATTCTGCAATGAAGACATAGTCACTGCACAATTGAGAGCTTGACCTTAGAATAATTTAGCTGTTCTGAAATGGTTGAGTTTCTTAATATGGCTAGACTCGAAATTTTTATACTGATCACTTTTTTTAAATAGGAGTGGAAAGAAACACTGTTAAATTATCTTTTGACTGCCGTCCTGGGAAGTAAAATGGCCTTTTGAGTAGTATGTCAATTTCCTTCAAAGCTTTTGTTGTAGGAATGAAAAGAAGTTTCCATCAAAAAGCTCCTTTTACTTCAGCATCAGCCTCCAGTCCACGTGTAAAATTAACGCTAAACCTCAAGGCTGGGCCTCAGGACTCCGCAAGTTCCTCCCACAGCTCTCATTGCCTTTCTCAGAGTACTGAGTTCTCACTTTCGGGGAGGGCCTGCCGACCCTTTCCCGGAGCTTGTTTCCCTCCTGTGCCATGGCAGTCACATCCCCTGCGAGGATCCAGGCTTCACTCTTCTCGCCCCCCTTGCCCCCTCCCTGTCCACTCTTATCGGCCCTTCACTCAGCACCCTCTTCAGTCACACTCACTTCATTGGCGTGCTACTTTGTAAATGGTCTGAAGCCCATTCTAAATCAATGGATTGTGTGTCTCCTCAGCCAGAAAGTAAAGTCTTTAGGTACAAAAATTACATTTTTCATATAATGCAGGTGTTAACTGTACAAACTCTGGCTTTAGGAAATAGAGATTCATCAGTGTCTGGTACAAGTTAGCACCCATATACTATAACTTCCACCTAACCTTAATGATTTTCATTTTTGGTGCTTTTGTGCATAAAAATATATATACACATGTTCAAAAAATGTTGAAATACCACGACAACTCTGATACGTTGGGTACAGAGTTTAAGACAGAAAACCAGAAAAGACTAGTTCATTTAAAAGCAGTGATTTTTCAACTGGGGACAATTATCTGGAGGCATTTTTGGTGGTCACAGCTTGGGGGGTGGGCTTGTTAACTGGCATCTAGTAAACATGGAGGCCAGGAAGCTGATAAACAATGCACCAGAGAGCCCCCAACAACAAAGATACCCATGTCAAAGTGTCAATAATGCCCAGACTGAGAGCCCACGGTTCAGAAGGAACAGAGTTATCCCAAGGTCAAGTTATCCACATGGCCTAATTTGGGATGGGGAGTGGGAGTGCAGCTCATTGTTCATTCAGAGAATACAGATTTTATACATTTTATTTTTAAGATTAAGAATGTACCCATTTATGTATCAGTAACTTTAGCCAAACTTGTTCCATCTTTAAAATCAAAACTACCATCTTAACTTTTTAAATTATTACTATTCACTTTTCCATTTTATATGTAATTTAAATCAGTTCCTAAATTCTAAAAGAAAATCTTTGGACTGGAAGATTTATAATCTTAGGAATTATATGGCCCAACCCTTTCATGTTACATGTGAGGAAACTGAGACCCAGAGTAGTCAGGGGACTTTTTAATGAGAGAGGCAGGACTGGACTCAAAGTTTCCTGACCCATATTCCAGTGCTCATTACACATCGCACAATGCGACTGTTAGGTCAATGAAAAGGAGTAAATTCTTCTTTGGAAGATTATTTCTTTTCCTAGAGCCAGTGTTAGCCATTTTGTACCTAGAAACTGTGCTCTATAACTAGATTCACTAATCCTAAATTAGAAAATAATTGCTGTAGTAATATATGATGAAACATTTGTCCTCTGAAGAAACAAAATGAAGCACTAAAATTCTTTTTTGGAATTGGAAATTCCAAAGCCATCTGGCATTTTTTTTACTTCTAAGCTCATTTAGGTAATATATTTCAGAAGAGTCCATGGCTCCTTTAAATTACATTCTAAATCTTTATTTTCATTGGATGTTAGTTAACATTTTCTTGGTAAGATTATTTCATAAACATTAAATAATAAAATCTTAATGAAAATCTTTGAAGAACAATTTTAATAATTATTTTTGTCCTATGCAGTATTTTGATTTTCACTCCTTTGTCAAAGGAATTATTGGAATGAAGAGGTGAATGAACTTGTTTATAAACATGCAGTATATGAGAATTAAAGGAAGATTCAGACTACTCAGGTTTTTGTTTTGGTTTGCTTTGTTTTGTTTTGCAATACAAACTGCCCTTAAATTATGCATTAGATGGAATTCCCAGTTTGTTGTTCAGCCTACCCAGTGTCTGAGTGGTGTGAGCTTCTGAGCTCTCAGGCAAATGTGAAACAAGTAAGTGACAAAAATTGATTTCATTATTTCCAATACTATTGAGCTAAGTTTACTGAAATATCTATGGCATGAAGGTTACAGATAAATTTGCAACTTTACCCTTCACCATTCAATTTTGAACCTGTGCCATTTGTCCCCCACAAAAAGCTCAGTAGAAATGCATGACAGATCAGCTTGAATTGGACACTTCAACTCAAGACATAATTCAAAAATAGGGCTCCACTAATCAAGGAAAATGTCACTAGTTCCTATTTAGATTAAAAATGAGGAACAGAAAGAAGGGTGAGCACAGTGAAACTTCTTGCAATGACTCAGTTGAGATTTACAACAGAAGGAGGAAGTTACTTTTCCAGAAGTTGTGTTTGAAGTATAGAGAAATGTGTTGCTGGCATTGGAATACCAGACAGGCTGACAACACGGCTGGAGGTAGGAGTGGTGTGCAGAATAAATAGCCACCGAATGTAGTGACAACTTTGAGTGACAGATGAAGAAAAAAAAGAACTATTTTTCTGATAACATGTCAAGAAACAAATGCCTCTTTCTTTCAGAAGAAAAAGGTATGTATTATTGTGAATTCAAGTGACCTTGCATCTGGTAAACTTTTTTGCCCTTACAGAACTGTAATTTCAGCCCAAAATGGAGCAATCCTTTTGTAGAAATTATTACTTCTTTACTTCATTGAAGGTTTATAGCAGTTTATTATGGCTGTTTCTGTCTAGTTTTAACAATGTGTTTTATGCTAACATTGCCTTGTCTATTGCATAATAAGATACCCAAAAATAGATTAGGCATTTTGTCTTCTGTAGGTCAAAAGCCATTGTAAGTTCACGTGTATTCAAAGTAATTCACATGAGTTTTTATACCAAAAATATTTAATGCTTTAGAAATTATCTCCTGACAAAATAAGAAAAGAATAAATTTTGGTATCAATTTAACTTTATCAAAAATAACTCAAGGAGAGGATGTGGAAAAAACTTACAAGTACATGTCTGTGTGAGACAATAAAGTTTTGTTTTTGCCAACAAAATCAAACTGGATGAATATTGTTTAAAGTTCCCCAAGAAATTTCTGGTGTGGATCAAAGAGCAGAAAAGAAAAGAATTGGCCTTTACTTCAGCCTACTACATATGCAGATTCTCTGGATAATGGAAAACTCCTGGTGACAGACTTCCATGGTGACAATGGGTGTTTCCAGAGATACATTTTTGTAAAGGTCCCTCTGAACTTAGGGAGGAAAATATTAATTAGATAGTATGATGTACTGCAATCACTTTCAGTTTTCCTATGCCATCTGAGAAAACTTGAATCTACTGGTAATATCAGAGCAATATTTGGGTTCAGCTAAGGAGTATGATATCTATATAGCACAAAAGACTGTGAGTCAAAAAAAAAAAGGAAAGAAAAGAAAAAAAAAGCTAAAGCATATTATGGAGTTATGAGTTTCTCTAACTATACAAAAGACAGATTTGATTTTTTAAAAATCTCTCAAAAGACCTTTTCTATTTTTTAAAAAATAGTTGACAATAGCCATGTTAATGGGTTGTTAGGGAATTCTCACTTCCACCCAGAAATTCCAAGAAATAACTTGACATGTCACATTTGAAAGTACACTATTTCTGCATTGAGGTTTCATATTATGCATGATGATAATTGTTGTTTCACTTATTGAAATGATCAGAAATTTACTTTGCCCAAACTTTAGTTTTGATATTTGCATAATGTAATGGCTTCTCTTAAGAAAAAAAGCAATGGATGATTTTTCTTTTATGTTTAGTATTTATGTTATGAGCATACAATTTCTAAGGCAGAGCTCTAGCCAAGAACTCACCTCCTTATCATAAGAATTTCTCCTTACCTTCTCATCTCCTTAGCAATGATAGTGATTTCTTTTTACCCTTCCCCAGCTCACCTCTATTGCTGGATACTTAGCATTTGGAAGGACAAGTTAGTTGACATGACAGTTCATCTTCAAACTGACCTTTGGGGCTCACTCACAGAATCTGCATGATGATGTCTTCAATTCTAAGAATAACTGTGGATGTAATATATTGAGCATTCACCACATGCTGACCAAGATAAACATTCTATAGCCGTCGTTTAATTCTCATCACAATCCGGTGAGATATTGCTATTCCCTTTGACTTAATGAAGAAACTGAAATGTGGAAAGGTTAAAGGAACATGCAGATAGAAGTTGCAGTGCCTGGATTCAAACCCAGATGTGATCATTTTTTGAAAGAGTAAGAACGAACACTCTCTCCCTTCCCCAAGGTAGAATCTAAGAACAACAGACAGTGGTTAAGAACTGAGCTGAGTTTTTGCTGAACTAGGGGTCTGTGAGCTCTACTTGTGTGACTAATGAAGTGAGGCATTAAGTGGCAATAGAGCCACTGAGAAGGACTCTCATTCTCAGCAAGCACAAAGTGAAAAGAAGTGAGCAGACTAGACCTTACATAATGTTGAGAATTACTGATTCTCTAGAGGGAGAAACAATTTGAAATTTTAGCATGTATTTAATAAGCACTAGTATAGCATAAACTGTATGTCAGACATTATTTTTACTTGAAAATTACTTGATTACTTGATAACTATTTTTACTTGATTAGCTCATTTAGTCCTTAAAATAACCTATGAAATGGATACTATTATTGTCCTCATTTTATAGGTGAAGAAACTAAAATATAAAAATGTTAAATTACTTGCCCAAAAACCTACTGTTAGTAAGGGACAAAATTAAGATTTAAACCAAGGACTTTGGCTCTAGACCAAATACTTAAGCACAGCAATATAGTACCCCTGACAGAAAAATATTTTGTTATGTTTTATGGGCTTAGACTAGTGTTTCTCAACCTTGGGTTCCAGGTGCCCAGGGCCCTCAAACATTTTCAGAGATGTTCTCACATTCTCTTCAAGAACTTTTAATTTTATGTTTAGTTTTCAGCTGAAGTGAAGCTTAAGCTATAACTAACATAGTTTTTTCACCTTTAGAAAGCTTGGTTGTTAAGAGGGTCCTCATGCTAACAGGAGCCTCAAAGGCAGGGTCTGCCAGCCAGAAAGAGAGGAGCAGAGGGAGCTGGGGCAGGCAACCGCGCTGGAACCACTGTGCATCCTCCAGGTCTCCTGAAGTTATCCATTTCATGAAGACGTCCCAGTACTCCCCACTGCATTTGCTCTCTCTGGATGCTTATTGTCCTTTGTGTGCACCTCTCTTGTGGCCCTTCACTCAAGATGGCCAGTGTTAGCGTTCTTTGTATATTGACCAACCGACTTCTATGTTGGAACCACCTTGAGAGTGCCATACAGACTGCTGGTGGCTCTGAATATTGAATCTTTCCTTCGCAATAGAACCTTGAATTTTAGCTGGGTACATTGCCAGGCAACTAAAAGACCACATTCCCCAGTCTTCTATGGCTACACATGTGACTCATATGACTAATCTCTAACCAAATGAGATGTGAGCAGAAATGTTGAAATAAATTTCAAGAAAATTTTCTTTTAAAAAAGGTATGATGGTAATGGGAAAGATATGCATATGTGAGAGTACAAGGTGTATAAAAAATCTCGTACCTTCTGCTCAAGTTTTTGTGAACCTAAAATTGCCCTTTAAAAATATCTAATAAAAAATTTAAATAATAAGTGTGCTCATCTCTTTCTTTTTCCTCCATCCTCTTTCCCACTGCTGTAGATGCAGACAGGGCAGCTAAATTCCTGAACCCATCATGGATCTTAGTGGCCTTGAAACAGAAGTCATATTCTGTTCCAGCAGAAGAAGAAAGGAAAAGAAACTGAAACCCTTCACTGGCCCCTAAACAGCTTTATTAATGGGAAGGAAATATATTTCTCTCTTATTTAAACTAGGGTTATTTTGGATATTCCTTTGATGTACAACTGGACTTAAACTTCAGTGGCATATAAATGCAGACATAAGGTTTCATTCACCCTTCATTGAAATATGCAGCATGGTCTCAACAAGGCAGGCCCAGCTGAGAAATATATCTATTGAATCAAACCTCAAAAATTACTGAAAGGGCCCAGAATTATTCATTGATATATATACCAAATTTCCCCCTGGCCTTCATGTACATATCAAAATAAATTTCATAATTGTTTTCTTTCATCTTTCTTGATTATAGATTGCACAATAGAAAAAAATTAATTAAAATGATGTAAAAATATTATGTATGTTTAAATATATTTATTAGCTTTGGAATAGAAGGTCTTGCCAGAACATTATTTTCCACCTTTTATTGAAAATGTAAAATTTTAGCTTTATTTTTATGGATTAAATCAGCTTTAGAAAGGGCTAAACTGAAAACAAGCCAGCATTTACAATTTATTTTCTGTAAGAAAATTTATTCTGTGTTTCAAACTAACAAGTTACAAGGAAACTTTTATAAGTCAACATAATCATAAATTGGTGGGGAGAGCTACATGATAGACATATAAACTCTAAAAATCAGTACTGTAGTTCCTGGATTTTAGAAACTGTGAAACCTGAGGATACTCTTTAATTATAACTTATTAATTGTTTGACTTTTGTCGATTTTAATTAGTGAGATTTTTGTCTTGTCAAAACACTGACCACAATTTTAATATTCTTAAATAAAAGTACTATGAACCTTTGAGTGAAATTCTACACATATTTTAGACTTCCATATTACACAAGTAAAAAAAAAGCTGTTATTAAGTTTTTTAATATAATGTTTAAACATACATGATAGAATATTATAAAACCTCTACATTCAAATAGGATATATTCATTATTTCATTAATATTTGTTTAGCATCTCTCACAGAATCATCTAGAAACATCTACTTTCAGTATTGTCTACTCTAAGCTTTAATCAATAATTATCATTATTAAGAATAATAGTAGTCAATACTTATTGAATATTTATTATGTGCTTGGCACCAATTTAAGAGGCTCATGTATTCCACAAATAAAATACTAAAACTCAAAAGTGATAGCAATATACCCCGTCATACAAATAAAAAGTGGAAGAACTATAATTAAAAATCAAGTCATTCTGACCCTAAGTCCAGGGTCTTCCTACCAGTATATATTCTGCTGTCTTCTATTAGTGACAAAGAGACTACAACTTCTTTTTCTGTCATTACATTTTTCTTCCAGTAAGAGTTAATAATTCTAGTGCCAAAAGATTTGCCAGCCAATTCCTCAGAATCAAGAAAAAGTTTGTCTTACCAGCATATGGGTACTACAGGCAATATGTCCATATAAGTGAGCATAATAGCTCACATGACCCAAATATGAAATTACACCTGATTTGACTACATTTACATAACTCATAAAACAAATTACATCATTACGTAAAGATTGCATCATTGCTATCATTATTTATATTTGAGTTTCCTGAGAGCCAAGGCAACAAAGCAAATAAAATGGGCTGAGTAATTCTTGTATCAAAATATTTGTTTTTGGGCTCTGGCTGGCGTAGCTCAGTGGATTGAGCGCGGGCTGCGAACCAAAGCATCACAGGTTCGATTCCCAGTCAGGGCACATGCCTGGGTTGCAGGCCACAGCCCCTAGCAACCGCACATTGATGTTTCTCTCTCTTTCTCCCTCCCTTCTCTCTCCAAAAATAAATAAATAAATTATTTTTAAAAATACTTGTTTTTGGTACCAAACTTTAAAATAAATGTTATATATTGAATTTATTTAAAAACATAACAGTATCAGCTTTAAAAAAGCAGTTTTTCAGAAAAAAGAGAAGTGATGTTATTTGCCTGGCTCCTGAGCTATGTATGTCTCTGTAAAAGCTAATAAGTGAAGTGTAATAATTCAGCAATAGTGATTTTGCAGAGGTCTCACAGTTAATAACTACAAACATTCCAAAAGAATCCAATTTTCACTTAGCTAACAGTTACACTATATGCAGAAATATGTAGAAATGTCAAGTGATCTCAGTCAAGCCATAAAATAATGTAGTTACCCACATGTTTTCCATGAAGCCAAATTGGCTCTGCATCTCTGTTACTTGTATAATGCTACAAAAACTACACTAAGTTTGTGTATTCAATTCTCCCTTTTAGCTCAAAAACCTTACCAGCTATTTGTTCATCTAAAGAAAGCATTCTTTTGAAGCCCTGAAACACCTTCACTTCATATAGCTGACCCCCCCGCCCTGAACATACAGTAACAAAACTGTTATGCCTACACATCCATTGGTTCTTGCCAGTTCCCACCTCCTCCCTAGGTTGCATCCCCAGACACAGACAGCTATAAGGAGAGGCAAGGGCAAAGCTATCTGAGTTGACCTATTGTGTTAAAAGTGCTTTCTCTTCCCCACTTTCAGCAGCAGGCTATCAGAATACCCAAAAATCATCCTCATGTGTATGTACGTTAACAGCTGCTGTTGCCTGAGCATTTCCTTTGTGAATGAGGTCCCTTTAAGACACAATGGAAGTGATATGAGGATGAGGTATAGGGTCTTTTTCCACATTAAGACATCATGTAAAACACAGAATTAGATATGGTCCCTCCTGAGGAAACTTACTTAGACATTTCAAGATCACAATTAGGATTACATATTCAATGATAATCAGCAGCAGGAGCCTTACCTTGAACACAGTGAGGCACAAAGGGAAAGCAGAGCATAGAAAATTGCTTACCTAGTTCACAATGGTACTGAGGAGCTTAATGCTTCTAAAGCACTTAGACTGAAGACACAAAACATTATCTTCTTACCACGACGCTGCAACAGACGTCCATATGGTCCCATCTTCCTTTAATTGGACTTAGATGTTGTATGCATCTGATGATTATAATAATGGGTGATGTGAATGTAAGATCCCCTCCATGGGGCATTTTGTCCATGGATAAAATTGTCTTTATCCTACAGGACAAAAATGTTTTTCAGCTTGAAATAATTTATTTTTGTCATCAGTGGGTTATAAACTGTGCCTTAGGCTGTGCTGTACAAAAATGTCTTTGAGTCAAGTGCCTGTCTTAAGAGATTTCTTTAAAAAAAGAGAATGAAGCCTCCATTTGTACCACGTGACACTATCTTATCTGTTATCTAGACTGTGTTACCAGTTCAGATCCTTTACTGTTGGGTGAATTGAGTTTAAAGGTAGATAAAACAAAGCTATAGTTACACTATGTAAACTGATCTGGAAAAAAAAATGAACAGGCAGTTTACCTACCATGACATTGTACACAGTACTTGTGTTCATTTTGCTTAGTTTTAGAAATCTTATATAATTTATATTCAATATGAATGTGTGAATTTTTTAATTACCTTATAAATAAGCTGGGGTTTATTTGAGAACAACACATAATCAAAAGTTCATGAAGCTTGTTATCTAAGTTTCAGATTCTGAGGTCAGTAGAAAGTCGACTTTTTAGTGGTGCTTTTTTTCTTTTTCAATAAAAGAAAAAATTACAAACTTTGCAACTTTACAATTTTCCTATTAAATTTTTATTAAAATCCAAAAATTTAAGTTACAAATCTATGTTGCTTGCAAACTAGTTTCCCTATGAGAACTATATACCCATCAACTTTTTTATTTCTGCCTAATAACTACTGCTACAAGATTTCTGTTTGTACACTGAGTATTTAGCAGCAGTTGTCTTCCTAGCACCACGATAACTCTAAGAAGAATTTAAGAGATGGATTAGGTTTCCCTTTCACCAAAGCAGGTATTGATGCAATTACATATACTTCAATGAATGACTCATGTAAACCTTCTTGACTTACCTCAGTCACTTTTGAAAAGTTGAATTCAGACACTTTGGAAAAGGTCATCTATTATCTTTGTACTACAAGCAAAAGGCAGATACAGAAATTCATATAGTTCTCTCTCCACCCATCAAAAAAGAAATGGAAGACCAAGAAGATTGATACCATCCATAGCCTGTTCCATTTTCCTCAAAATGAAAATACACAGTAACTCAAAATGAAAAAAAAAGAGGTAAATTCCTATTACTCTCTAACAAAGTAGCACACTACAAAAGACTGCAGAAGACCTCTTTGAAACAATAGCTGTATAAATACAATAAGATTTTTCCAAAGGATTTGGCAAATTTGGAAAATACAAGCTAAAACATAATAATTAAGAGATATAAGACATTGACATATATGAAACTATTTGAGGAAAGATATGAAAATTTTCCAATAACAGGGTTGTATCTTTGCCTAACAGTGTTTTATCCACAATGAGCTGTCTCAGGAAATTGGATTGGAAAGGAAAAGTTTTTAATGTGGAGGGTGAAAGACCCATTTCATTCAAACTCCCTTGACCGGCATGTGGCTCCTTGTGGGACCCAGAGGCCAGTGCTGCCAGCATTCGCCTCTCACTGCTTTTCAAAAGGCAAACTGCAATGCCACTCACATGTCTGTACTGAAGGGGTCTCCATTCTATTTGGCCTCTCAGCTAACACAGCTTTATTACTTTTTGTAAGGGGCCATAACTCATGAACCCTTCATCCTTTATAATTTTAAGTGTTTATCTTTATCTCCTATACTCAATTTTGTTAAAAATCCACCCATTCAACATTGTACTTACTTAGATACTTACAAGCTTGGTTACCTAACTGATGCTATTGTCTTGCTTCTGAAGGAAGGTTTTAGAATTCGTTTAGATTTCAAGTCATGGAAATAAAGATTGTTTCACTTCTGGGAAAATCAATCAGTGCAGTCCTTATGTGTCATGTTTAATGAAAGCAAAAGCTCTAGTCATTTAAATATGAATAAACTGAGCTTGGAATTTTAAACCACTTTCTTACCATGAAAACAGACAACTATGATCTGGAAACATAAGAAAATGATTTTAAAATAACTGATATTAATTTTAATTTTCTACAGTAATCCACCATTCATAACTTATTCTCAGGTGTTTAATTTTGCTCATACAGCATGTTACATAAGAATGTTGTACTATTTGGATAGAAAGCAAACAAAGCTATTGTTTTGTCAAATTACTCAATTAATATTAGTACCGTAGATAAAGAATCAATAGTGAAAAAGGAGATAAACCTTAGTATCTACTGGTGTACTTCTGTTACATTCACCATCAATTATTTCAGTCTTCATTAATTAGTTATAGGAGACACAAACATGTGTTCTTCAAGGAGTTGGCCTCATTATAATTAGATAAGTATGGCTTCGTAGGGATCTACTCAACATATTGTATAACTCACTTAAAGGATAGCTTGTAATAATGACACTCTTTATTCTACTTTTACTATATTGTTAAACCAGAATCTCATTAATAGGGAAATGGTGATAGAATAAAGTTTTCTCAGTATGAGATTATTTTTGTAACAAAGAGAAATTTTTTTAAAATCCTGGGAGAAAGTTTAGAATAAAAGAACATCAAAGATGTTATCATTTTTCATGTGATTTAATGGTTTAGTTATAAATTAGCTGAATACTAACA
The DNA here is from genome assembly GCF_019186645.2 of Phyllostomus hastatus. Classification (NCBI taxonomy): domain Eukaryota; kingdom Metazoa; phylum Chordata; class Mammalia; order Chiroptera; family Phyllostomidae; genus Phyllostomus; species Phyllostomus hastatus. Next base: position 6,797,059 of record NW_025333622.1, on the reverse strand, counting down.
CAGCTTTAAACCTGATGGCAGGTAATTTTTATTCAGCTCTTAGTGACAAGCTGAAGTCATTGCCCTTTTTCATTCTATAATAAATATACTCCAGATGTAGTTAAATGAGTTTTTAATTTGTCTAAGCAGCATTTTAGCTTTTAAACAACCCTAGCTCTTTCTCCAATTACTATGTAATATTAGAATCATTACATTGTGCTTTTGAGTTAATAGAAATGGCAACCAATATTTTTTCATGGGGGGTGATATTTAGGGAAATAAAACTTGTACAGATTTTTCTCAAGTCGCTCTGAAATCTACAGTCCATCCACAGCTTGTGTTTAGAACACTTCCATGTTCAAATTCACAATGGTCCAGGCTGCATCAAGAGACCTAACATCTTCCTGCACCAAAGGGAATGAAACCTTATCTAAGAGGCTGTGCTGTAAATGATATCCGCCTCCCTGACTTAGGATACAGGTCCACTGAATTACTTTCTCTGTTAAGTCCGACATACACTAAAGGATAAAGGACTGGCTTCCCGGAGAAAGATATAACTTTCAGATTACTTAACCAGAACTGTCTCAGAAAATACTCCTCTGGAAGTCAAAATCCCCTTTTACAGTCTCAGCAAACCCACCAATGGTTAGCTGGTATGGTAAGTCAAGATGTTGGTAAGTTTTTCCTGAAATATTTAAAATGGTGCTTATTTTTTTCTTTTTGGTCCAGTATGCCAAAAGGTAAAATGACTCATTTAGAAAACATTTTAGACTCTTTTTTTTACAGAAGAAATCATTATAATCATCCTCGATCTGTTCTAAATATTTTTAAAATTTGGTACCCAAATAAATATACATATATTATACATAGATCATTCATGTAAAAATACCTATGTTACCATGTTAAAAATACACTGTGTTCTGCCCCCAAAGAGAAAACAAGAACAATATCCAAACTTTGTCTCAGACTTTACAGCTTCCTGCACGTTTTGGCTTTTGTCTTTGCAGCTTCATTTCATGCTCTACTCCTCACCCCCTGGAATCCAGCTGCTTTGATCTCTCCGCTCCATGGCCACGTCTGACCCTCCCTGCTGGTCCCTTTTCCTGGAACACTCATCTTTCCTCTCTTTGAGCGGCTGATATTTATCTCTTGGGACTCAGCTTAAATATCACCTCCTCAGTCTGGCTTTGACTCGTAATGTATCCAAAGTGGAAATCCTCCTTGTTATTTTCATAGTTTCTATTTCAGGATCTTGTTTGTATCTTTCTTAACACATATCATAATTTGTCATTTTTCTATTAATTTTTCATTCATTCATTTGCATGCTCCATGGGGAAGGAATCAAAATGGCTTATTCTATAGCATGTCATGAGTACATGTTACTGTGCCTGGATCTTGGTAAATTCTCAATAAACATTGTTCAGTAATAAACTGATACCCAAAAAGGAGTCATAAAGAAAAATGACTTTATTACTTTATGTTGGCATGCCATTTTTTAAAACTGAAATGCTAAATGCTAAACAGTGGCCTTTTCACTACTATAAAAATTAGGTCCTCCCAAAGCAACTCATTCTATAAAATTACTCAAGATTAAAATGTTTCAGGGATTCTTTCTTACCAATAAAATGAAGTTCAAGTTCCTGACACTGACACGTAGAGCCTCCAAAACCACTCTCCATAGCCCTGATCAGTGCTATTGCCCTCCATGCCCTGCTTCCCTCTTCATGTTCTAACAGGGAGCAGCAAGCTGTGCCAAGCTCTGTGCCCGGGACAGAGTAGGCACTCCACAAATATGATATGAATCGACTGCTGGCAGGTGCCTGCACACACCTGCCTGTTTTGACAGCGTCAGTTGAGACTGGAGAGCTAGTCAGAGACCAGATCTGGAAAGATCTCTGCATGGCATGTTAAGGATTGAAGTCTTTAAAGCAATGGGACGCTCTAGCAGAGCTCTGAGTAGGGGGATGACATAAAGAAGGGCCACTCAGAGAAAAGCAGCACATGCATCTTTCCTGCATTGACATAACTTAACATGTCTTTTATGTCATCAGCTCAAGGGTGACTTAACCACCCACCACAAGGGGCAGGGGCAGACTCTGGAAAATATGTCTTGTTGGTAGTTTCTGCTTGAGTTGCATCTTGTACACTTTCAGTTCTGTCTTTTATGGGGCATGTAAGTTTTGAGTAACTACCAAAGCCACCCAAGTAAAAATAAATCAAGAAGGATTGTGTTTTGCACTCCACTTCTCTACATGTCCTTAGGCAGGAAGAAAGCTAGCTTGGGTGTCCATATCTTTTCAAGTCATTAATCTGTGAAGTAGCAAGAAACTTTCAATGACTTTCATTATGGTATTTTTTCCAAAGTAAAATAAACATAGGAGCAAACAAACAAAAAAAACCCTTTTTGGGGTATGAGTAGCACTCAACTTTATATTATTTGTTGAACTGTTGTATACTGGTATTATATTTACCAAGATTAGCATTGGTGAAGGCTACATGTCTTCGAATAAGAAATGTCAGGGCAAATTTTATTATCATTATCAAAGAACTCCTCAGGAAGAAAGTTTTCTAAAAGTGTTTTGGTAACTTTTTGGTAATAAATATGCATGAAGTTAATCATGAATTGTTTATTCCCTCTGTGGTATGGATTATTGCCTGGTGCTGAACAGTTTTTTTTTAATGGCTTAGGTATTAAAACTCCTTCCTGACTGAGTGTTAGCTAGAATCAGTTTTACTCATATGTCAAAACAATCTCAAGTTAATTTGACAACATAAACACAGCATGTGCAAAGAGAGGAAGGTACATTGTTCTTTAGAGATATCAGACAGCTATGTAATGACTAGGCATTGCATGTCTGTTATTTTTTAAACTAAATTTCTGTAACTATTATAAAATCTGAATTAAAAAATCAGTGCTTCCCAAAACTTAGTGAAAGAATTTGCAAGTGCTGACATACTGATAGCCTCTGAGCTGAGAAGATCAAAGTTAACATGTCAAAACTGGTTGCATTTCAGAATATTGTAACACCTGGGCGTCAAGTTAAACATACTATCAGCAGTAAGCCACAGCTCCACACCCTCAATTCTCAGAAGAGGACAAGCATGGAAAAGAAATAGAGACAATCAGAAGTGTGCAAGAGCAGGCCAGGCACCATCTGGGCTCTGTAGGAGGACTGGTGGGGGAAAAGGAACATGATGGCATATGCTATGAAAGTACAGATTGTAAAGGAGGGTAGCACCCTGTTTTGCAGACAAGTTACTACATTTATGTTGCAAAAGAGCCCTCTGATATTCAGTAGAAAGAAAACACTCTGCTTTCCAGTTAGCTGCCTTGCAATATCTCTAACATTGAAGGGGTGTGGGTGGGAGAAGTAAAGTACATCTATTATAGCCCCAATAGGTATAAATAAGTGTTCACATGTAAATCTTTTAAGGACTGAGCAAGAATGTTAGGGGAGGAGCCACGTCTAAAATGTCTCCTGCATTCCCACAGAATGCTGGGCCTGTGAGAGGGGCAGAAGCACTGTATTTGGGACTCAGAACATCTGGACTTAATTAGCATCTATGTTGTTGTGAAAAAGTCAACCTCTCTCCTCCTCTACAAAAGACATAAAAGAAAGGGGGGTAGGGTAATGGTTAATTCAGTCCAGCCTGTTCTTTTAAAATTTTTGTCAGAATTCATAGGTTAATATATGTGAAGATGTTACATAAACTGAAGAGCTCCACAGCTGGTAAATGATGATATTAGACCTGGAACAGAATGGCAACAAATAGTCGTTGATAGACTGGTTCTTTGTTTTGGATGTAATCACGACTCCTCTATGACAGTATTTCTTTCCATTTACTTCAGGGTTTCTAAACTTCAGCACTACTGACATTTTGAACCAGGTAATTCCTCTCTCAGATGTGGAGGAGGTGGAAGGGGTTGCCTGTGCATTGTGTAAGGTTTAGAAATAAAACAACCCACTACCCAGAAGATGCCAGGCACAGCTTCCTCATCTTACCCCATGACCTGGCACAACTGAAAATTTCCCCAGCCATTGCCAGACATCCCCAGAGGGGAGCGGGTGGGGTGAAGGCAAAGTTATCCCTCAGTTGAGAACCACTGATTAACTAACAGAGACAAAACTTCATTATGTCCTGAAAACGTCATCCTGAAAGAGTTTTGTACTTCTAGACCTGAACCATAAATGATAGAGAGCATTCTCTATGATTACTCTGTAGAAGGCATTCTGCTAAGCTATTTGCCCATATTTACTCACTTGATCCTATAGCAATGAGGGGGTTCCAGGAATCCTCATTTCAAAGTGGAAGAAATTGAGGCTTAAAGAGTTGAAGTGACTTGCCCAGGTTAAAAGCTAGAATAAAGCCGGGTTTATGTCTGGATCCCACTCTGTAGAATTCTTGAGTCTTTTCCCTTAACCATTCCCATGACACTTCCTCATGAGAGATAAGATGATCAAAACAGCCCCACTTTCTGCTGAACATAACACAGCCCTTGCCAAGACGAGCCTGACTTTATATCTCCAAAAGAGAAAGCACACAGCTATCTAAGGGCTGTAGGTGCTTACTAAGTATTAATTACACAAGTCATGGAACTAGGCAAGCATAAAAAAATCAGGCATGTCTGAAGGAAGGCAAGGAGCAAGTCCTAACACATTCAAGCATAATCATCATTTAATTCCATAGAAACCGGTTTTTGTGGGGAAATTTTATTTTCTTTGGTCCTATTTATATTTTCCTGTTTCAGCAATATGGAAAGAGAGGAAGTTGTTCAAAGGTAGAATGCAAAATTTTTGAGAATAAGTTAATTAATGTACATATTACTCGATAGGTATAAGTACTGAAAGCATTTTTATGGGATCAACGAGCTCCTGGTAAATGCTATCATTAAGCATCTATGTGCCAGGTGCTTAACAAAAAGATAATGCCCAATGACTTAATATATAGGATTTAGTCTTTCAAAATACTGAAACTGCTGATATTATTCCAAAGTCCTGGACCCAAAAATGTAGAGAAGGTAAAGTTGAGCAATACAAGTCACGGAAGTAAAGAGAAGGCAAAAGAAAACTTTAATCACAGAATGATGTAAAACTTGGACCATTCCACATGTAAAGTCAATCCTTAATGCCTACTGACAGAGTGACCTGGATAACAAAGGTATTTAGTTTCTTAAGGACCCATCACTTGTGGATGGTTCTTTCTCACCTGGCCACGGACCAGATTGTCACTGCTCCTTCACTGCAAGGAAAGCTGATGTCCTTTCTGTTCAGCTTCTGCTCCCCTCATTAATGAGGATTGCTAACTCCTGTACTTTAATACATATATTTATTTTCTAAATAATAACCTTGAATCTTGATAATGTGAGGAGCATTTCTTTCTACCAATAATAAGGCCACAGTTGAGCTCCTATAGGGGCAGAAGAGCTGGCAATTGCCATTCAGAGGTTCTGTTTCTGAGCAAATGGATACAGGCTTGGGTACCATCTTGTTCTCAGCTTGCACGGTCAGTATTGCCCGTGGCAGTCCACACTGCCACCCTTGCCCTTTGAGAGACAGTCCCTCTGTGCTTGCTCCTCAGAAGGCATTCTATACGTGTTAGTCTTATTTTGCTTCATTGCCACATTTTATCTGATTCAGACCAAGTCACAGGGGATGCAAGTGCTTGAATTCTGAATAAAATCACTGCATATGTCAGGATCCTTTCTGTTACAAAGTACAGAAACTTAGCTCACAGGAGTTTAAACAAAACTGGGAAATACTATCTTCCTTAAATGAAAAATGTTAGGCATGAGTGGAACCAAACTACATGAGGATTCAGGGTCCCTCCCAAACCTTCTGCACAGCACTTATGAGTTATAAAAAATATTCCTTATTTGTTGGATTGTTTAAAAAATAAGAGGTAATAAAGGACATGTGTTACCATTATTTTCTAGACACTTTTAAATAATGTATTCAAGGTCTCTCAGCTGGTAAGTTATACAGCTGATTACCAATTGACCCCAGGTATTCTGAGTCCTAAACAGTGCATTTACCAGTAAAGCATATCTTGAAAGGAAAGTATTAGAGATGATCTTGTCTTTGAGACACTCAATCAATAATAAAAAATTTAAAAAGAAACTGAAGTCCTTGAAAACATTTTTCAAGTGAAAAGTTGGTTTGTGCCTTAATAATACTGCTTCACTTTCTTTTCGTAAGAGGATTTCTACAGGAATATTTCTGTGGAACTTCTCAAAGCGTGTGCAGAGGTGAAGGTATCCATTTTATTTTGTCACAAGCATGCCACAGTAAATGGATAAATGGACCAAGGATCATATTATTGCCATCAGTATATTACCATTACATCACTATCCCCAGCAGCAATCACAAGGACCTTGAAAGAAACTCTCAGGCAGATCCTGTGCGCACCGAGAGGGTCTCAAAAGCTGGCACTGCATTTTGTTCATCACCATATTCCTGGCATTAAGCATAATTTTGGTTGAATTGATGGAGAACAGGTCCTAATGAGTCATAAAATCTGAAGAATGAGTAGAGGAGAAATGGAACTCTGGAGACTTTATGAGGGTCATGACTACAGATATTATTCTTTTTGAGTGTATAGTGAAAATTAATCATTTCTTGAGATTCCCATTGGTTATAAATGAAGATTACTAATTGATGAAGGGCCCATATAAGTTACCCTATTGTTGTGGAGCTGTATAAAGTTTCAACAGAATTAAAATGGAAAGGCACCGCTCCTGCCACCTACACTGCGTCCCAGTTCCCCTCCCACATCATGGGCTTTTTGTCATCAAATATCCACTCTTCACTTGCAGGTTTACTTAACATAAAATCATAGTCATCAGTCCCAATACCAAAACAACCCTGCCTCCTCCTTGTGTCCCTCTATTGCCACTTTCTCTTCCCTTCCCTCCACGACCAAAAGTCTGAACTCATTATCTCCAATTCTTCATCCCTCATGCATTTTTCATGCTGTGACTCAGTTTTCACCCCCTCTATTCTGCTCTTCTTGTTCCTGCCAATTTCTGAAAGCTTATACCAATTTCAAATTTCAAAGTATTCTTTATTTTCCTTTTCTTACTTGAGCTCTCTTTGGCATTTGACATAATAAACTATTCCTTCCTTAAAACTCTCTCCTCTGTAAGTCCCTGGATTTTCCTTGGTTATTCATTCTCATTCACATCATCTCCTCCATACCATTCTCACCCTTTAAAGTTATCATTCCCTGACTTTCCTTTGTCAACAATTCTTTCTTATTTACACACTCTTTTAGAAAAATTTATCTGTACCTATGCCTTCAATGAATATCAATGATTTAATGTCTCTCAAATCTTTGTCTCCAGTCCTGAGCTTTACATCAATAAATCACAAACAACTCAGCTGTTCCACAGGTATCTGAGTTTCAACATCACCCAAAACAATTGTATTGTGTTAAATCCCACCAACCTTCATATCACTTGCTGCTTGCTTGTCCCCATAAACACCAGTATTATGTATTTTATTGCAAATTTGGAAACTTTGGTCATTCCAGACAATTCTGCAAATTCTCTCAATTCTACTTTCTAAGTGTTTCTTATATTTTTCCCATGTTCACTGCCACTCTTAAACTATTTCTCTCAGTTTAGAAAAAGCTCCTTATTTGGTCCACCAATGCGTGAGCTCACCTACTCACCTGTTCCCATTTCCCCATCAACACCATTAATTCATCTCTTAAACATCTGTCAAAAGCCATTTGAAACACTGAATCTAATCAAGACATTTCTGTGCCTAAAATGCTACAATGGCTCCCTATACCCTTCTGAATTAAATTTTAACTAACAGCATGTCTGTCACTCAAGGCCTTTCATTATCTGTCTCCAGAACAATTCTCCTGCCTTATCTCATAGACACAACAGTTACTCTGCATGTACAGCTCTAGTACAAAATTGGCCTTTGAAAGGCACCTATTGAATGAATGAATGATACTCAGAAAGATGTCCTTAAATTTAAAAAATGTTATGTGAAGGGATTAAGCATAAAAAAAAAATACCAGAGGGAAATGGGAGTCAGAGAGGGTGGGGAAGGCAGGAGAGTATAAAGGGGGGATAAATGGTGATGGAAAGAGACAGTAATGGGGATTGTGAACACAAAGTACAACATACATATGATGCATTATACAATTGTACAGCCTAAACCTATAAAATTTTATTAACCAATGTAACCTCAATAAACTCAATAAAAATATTTTAAAATGTTATATAGCTTCCTTTAATGTTCAACAAATGTTTTTTTCCAAATTGTTTTCAGTTTATTGAGAAATAATTGGCATACATTGTGCATTATACAAAACACATTATAGAAAACTGCATAAGTTTAAGGCATAAAGCATGATGGGTTGATTTACATATATTGTGAAATGATTACCACAATACATTCAGCTAACATCCATCTTCTCCAAAAGATACAACAAAAAGAAAAGAGAAAGAATAAAGGAAAAATTTCCTTCTGTAATGAGAACTCTTAGGATTTACTCTCTTAACAACTTTCCTATACAAGGTCTGTCCAGGAAAAGTCCAGCCATTGTTAACATAATGAGAATAATTTGTGCAGCATTGATAAAAACTGGCAGTCAATGAGAGTGGACTGGAATGTGCATGTGTGAACTGTGACATCACTGTACTAGTCAATGGGGGTGGTAGATGCCATTGAGTGAGCATGTGTACTGTGTGGCCATCACATTCAAAATGACTGAGCAAGTACAGCAAAGAATCTGCATCAAATTTTGAATTAAGCTTAAACATTCTTCTGCAGAAACTATTTGGATGATTCAGAAGGCTTTCAGGGATAATGCAGTAAGTGCAGCACAAATAAAAGTGTGGCACAAGCACTTCTAAGAAGGTTCAGAATCTTCCACGTTCTGGAAGTCCCAAAACAAGCAGAACACCTGAGAATGTTGAACATGTTCAGGTTGCGATAACAAAGATCGATGACTGACAGTACGAGAACTAGACACTGACCTAGGGATTCCAAAAACTACTGTGTTCAAGATTTTGATGCAGGATCTTCACGTGAAACATGTCATGGCAAAATTCATTCCATGGCTTCTGTTACCAGAGCAGAAGGAACACTGTGCTGCAGTTGCTAGTGGCTTGGCTTAAATTGCAACTAATGAACCCCCCACCCACAATTAGCCCAGATTTGGTGCCTGAAACTTCTGGCTTTTCCCAAAACTAAAATCACTTTTGAAAGGGAAGAGATTTCACCATCAATGACATTCAGGAAAATACCATGAGACAGCTGATAGCAATTCCAACAGAGGATTTTTGCAGTGTTTTAAATAGTAGAAGAGATGCTGGGGGATCTGTGTGAGGTCCTAAGGTGCCTACTTTGAAGGGGACTGAGGCATCATTATCTTGTGACAATGTTTCTTGTATCTTGTTTCTCCTCCAATAAATGGCTCTTTTTCATTTTACATGGCTGAATACTTTCTGGACAGACGTTGGTATATGGAAGGTTGATGAGTACACGAAAAGATGCTCAACATCACTAGTCATTGGGGGAATGCAAATTAAAACTGCAATCATATCTCACCTCATGCCTGTCAGGCTTGCTATCATCAAAAGGATAAGAGATAACAAATGCTAGTGAGGATATAGAGGAAAGGGAGTCCTCATGCCCTGCTAGTGGAAATGTAAATTGGTGCTGTCACTATGCAAAACAGTATGGAGGCCTCTTAAATATTAAAAAATAACTATCATAGATCTGGCAATTCCATTTCTGTGAGTATATCCAAAAGTAAAAACCCCCACAACCTGAAAACATTTCTATCCCCAGTTCATAGCAATATTACTTAATATAGCCTGTAATGCTATGAATTTCCCTCTTAGGATTGCTTTCCCAGTGTCCCACAGATTTGGGGTTGTTGTGTCCTCATTTTCATTTGTTTCAAGGTATCTTTTGATTTCTTCCTTGATCTTATTGTTGACCATTCATTGTTTAATAACACGTTATTTAGCTTCCATGTCTTCATGTTTTTTCAGTGCTCTTCTTGTGACTGATTTCTAGTTTCATAACATTGTGGTCAGAAAACATGCTTGATATGATTTCAAACTTCTTACATTTACTGAGATTTGTTTTGTGTCCCAACATGTGGTCTATCCAAGAAAGTGTTACATGAGCATTTGAAAAGTATGTATATTCTGCTGCTTTGGGATGAAATTCTCTGAAGATATCAATTAAATCCATATGATCTAGGGTGCCATTTAAGACCACTATCTCCTTGTTGATTTTCTGTCTGGAAGATCTATCCATTGAAGTCAATGGGGTGTTAAAATACCCAACTATGACTGCACTTCTGTTGATCTCTCCCTTTGAGTCCATCAAGATTCATTTTATATATTTAGGTGCTACTCTGTTGGATGCATAAATGTTTACTAGGGTTATATCCTCTTGTTGGATTGTTCCCTGTATCATTATGTAGTGTCCTTTGTCTCTTCCTATAGCTTTGGGTTTAAAGTCTATTTTGCTGCATATAAATATAGCTGCCCCAGCCTTTTTTTTCTTTTCTATTTGCATAAAATATCTTTTTCCATCCCTTTACTTTTAGTCTGTGTGTATCTTTCAATCTGAGGTGGGTCTCTTGGAGGCAGCATATATATGGGTCTTGTTTTCTTATCCATTGAGCTATCCTGTCTTTTGGTTGGAGCATTTAAATAATTTACATTTAAGATGACAATTGATAGATATGTATTTAGTACCAAATTACTGTTTGAATATTTTCCTCTGGGTTTTTTTCTTTCTCCTTTTCTTCTTCTTCTTTGAGCAAGGCCCTCAATATTTATTATAATACTGGTTTGGTGTTAACAAACTCCTTTAGTTTTTTCTTGTTTAAGAAGCTCCTTATTAGCAGCACTATTTAAAATAGACAAGATATAGAAACAACCTAACTGTCCATCAGTGGACAAATAAGTGAAGTTGTGATACACACATATACATAAAATAGAATATTATTTAGCCATAAAAAATGAGGGAATTCTACCATTTGTGACAACATAGATGGACCTTGAAGGCATTATGGTAAGTGAAGTAAGGACACTGTAAAAAATAAATATGATATCACACATGTAAAAATCCAAACAAAATTTTTAAAACTCCCAAACTTATAGACAGAGACATGAGACTTCTGGTTCACCAGAGGCCTGGGGAAAAAGAAGGGGGAATTGGAGAAAGGTGGTCCAAAGGTACAAACTTCCATTTATAAGACAAACAAGCAATAGGGATATAATGTACCACATGGTGACTATTAGCTAACACTGGTGTATGATATAAGAAGTCTGTCCAGAAGGTATCCAGTCATATACTATGAGAAATAATGACAGAAATACAAGATACAAGAAACATTGTACATAGGACAATGACACCTCACTCTTCTTCAGAGTAGGCACACTGGGACCTCAATCACAATCACCTTCCCCATCGTATTTTCCTGAATCTCATGGGTGACCTGAAAGCCCTTTCTTTTTTAAGGTGATTTTAATTTTGGGAGAAGCCAGCAGTTGCAGGGTGCCAAATCTGGGCTGTAGGGTTGCTGAGTCACCTGGGTAATTTGATGTTTCACCAAAAACTCTGCACCAGACATGATGAATGAGCAGATGCACTGTCGTGATGAAGCTACCAATCACCAGTTGCCCATAGCTGTGGCCTTCTGAATCATCAGAATAGTTTCCGTGGAGGGATGTTTAAGTTTAATGTAAATTTTTTGTGAAAGATCTTTTATTTATTTATTTTTAGAGAGAGGGGAAGGGATGGAGACAGGGAGAGAAACATCAACGTGTGGTTGCTTCTTATGTGACTCCCACCAAGGATATCGCCCACAACACAGGCATGTGCCCTGTGGAATCAAACTGGTAACCCTTCAGTTCGCAGGTTGGTGTTCAATCCACTGAACCCGAAACCAGCCACAGCTTAACACAAAATTTCATGCAGATTCATTGCTATATTCACTCATTTATTTTGAATGAGATGGCCACACAGTGCACATGTTCACTCAATGGCATCTACGATCCCCACTGACTAATACAGTGAAGTTGTCATTGTTCATGCATGCACATTCCAGTCTGTTCTCTTTGGCTGCCAGGTTACATCAATGGCACACAAACCATTCTCAGACTTCTGGCCAAGATGGAGGTGTAGGTTGGTACACTTTGCCTCTTCAAACAACCAAAAGAAGGACAACAACAAATTTAAAAACAAAAAACAACTAGAACTGCTGGAAAATCAAACCGTATGTAAGTCGGACAACCAAGGAGTTAGATAAGAAACATTCATCCCAACTGGTAGGAGGAGTGGAGGCAGGCAGCCAGGATGGAGAGGTTGCACATCAAAGTGACAGATTGGGCAGGCAAGACGGCAGCTGGTGGAGCAGCTGGTCCCACATTTACATGCAGATAAGCCAGGAGGAACAACTGGGGAGTGAGACAGACTGTGTGACCCAGGGTTCCAGCATGGAAAAGTAAAGCCTCAAAACCTCTGGCTGTAAAAATCTGTAAGAAACTCCCAGAATCACAGGAGAGATCATTGGAGAGAACCACGGGGATCTGAAAAATACACAAAACCACCCACCTTGGAATCAGCACCAGAAGTGTCCAATTTGCTTGTGGGTAGCAGGGTGAGTGACTAAAAGTAAGGTGAGAGCCAAGCAAGTAGCATTGTTCACTCTCTGACCACTTCCCAACAGACAGCACCACAACACAGCAAAGTGGTTTGCCCAGCCCTGCTGAATATCAAAGGCTCCATCCACCCCTTACAACATAATAGCTGTGCCAAGACAAAGAAATATGGCCCAAATGAAAGAACAGATCAGAACTCCAGAAAAAAGAACTAAGCAACGAGAAGAAAGCCAATCTATCAGATGCAGAGTTCAAAAAAACTGGTGATCAGCATGTTCACAGAAATGATTGAGCATGGATGCAAAATAGAGGAAGAAGTGAAGGCTATGCAAAGTGAAATAAAGAAAAATACACAAGGAACCAACAATGAAGGGAAAGAAACCAGGACACAAATCAACAATTTGGAACAGAAGGGAAAAATAAACATTCAACCAGAACAGAATGGAGAAACAAGAATTCAAAAAAAATGAAAAGAGGCTTAGGAACATCTGGGAAAACTTCAGACGTTCCAACATCTGAATCATAGAGGTGCCAGGAGAAAAGGAAGAGCAAAAAAAATTGAAAACTTATTTGAACAAATAATAAAAGAGAACTTCCCCAATCTGACTAAGGAAAGAGATTTCCACAAAGTCTAGGAAGCTCAGAGAGCCCCAAAGAAGTTGGACCCAAAGAAGCACATACCAAGGCACATCATAATTACATTACCCAAGATTAAAGATAAGGAGAGAATCTTAAAAGCAGCAAGAGAAAAGAAGACAGTTACCTACAAAGGATTTCCCATAAGACTGTCAGTTGAATTCTCAAAAGAAACCTTACAGGCAAGAAGGGGCTGGAAAGGAATATCGAAGTCATGAAAGGGAAGGACCTACATCCAAGATTACTCTATTCAATAAAGCTCTCATTTAGAATGGAACGGCAGATAAAGTGCTTCCCAGATAAGGTCAAGTTAAAAGAGTTCTTTTGATAAAGCCCTTACTATATGAAATATTTAAAGGACTTATTTAAGAAAAAGAAGACGATCAAAACTATGAACATTAAAATGACAACAAACTATCAACAACTGTCACAACTATCAACAACTGAACCTAAAAAAAAAATCAAAAACTAAGCAAACTAGACCAGGAACAGAATCACAGAAATGGAGATCACATGGAGGGTTATCTGTGGGAAGGGGGAGAGAGTAGAATGAGGGGAAAAGGTACAGGGAATAAGAAGCATAAATACTAGGTATGAAATACTAGATATACACAGGGGGAGCTTAAGAATAGAACAGAAAATGGAGAAGCCAAAGAACTTATGTGTATAATCCATGAACATGAACTAATGGCAGGGAATGCTGGTGGGAGTGGGGTGCAAGGTAGAGGGGGATAAAGGGAAGAAGAAAAATGGGACAACTGTAATAGCGTAATCAAGAAAATATACTTTAAAAAAATTTTCATTATATTTACAACTGTTGGACTTTTTTCCAGACGGATGTCATATATCAAGACTAGTTATAGGCAGCACATATCACTTAGAATGTGTAAACAAGCATTATTAAATTTAATCTTCACAAATGTTAGTATAATTGCCACCACTCTCATTTTACAGTTAAGAAAACTGAGGCAAAGAAGTGAATAACTTGACAAGTTCACACACCTACCTAGGTAACATTCCCCTTACATTTTTCTCTCTCAAATATTAATAATCTCACTCAGGATTTTTTGAAAAGTTAAATAAGAGAAATTTTGAGTTTGAGCTTTCTGTTGATTCCTCCTACCTTTCTGATGTTATTCTAATTTCTTTATATGCCTCTAACCAACCAAATTTGTTATCCACATTAGAGTTTTATGCTTGAAAAAGCCCTCTACCAAGAAAATATTTTTCTGTGACCTCTACATAGGAAGCATTTCCCAAAACCTTTATGTGACTTATGCTTTCATATAATTCAGTTCCTAGCTCAAAAGTCAAATGAGTCCCTCCTGAGACATCAAATCTAAAGAAGCCTACTCAGATACCCTATAAGGGATCACTAGATTTTACCTTCAATCTATTTATTAGTATTTCTTTTGTCTTCTCCCACACTCTAGAACAGAACTGTTAGTAGAAATACAGTGTGAATCACAAATACAAGCCATTTATGTAATATTAAACTTTCTAGTTGCCTTACTAAAATACATAAATACAAATGAAGTAAATATTAATAGTATATTTTATTTAGCTCAATATATCTTAAATATAATTATTTCAATATGAAGCCAATAAAAATTAATGAGATATTTTATAATCCCTTTTCATGCTAATTATTCAAAATCTAATGTGTATTTTATACTGGTGACACAATGACATTTTAAAAAGCCATATTTCAGGTACTAAGTCACATTTCAAGTATTCAAAACTTTTATGGGGCTAGTAGCTACTATTATTGCACAGCACAACTTAAAAAGTAAGCTCTTGTTCACTGGTGTATTCCCAGAACCTAGATTAGCGTAACATTGCCTGATTCATTGTGTATTCAATAAATTTGTGAAATGAATGAATGAATGTTGAGATGTAAAAATATAAGTAGCTTTCCCTCAGTATCCACAGGAGATTGATTTCAGGACCCCCACACAGATAACAGAATCCAGGGATGCACACATTCTCTTACATAAAATGCTGCTGTATTTACATATGACCTACACACATCCTCTTACCATATTTTTCAGACTATAAGATGCAATTCCCCCCACCCCCAACCAAGTTTGGAAGGAATAATGGTTTTTAAATGCTGCTGTTTTGTTTACATTTACATTGGTGGAATATTATGTTATTTATGTTATTAAATATTTTACTACATTTTTTGCTTCAAAATTTTTTTCCTATTTTCCTCCTTTAAAACCTAGGTGCATCTTATGGTCTGAAAATATGGTATATACTTTAAATCATCTTGAAATTACTTACAATACCAATATAAATGCTTTGTAAATTATTGATAACAATAAACTACCTTGTTTCAAGAATAATGACAACAAAAAGTCTGTAAATGTTTAATACATATTCCACCACCATAGACCTAACTACATAGCACATGCCAGCAACAGCATAACATTTTTTCCCAAATACTTTTGATTTGTAGTTGGTTGTATCCACAGATGTGAAACCTGCTGATAAAGAGAGCCAGCTGTACTCTCTATCTTGGGCTGAGAAAAGACCCATGGTCTACTGAAGCCAGACTTGCAAGTGACAAAGATGACGTTTTTTAATATAATTTTAGGTGAACCAAGTCAAGTTTACTTGTCATTTGGTTTTTTGACCTAGAAAACTAATATGTGATGCCAGACAGCTCAACACTATCTTACAGGTGCACCCCTTACTGCTCCAAAAGATATACATATCCTGACACCTGGAACTTGACAATGTTACCTTATAGAGCAAAAAAATTTGACTTTGCACAAGCTAAGGGTCTTGAAGTGGAGAAATTATCCTGAATTAATCAGGTGGACATAAATATAATCACATGTATCCTTATAAAAGGAAGGCAAGGGGAGATCCAGCCATGAAAGAGAAAGTAATGTGACCATGGAAGCAGAGACTGGAGTGATGCAGCCACCAAAACCTGGAGGGGCAAGAAAGTGATTTTCCCCTGGACCCTCCAAAGGGAATACAGCCCTACCAACATCTTGATTCAGCCAGTGAAACTGATATTGGATATCCAGCTTCAAAAACTATAAAAAAGTAAATATATGTTGTTTTTAAGCTTGTGATAATTTCTTACATCAGTCATTGAAGACTAATACACTTACTGGTTTATAAGCTGCCTCCATAGTGATATAATTTTCTGGTAGCTAGCAAAAAATAGCCACAATCTCTACTACTCTCTATACCCCTGTCCCTTTGTAATGTGAATGAGCAGTAACTCTCATTAAGAGGTGTTTCTCAACTCTGTCTCAAATCTGTCCATTGCTTTGGCTAATGGAATGCCACAGAAGCAACATTTTGCCAGCTCCTAGTCTAGACCTCAGGAGGTCTTGTACACTTTTTTTCTTTCATCTGAAACTCTCCTTGTTTCTACATGAATAAGATTGCTTCATAGCAAGAGGCAAGTGACCCAGGTGACCCCATTGACCAATCTGACAGTGAACTATCTGTTGGACACAAGAGAAAAGTCACATTAGGCTAGCCAACTCCCAGTTGCACAGCCAGCAGCTGACCGAAGACAAACAAGTGATCTTCATAAAGACCAAAAGCACTATCAGGTGAGCCTAACCCAAACTGCCACCCAGTAGAACTTTGAGCTCAGTAAATCATTGTTCTTTAAAGCTACTAATAAGCTAGTTTGTTATTCAGCAATAAATAACTGATATATTTCCCATAGAGCATATTCCTTCCACATGGGCTCAATTCCTCTATACAAATTCAGAGAAGTCTGTCAAATAAAGAACTGTTTATAGCTGGAAACAGCCTAAGTGCCCATCAGTAAATGAGTGGATCAAAAAACTGTGGCACATTTACACAATGGAATACTACACAGCAGAAAGAAAGAAGTAGCTCCTACCCTTTGTGACAGCATGGATGGAACTGGACAGCGTTATGCCAAGTGAAGTAAGCCAGGAGGTGAAAGACAAATACCATGTGATCTCACCTGTAAGTGGAACCTAATCAACAAAACAAACAAATGTGCAAAATAGAACCAGAAACTTGGAAATAAAGGACAAACTGACAGTGACTGAAGGGGTAGGGGAGAGGAGACAAGGGGGGAAAGAGGACGCATGGGCACAGACAATGGTGGGCAATAAACTGTGGGAGTAAGGGGGATGGGGCAGGGGAGAACAATGGGGAAAAAAGGAGAGACTACTGTAAATGAACAATTAATTAAAAAAAAACTTTGTAGTCTCACAGGAAGACATCACCAACTACTCCATTTCCTACTGGAACTCTACCAAGTTAAACTTCTCTTACAGAAGAAACATTTTATCATATTGAGTACCTCAATGACTACTTGGCTAACACCAACTACTTATTATATATCATAGTGGAGATAATACAGCCCTAGAAGTTCAAGGTACATATAAGCAGATAGCTGACTTAAACCTTTTATTAAATACCTTGTGTACTGCTAAATACAATTTTGAATTACATTAACTCTTTTTTGCCTAGTAAAGATGAATTAGTTTAAAAATATAGCTTTGATAATTATAAGAACAGACCTGTTGAATAGTTAAATAGTCTGATCAATCTGAATCCTGAAGAATAGCTGTCTAAAAAATATAATTCTAGTTGTGGCAATGTTGATATGAAATTGCACCTTCTTAAAGTATTTAGCTACTAATTTCAGTTAGTTCTTATTCTTTGTCCTGAATAAGAATAAAACTATGTCATCAGAATAGAAAAGGATGCTGTTCTTTTTGTTTGCCAAGACAGGAAATAGGTATTCAGTTAATAAGGGTGATATTCAGATAGGTGATTAACAGATGCCAAGACATTCCTTGTTTAACAACATTTAAAACTGAAATCGAAGGAAATATTTCAAAAATTGGCACTAGACTAGCAGCCAAAACTGTAGACTGTCCCAAAAGCTGGCTAAAATACCTATGAAGGCCAAAAAAAAAAAAAAAAGACAAAATTGGGGACAACAAAAACTAAAAATGATAGTCATCTTACAACCAGAAACAGAAAATTCCATTGACTGCAGGAACTAGGGAGATAAATTGGAAATCACAATTAGCAGCCTTTTCAAATAGAGAAAGTTGACAACAGGAAAGAATATAGAAGGAGCCTTGTTTCATCCTTCACTGTATATCCTGCAGGTCCAAGACCCAGGATCAGTGCTGGTCAGAACACCAGGCAATGGATCCCATCCAGCTCACCAAAGACCATGGTCTTTTCATGGAAAGACCATGCTATATCCCAACCTGGCCTTCATTATTACCTTCTTTTCTTTGAAGAATGAGACTCCCAAAACAAAAAATGAGTGTGTGGTGTATGTGTTTGTGTGTGCAGAAAGAAAAGGAGGAGGTGGTGGTGACAATAGATACAATACATGCACTGTATGTTTGTAGATACAGCTTTACACAAGGAAGGTACTATGGGCAGAAATGAAAATCATAATCCTGTTAGTCAACTACAGGGACCCTAGTTTTGCTTTTACTCCCTTGGTTCAAAGTATTAGACAAGAGTTATTTTGGATGGTATGGAATCCATTTCAATCCATCCAACCATCCAACCAACCACAGTATTTAAGTAGTCTAGAACTTGTGAACTAGAAATGTGAAAAGGTAACTCTACTGACAATAAACCATATACCAGATAGGAAACCAGCCATAGACTCTATCTATGGCAAACACCTTGTAATAGGATGAGTAAGCAGAACACAAGCAAGCATGAGAACTTATGACAAATTCTTTGGCATGAGAGAAATTCTTACCACAATAAAAGAAAAAGAAAATATCTAGGTGTTTTCAATAGGACAACAGAAGGTAATAAACCTTTGAATTAGGAGTAGAATTCAAAGGAATAGAATTCAAAGGAATAGAATTCAAAAACAGAATTAGCTTATCTGTTATCAGAATTAGCTCAGATTTAAATGTCACTAGAAATGAAAAGGTTAAACTGAAATAGTAGGCTATAGTAAAACAGAGACAAAAAATGTGTTAAATTAGTGGCCTGAAGGTCAATATTTAGAAAGCTTTTCCAAAAATGAAAACAATATATATGTGTATTAAAAGATAAAACTAAAAATGAGGACAATATAAAATCCAGTAAGTTAATATCCAAACTTTTAAA
Organism: Phyllostomus hastatus; assembly: GCF_019186645.2. NCBI lineage: Eukaryota > Metazoa > Chordata > Mammalia > Chiroptera > Phyllostomidae > Phyllostomus > Phyllostomus hastatus. The sequence goes on along the minus strand of NW_025333622.1, from coordinate 6,777,690 downwards.
AAATGGATTAATTAGTATTATTGAAGAATACTGAACCAAAAGAGCAAAGTCAAAATTGAAAATACAGTTAAAAATCTTTAATAGCTGAAATAAAGACTTGTCTTCATTTTAGTAAATTTGTATTACAAAAATAAATTAATCCCTATAAGTATTCATGTAGAAAGAAATAGATTTATACAATGGAATAGAATATAATTTTGGCTGCTTCTCTGCAATATTAAATACCTAAGACAACAGAGTGACTTATAAAGTTTTGAGAGGCAAAGCTTGTATCAGCCAAGGACTTACTCATATGTGGAGGTAAAACAGAAAAAAATTTTTTAAAATATAGAAACCACATGGCTTGATAAAAACTAAAAGCAAGGGGTGGGGCTAGCACTGAGCATTAAATTCAAATAAAATGGAGTTATTTAAATAATTATAATTACATAAAAGTAAATATTAAAAATAATCATTAATAGAAAACAGCTGTACTAACATTCAATAGTCCATGTTTTTATCCTAAAAAAATTAGACAAGTTACAAACCTATACCCAAAGATATTCAAAGTATTATTGTTTATAAAACCAAATATCTAAATCAAATTAAATAGTCATCAGGAAAAATGTTAAATAAATTATAATATATTTTATGCCAAATATTAATGTTTTGCATCAATTGATATTTAGTAGTCAATAAAAATATCTAATATTAATAAATATTTTATATTCATTAATGTAATGAATTACATTACATTAATGTAATGTATTCATTAATGTAATGTGTGTTTATAGTTAAATAAATTATATCATATATTCAGTATTAATGTAGTAAATACTTTAAATGAAAATATACCTCTATGTACAAAAATAAAAATATGTACATAATATTATATAAGTTATTTATATCTTTATTTAAAATATGTTGTGAGAATACAGGAAAATATTTTAACGTATGTTCTCCTGTTAATGGTATTTATTTATGCAAAATATGAACATTCTTTGTTTTCTTTGTCATTTTCTGACTTTTCAGAATATTTTATACCACAAAACTATATACACAAAATTCTCCTGGAGAGTATCCAGGAAATCTTTCTCAGAATTTCTTTCATTACATCATGTATTTTATAAAATTTACTTTTTCTAAACTACCAGCATTAAATAAATAAATAAACATAAAATAGGATTAGACCATGAAGAAGCCTACAACTTAAAAAATAGACACTTGAAAAGTCATGAAAATGAAAACCCACAATATCAAAATTTAAATATACTTTCCAAGATGACACACAGAGGCAAATTTATTAGTCATTTATTATTTAATAAAAGAATAAAAATAACTAAGATTAAATTCAAAATGTTATAATATAAAAATGAGAAAAACAAATTAATAATAAATTCAAAAGTCTGTGAAAAATATACCAATTTTTGCAAATATGATAAAAGTGGTACACAAATGTACAGAATTGGGAATACAAAGGAGATATTATAATTGTGGAGAGTTTTTAAAAGTATAGTGTATTAGGATAACTCTATACTAATAAAATCTTGACTAAGTGAACTATTTTCTTAAAAAATGTAAATTTCAAAATCAATTCAAGATCATGCAGAAATCTCACCTAGAAAGAAAAGAACGAAAATGTTTTGGGAACCACTGATTTTTCCAATGAATTTTTCTTTTAAGAAAAAGCTATCTCCATATTATAAAAGCTGTTTCAGAACATAAAATGTCTGAACCCACTTCATTTTAGGATACTAGCATAACTTTCACCATAGAGCTGTCAGTTTATGAGCAATTATTGTGAATCATCAATAAGTATGTGTGCCCCACAATTTCTCTGTTATATCATGCTCTGGTCTCGAATGACCCCAAATGGTCATTTATTAACAGCTATAGCAAATCCAAGGTCATCACTAAAATTTATTATAATCCTTTAAAAAATAATAAATAATCTATATTCTAAGTGTTCTAAAACTATATTTTGGTGATAGTTTCATGAAATGAATAAGTTGTGGTGTATATTTTCTACAACTTATTGAACACTATACTTACAATGGGTGGGTTTTATGGCATGTAAATTATATTTCAATGTAGTCTGCCCATGAAAATCAAACTACATAAACAAAAAATTAATTTTTAGTAAAAATTTCCAGGTGTCTAGCTATGTTAGTCTGCTCCAGCTACCATAACAAAATACCAGATTGGTGGCTTAAACAACAGAAATTTGTTTTCTCTCAGTTACACAGGCTAGAAGTCAAAGATGAAGGTCTGACAGGGCTGGTTTCTGGTAATACTAAATGGTCTTAAAGAATTGCTATTTTAATTTTGACAGGGCTGATAATGTGTTGGGAAAAACTTATATTATAAAAATCAATACTGAAGTATTTATGGGTGAAATTATATGATGTTTTGGATTTGTTTTAAAATATGTAGCAAAAAAAAGTAGAGCTGGAGGATGAATAGATAGGAGAGTGAGGAATAAATGAAAAATAAATGGCAAAGTGATAAAAATTGTGGATACGTAATGGGCATACAGAGATTCATTATACTCTTATCTACTTTTATGTATGTTTGAAATTTTCTACAATAGAAAGTTTGTTAATGCAACTAAGTAAAATAAATCTAAAAACAGTAATAGTGATTAACAAATGATATCTCTGAATTATGGAATTAGTGGTGAATTTTGTTTCTTTATACTTTGATTCAATTTTCCACAAATTTCTAAGGTTAAGCACAAAGAGCAGGCAATTAAAAAAATAAATGCTTGCCTCTTGAATAGGGATATCACCTAAGTCCCTCTTATACATCCAGCTATCCTATTGTCTGGTAATTAACAGAATTGCATTTTGGGGAGTTATATTTCTCTTGTTAGACTCAGTTAGTGTCCCAAAAGTAATGGCCCAGAGGAAAACCATTTTCCAAGTTCAGATGCTTTCTAGATGAGAGTTTAACCAAAGTATTAATAATTTCAGCATAGAAATGTCCTATGAAACCTATGTAATGTAATAAGTACCGAAAACATAAATATTGAGAGACTGAGGAAATAGGACCAAGTCATCTAAAGACGAAGAATGTAATAAATAGCGCAGAGGACAAACAAGCATCTATGACATAGGCTAGTTAGCTAAGTAAAATTTAAAAGGAATAATTTATTATGGAATGCTTTAGGTAACTCAAACCATCCTCCTGAAATTAACTGAATTTTGTGAAACTGGTCTGTTTTTACGTTCTACATTATTTAGTGTCTGGATTTGTTTAAATTAGAACCAAAAACTTTGAGTGTAAATGAATCAGTTGTTTATAGTCTAGGACTCCTGTAAATAGATGATGTTAAAAACCAGTGGTCTCCCTGACCAGTGTGGCTCAGTTAGTTGGGCATCAACTCACAAAGCAAAAGGTCACTGGTATGATTCCTGCTCAGGGCACAGGCTTGGGTTGCAGGTTCAATCCCCAGGTCAGGGCACACATGAGAGGCAACTGATCATGTTTCTCTTTCACATCAGTTTCTCACCCTCTCTTTCTTCCTCCCTTCCTCTAAGGAGTGCCCATAACACTATCAGCTGATTTCTCAAAAGAAACTTTGCAGGCAAGAAATATTAAAAGTGATGAAAAGGAGGGACCTACATCCAAGATCACTTTATCCAGCAAAGCTATCATTTAGAAGGGAAGGACAGATAAAGTATTTCCCAGATAAAGTAAAGCTAAAGGAATTCTTCATCACCAAGCCATTATTACATGAAATGTTATAAGGACTTACTTAAGAAAAAGAAGAAGATCCAAACTATGAATATTAAAATGACAACAAACTCATAACTATCAAAACTGAATCTAAAAAAACAAAAACAAAAACAAACTAAGCAAATGACCAGAACAGGAACAAAATCATAGATATGGAGACCATTTGAAGGGTTATCAGCTGGGAGGGGGAAGGGAGAGAATAGGGGAAAAAGTGTAGGGATTAAGAAGCAAAATTAGTAGGTAAAAAACAAACAGGGGGATATTAAGAATAGTATAGAAAATGGAGAAGCCAGAGAACTTATATGCAAGACCCATGGACGTGAACTTTGGCGGGGGGGGGGGGGGGTTGCTGGAGGGAAGCAGGGTACCAGGCAGAGCAGGACAAAAGGGGGAAAGTGGGAACCTTATAAACTACATGGTTCAGCTATAAATAATGTTCATATAATCATAATAATATAAATGTAAAAGACTTTCTAGTAAAAATTTGATATCTATATAAGAAAATGATGAGGAAAGAAATGTGTGAAAGTGTCCACTGGTGAGGAAAGAACGTAGAAGAGATAAGTTTTCATCTTTCATAGAAGTCAAAAGAGAAATAAAGGTGGAAAAACTCAAGAAATATCAACATAGGCATGTTGTTTAAGAATAAAAAGTAGATTCCAGAAGAAATTGTTAGAACATCCATGAGGAGTAGGAATCGAATTCAGAAAGGTGGTTGTAAGTCCAGAAAAATTTTTACTTTTTGAAGCATTGGGTAGCATTGATAGAAATAAACAATTAAAATTAAACTTTAAAATAATATAAAATTAAAGCCATGAGAAAATTTAGACCAGTATCTTTTAATCTAGTTTATTTTGGGGCCACATTCCATAGTAGGATTTTTAATCAGCATGAGGCATGTTTCTATAAATTAGAGGAAATACTACCATTTGTATATTTTAGCATTTAGTCATATATTAGGGTTTAGTGAAGATACAGCACTGGCTTATCTAATCAAAAAAGTAGCTAATACAGAGAAACAAATCTATATAGAGGTGGAGGAATAAGACCTAGTCCTAGCTTACAGAAATGATTCCCTGATATAATAATGAACTTATATGGAAACTGCTATTTCTGCCATCAGATATTCAGAGACTAAGGAAATACAATTGCTCATTCCAGAAGCATGATGCCCTAGCTGAAATTCATATCAGCAGAATGAATGTTCCATGTTTCACATCTCAACAGCCAAGAAGTTAGGAATAGCCAGTTACTGTAGAAAAACCAATGCTTCATGAACAAGTTTGTTCAAAGCAACTACAAAACCATAACCACCTCACTTCTGACTTCCAAATTTTGAACATGGACATCTCAGAAAATCCAACTATAATACAAACTGGGAAATATAGGCTTTGACTTTCCAGCTTCTTTTCTTCAATAAAGCATGACCCAAAGGTCAGAATGGAGTTGGATATAAGGCAAGGAACAGTGTTTGTACCAGGAGTGTATGATGGGGGGCACCCACAAAGAAATGGAATTACCTTCTGGAGCATGGGCCCCTTGTACTACAGGCTTCCCCAATAAGTGAGTGTTCCAGAAACTCATCTGTATCAGTGTACCAGCGGGTGGTATTGTGAGAGACTGCCTTCGGCTTCAGTGAATTTCTTTTTGTAGTCTTTTTCAAGGCATTTGCCCATTTCATGGTGGGTGATTTAGGAGCACACCTGCTCACAGGCGCTGAGGTTCAGTAGTTTTTGACCAAAAACAGCATGACCCCCACAAACCACCCTCCCTATTCAACCAGTCTCTGGAGTGACCTTTTTCTTTGTTTCCCCAGATGAAAAATGTCCTCAAAAGAAAACGTTTTGCCAGTGTGAAAGAGGTGAAACAAAAAATGGTAAAAGCACTAAAAGGCATCAAAACTGATGAATTAAAAAACTGTTCTGGGCAGTGGAAACAATATCTCAGTAGGTGTATTGCATCAAATGGAGAGTACTTTGAAGGTGACTGAAGTTTAAACATGTAAGAATAAACACACAATTTTTTATAAATAAATTCCAGAGATTTCCCAACCCTGCCTCACATAATGCTATATAGCTCCTTATTCATTTACAGACCACGGAAGGGACAGGACAGCCACTCAGGTCTGGACTAAAGCTAGTAGAGCTAGAAACTCCTTAATGTGGGACAGTTGTGAGAGTTCCTTATACTGATTCTCTCTAAGGTAGAATTTGACGAGGATTTGTAATCATTTGAAATGATTTGAGGATTTGAAATCATTTGTCAATGATTTGTAATAACTAAAAACATTATATATTTATATATAATTACATATAATATTATGATTTTTATTCTGAAGGACATAATAATTAGGTGTTCATGGACAAAACAGTATCAGATAATTAATCTAGATTGGAAAGAACCACTTATGAAATTATAGAGACAGTACAAAAAGACAAATTAACTGGGAGATACAGGATCTGGCAGAAGTAATGCCTGCTTGAGTGTGGTTTGTAGGGTAATAATATGAGTGTAATAATAGATAGCTCTAATTTTGACATTTCACCTAAAATGGCATATGTGTGCTTGAGTGTGATATTGCTATGTTACGGAATTACACACTTATGATTTTGTAATAAAAGATTTCATAGCAAAAAAGGGGTATTATTTGTGCTGGACCCTGTATAACCCTGTTTACCATTTAAATGACAGATTCAAGGAAAATCAGAATGGCCTCATTAAGGAGGTTTGAATGGAATTCAAGACGTAGTCTTTAACTGGATTTTAGCATACTCAAGGCTCTTTCTTACGCAAAAAATGAAATAAGGTCCGATTTGTAGGAAGTTAGAGGATTTAAGCCTGGCAGTCAGGACAACATATGGGGTCTCTCCAGGATTAAGTGGGGGAGGGGATAATGAAAGAAACTACCCATATCATAAAGCCTATGGAAAGGGTTGTCCCAATCCTAGACAACTACTTACTCTCCATCATAAAGGAAGGGGTTTAGAAAAGCTGGTATACCACACACAAGGAGAATCCTTTTGAGGCTTTATTTTAAAAGGTGACTATAGTGTTTGGAGTAGGTTGACAATTGGCCAAAGGAAACCACACAACAAATGCACATATATAAACACACATTTTTAAGGCTACATGAAAATTCCAATATAATTACCTAAAGATTCCAAATGTTATATGAAGTGAAGTTGATAGGGGAACTCAAGAGTTCAAGATTTTAGTCATAGTTATAGTTGATAGCTTAAATGATTAATGCATGTGGAAAGCTGTTATTCCAGGAACTAGAAAGCAAGACTCCATACAGTTGTCAAGAAATTCAACTTTTGTGCCCCAGGGGTTCTGCAAGAGCTGGTATCTGGGCTATTGTGTTCCAGGGAGGGAATGTTCATAAAGAATTGTTGACCAGCAGATAAAGAAATACAAGAAAAATTGTGGTGGGACCACAACTCTTACCTAATTAATCTTTTCCCAAACCCCTTACCTACCTTTTTCTTCTCCTTCTAAAAAGGTCAGCTTGAGATGAGATGTTAACATGGCTTTTGAGGGTACATAACCCACTGCCTTCTCAGATCGCTAGCATTTGAATAAAACTTCCCTAAAGATACAATCGTTATCTCTGCTGATTGGTTCTGGTAATGACAGACAGCAATAATGACAGCTTTTCCAGTTTCAAAGTTATATGCATGGATGTTCATTCTACTGACTATATCAATGAGACTAAATTACCCTGAAAATAAGAAGTATGCTGGTCCTTAGCATATTTGTCTTCAGATTCATTCCTCACCCTTCCCCTCTTCTGCTCAGCTCTATATGCAGAGGGGCTGACCCACGGGCTGTTTTTCCAAGATTTTTTTGTCAACTGCTGTTCTGCTGGAGTGGCCAATGAGCAGTGCTGATCAGAGATGCAACAAGAAGATAGAAAGAAGGGCACTTCTCCCTCTGCCTTGGGAATCATCTCTGTTGGCAGCTGTATCCACTTTTTGATTCCACTGTTGGAGAAGAACAAACTTCTGGCTGATCTAATAATCAGACAGACATGAAGGGGATTAGCAAGAGAAAATAACCAAATTTAATACATACATGTGTATGGGAACTCTGCATACATGAGAGAATCAGAAACTCTACATGCAGGTGAGATTCAGAGATAAAAAAGGAGACTGAGGTGTGTAAGAGCTGAAAAGATAATGCAGTTTGGGGGCTTCAAAGTGTCAGTGAAAAATGATAAGAGGGGACATTTCGCAAATAGAAGTTTGCCCTGGCCTATAGATATGGCAAAAGAAGTTATTTCTCATAATCTGTTATGGGCAAGGCCTCCAATTCAAATTCTTCTAGGTGGTTAAAAAAAAGGGCAGAAGTTTCTCTTGAGCCTGAAACTAAAGTTGCCTTTAGCTTAAAACAATCTGCATACCACAGAGGTACATCTTGGGGTGACTTGTTCTGGATCCCCACAGCAGCTACCAGCTAAAAAAGTCAATTGTTCTTGCAGCTTCCCTTGGGTAACCCAGGCCACTGAGCTCTGATAACATCACCTTCTTTCTCTCTCCCTCCAGCAGTTGCTAATCTTATGCATGACAGTTTATTTTCCTGAACAAAATCATTACAGATGTTCTTTAGAGTTGTCTACAGATCGTTCTGGAACAAGAGATAGTTGATACTTGGCCTCTAAGTAAGCAACTTTAGTGATCATCTTTTTTAAAAAAATAAGTTTATTAATTTGTCCTAATTAGACAGTGTCTGTGGGTCAAGGAGTTCAGTTGAGGTGTGAAGGAGAAATTTTTATTGGAATAGTAAAAGGGCCTCTGTACATGATTAATCAGGAGATAAAGGCCAGCCATCGTCCAATTAGGACAGTGATTTTCAACTTGGTTCTGCATCAGAATCATCTGCAGAGTCTTAAAAATCACCCCCACCAAGGAGATTCTGATTTGTATAATCTAGTAAGAATATTTTTTAGAGCAGTGGTCCACAGATCAGCAGCATCAGTGTCACCTGGGAGCTATTTAGAAATGCCGAATCTGGGGCTCACTCTAGAACTATTGAATCAGAAATGAGATTGGCACAAGAAATCTGTTTCAATAAGCCTACCAGTTGATTTGGTGTATCCTGAACTTTAAGAACCACTATTTTAAAACTACCCAGGTGATTCTAATGTGCAACCACCTTTGAGAACCACTGGTTTAGGAATATGCTATCAATAAAATCATAACTTTAATTAAACGTACATTTATTAAATACTTACCATGTTTTGGAATTTCCTATTGCCCAACAAAATAAAAAGTTGGGATTATTAATCAAATTTGAAACTTTGCAAAGAGAGATGCATTTAAAGAAAAATAATGCTGTGAAAGCAAAAAATATTCAACCACACAGAACACAAATAGAGAAATGAATCACAAAAGTTCTTCTTTCTGAATTAAAAATAATAACTAAGAGGCAGTAAATGTACTTTAACAGTAAGGCTGAAATCTATCACAGATTCAAATCATTTAACATGCATTTCTCCAACTTGTCTTCAATTACACCCCTTATTACCAGGAATAGCATCAAATCTTCACTGTTAGAGATGACCATAGATATATCACGTAATCCAGCATTTTTCAATGAATAATTCATAGACCCTAAGGCTCACCAAGGTTTTCTGGCTGTGTATCAATATGGCTTCAGATGCAATAACAGTAACTCCAACTCAGACTAGCATAAATGATCAAATACATTTTGAGATCATTTGAGGTACACAAGTAGTGATCAGTTGAGGTAGAGTTTGATCCTTTGGGCTTCAGCTCCATTTCTCTGCAATTCTCTTGAATTTACTCTTTTTGTGTGTCAAATTTGACTTCACACTGTGCATCTCTTGTTGTAGCAAAATAGCTGCAGTGATATCAGGCCTCATATCTACATCCCATACGTACCATCCAGAGAAAGAGAAAGTAGCTCTCCAGGTAAATTCTGAGAATAACTAGAATTCTTGTTCAGAAGTCCCCAGGAAATATATCCCAGTTTACTCTTTAGCCCAGGTTAGTTCATGGCACATAATCCTTGTGATGAGGTGAATAGACTGGGCTTGGGCCAGTCAGGGCATATCCTTGGAGTTAGGGATGAAGTTGTTTTCTCCTGACATAAATGGAAAACTAGGACAGTGGTGCCATGAGAAAGTGCAGTGAATGCCAAAACGCCTAAAATGGCAAATGTCTTCTACCCAAGAGGGAGGGGGAACATTATTAAATTGATAAGTACACTTGTTGTTTATGTGTTTTTCTTTTAATTAAAAGCATCTTAGAGCTTCTAAAAGTTTATTCTGTAAATATTCATGACAGTTAAGGAGATCAGATAGATAATTCTCAGAACTCAACATTTAGTCAGTTCACCACCCAGGTTAATACTACTAGTTGAATGTTTTATTTGTTCTTCTGCTTTAAATAGCTTTTATTCTTAGTCATATATTGTGTGATTTAACATCTTTAATAGATTACTGTTTGGAAACAGAAACACATACATTTTACCAAGTGTTCGTGTTCACCCAGCATCTTCTGATGATAGCACCATAATTTTTTTTCTTTTTAAGTATATTTTATTGATTTTGCTATTACAGTTGTCCCATTTTTTCTTCCCATTTGTCCCACCCCACCCTGTGTCCCCCTCCCACCAATATTCCCCCTCTCTTAGTTCATGTCCATCCTTAACAGTCAGTGAAGATGCTCTGTTCTCCTATAGCTAAGCACTGAGCAGTGGGCATGTGACCCAGAATAATCCAACTCAATTCCTTTCGCTGGGACTTTGAATCTTACCTGAATGACCAAGGACAGGAAAGAATGATGGAAGCTGTTTCACCCCTATGATGACACTTTAGCAACTGCTCACAAAATTTTAAGAGTTCACCAGATTCTTGCTCACTCTCAAACCTTGTCCCTGAGCTTCCTTTGATTTTGTGAGACATCCTATAGTCTACTAGTTGATTCTCTTCTCACTTGAGTTTTTAAGAATAGGTTTCTATTGTTTATAGTATATAAACATAAGAAACATTAAAATTACAATTCTGAAATTTTTCTTCAAGATGATCAACATTGAATTCATAAACTGCATGTCTGGTCAAAATTTTTAAATGGCACATTAATTTGCCTCCACTACTTTAAAAGCCATTGTTGAAAGGGAAAATAAAATAACATTTTATTCAATTTGACTTACAATTTGTTAGAAAAAAAAGACCTTCTAAACTCTAAATGTGTTATTTGTAGATAAGTGGTTGGAAATGGCAGCTTGAAGCCTTCTCTTTATTTTACTATTTAGAACAGAAGACAAAAATGACAAAAATAAGCTAGCACTTTTGTAAAGCAAAATGTAAGAATTCTAAGTATAGGTACAAAAGCAATTTTTGTGAAGGTTTAATGCATAATAGGAAGTTAAATATTAGTATATGTTTTAATATCTATTAAGCCTCAAATGAAACAATATGTAATATTATTTTAATTGATTTATCAATAAATCATGCTCCTTTTATACAATAAAATTAAGGAATATTAAAGAAAATTAAACATTTATACATCCAAAAGACATATTTAAATATATAGTGACTAATGTACAATGTATTTAAAAGCAATATTAACAAAAAGTAGGAGAAATTTACACAGTAATGTTTAAAGACATAGGGATCTGAAAACGTGCTTTTAAAATCACTTCTATGTTATACATATAATAAGGTTTTTTTTTATTTCTAGGGGACTTTGATCATTACATATTTAAATAAAAGGTGTTTGAGTCAAAAAAAAAAAAAAAAGGGTGAGGAACACTGGTACATCTCCTTACCAGACAGGAATCTAAGAGGTCACACAGATAACCCTGAGAGGTGAGATACAAGCACAGTTCTTAGACTCTCAATGCCCAATGAACATTCTTGCTGCCTGCCACCATAAATGCACTTCAATACTTGTAGAAAAGTGAATTCTCACCAGCTTCTAGGCAATGTCAGTGACTCTATGAATCCCCAAATCGTATATTTCTACATAATTCCCTATATGATTGCTTATGTGCCTCCAGATGAGTTTTGAACTGGACCCACCCATTTTGAGGCTAAAATCCAGGGTAGCTCCCTGGGACTCATTGCCCATAGATTGAGTTTGGACATTCTCAATGTTGGATGATATTGTTAAATTAAAGTGTCATAGATCTAAGTTTACTGAGGTTAAATTTTTAATATTGCAAAGAAGAGGAGAACTGAGTCCCCTCCTCCAATTCTCTGCTAGAAAGTTTGTTGTCATACCAAGGCAGAGAGGTCAGAAGGGCCAGAGAGGGTCTTTCATTGGGTTCCTTTTGTGGTTTCTGATGCCCCCCAAGTGTTATCAACTGTCTCTGATGGAATTGATATGTAAACTTCCAATAATTCAGAGTTCCATGACATTGAAATGCTACAAGTAATAAAGAATACTTCAAAGTCCTTGGACAAGATTGTTCCCTTTATTAAATGGGCCATGCTGATAACCAAGGGAGGGATGGAATTAGAAGGCTGGATGAGGCTATATAATATTAGACTTTTAAAGTTCTTTACAAAACCTTTACATTAGCTGCAACTATAAGGCAGTATCTGCTCTCTATAACATGACTAAGAAACTTGCATTAAAATAAGGTTTTCATGTTTTATTCATGTAATTCTAAGATCTACAGCTATAAAAATAAAATGAACAAACAAGCAAATAAATAGGGCAAGAGTTTTAATCACCATAATATCTTGCCAATGTGCTCCACCTAATTAATTGGAATTTCCAACGTGTGAAATTATGGGTAAAAGACACACTTCCCTTGGACACTCTGCAGCTGGGCTCAGAATCCAAAGACTTTTCTGAGCTCATGTCCTGTACTGAAATTTAGGATTCAGGCTTAATACTCATCTCTGCTTCCTCTCCTCTGATCAATACTGCCTTTCATTTAATTCCAGAGAATTACTATGACACTTTTTACTCTTTCACTCATTCAACCAACATCCCCTTTTCATGATACAAACAGTGTTTTCCCTGACAGTTAGGTCTTTGCAGCAAGAACCCACTTAACTGATAATTTCCCTGAACTGTGGTATTAATACCAGCATGTTGTACCATGTACAGTTCTTGTTGGAGGTGCCAATCATACACCTTGCTTTGCTACAGTGGAAGCACAAATTCAGACTCCTTATGAAAATTTGCCTTAGAATCAAGATAATATAGGTTAGTGTCTAAGATTTCTTTCCTGCTGAATGATCTCTGTGTTTCTTTAAGATTTCTAAAAACACCAAGGAGCCATGACCATTACAAAGAAGTGAAGAAAGAAATGATCACCATAATATTTTCCATCCTTAGGATATTGTTCTTCAGCATTCATGTTTTGGTAACTTAGGCATGAAAGTTATATGTTTATGGACCCATCTTAATCAGGGGATGCCTATGATTACCTTTCAACTCTAAAACATAGGTCTCTGATCTCTGATATTAGAGTTTTTGACAGAAAAAGCAATAGGACATACTAAAAGTTTTCATGAATATTGTGGAATGTCTCATAGGCTGAGTGGGACACAAGTAATGCAAATGCCATCCCTGATGTGAAATTACATTTATGGAAAATAAGGAGGAAGATTTCATGAAGTAAAAACTCATCAGAATATAGAAATTACAGAAAACAGAGCTACGATATGCTTAAGATATCTATGAATAGCAAAGTTAATGTCTGTGTACCATTGACATGTAAAATTATAGAATAAGTAATTGACAAAACCCTTGAGGTCGGTCTTCCACTATTTGTCCAGCTTTTCATTTTCATTCTTCCTTTCTTTATTCTTGTCTAAAAAATAGGATAAGATAATATTTTGTTGACTTCATTCATTCTGTGCCCATTCACGTTTTCCTTTCCTTGACCAAAAATGGCCTTTCTGATCACTAAATAAAAACTTTTTTACAAATGCAGAAAACTGGACCATATGATATATACACACACACACACATTCAGTCTTTCAAGGAGTTGAAATTAAATGAGTCCTTATTATTCATCTAAACAATTAAAATAAAGATCTTATTGAAAATTGTTAACAAACATTTTAAAATTATAATATGCATCTGCACAACATGGAATGTAATTTTTCAGATTTTTCAGGAGTTTGCTGTTATATACTTTTTAATCGACATGATTACTAAATAACAAATTATTTACCTAGTCACTTTAGATTTACAGGGAAAAAAACAATATATACCTTTGATACAAATTACTAGTACACTGTCTGGACACTCTGTGCTCTGTCGATTTTAGCTGACTGGCTGACTGGCTGACTAGCTGGCTGATAGAAGTCTGTTTCTCTCAGACAGCCTGGGTAGCACAACGGAAAGGCAGGGGACTAGAAGCCAGAATATCAGGTATCAGCCTTGTAGTGTCCCTGGGAAAATCTCTCAGGCTTTCAAACTCTCAGTTTTTTCATCCTATAAAATAGGCAAAAATATCTTCTGGCCTGCCCTGCTGGATTATTAGGAAAATCAGAGAAAATACGTGTGAAAGCATTTTGTAAATGTAAGGCATTAGTAGTATAATTTTTCTTAACTAGTAATTGGTATTCTGCTTTAAAACTACATTTTCAGAAACTAAGGCAATTAGTTATGACAGTTCACATATATCCCAAAGCTAAAGTTGACATAAAAACATCAAGTTCAAAGGCCCAAAACATGTTTCCTGTCCTTAGGCCTGAAAATTATTGTATTTTCTAAAGCTGGGGTCAGTCATTTGGTACCTCAGGATGGTATCAACAGTATGCCAATGACAGTCAGCTTTAGCTAGGAACCAGTTTTTCTCTGACCTCAATATTGCAGTGCTTCAACTATCACGTGTTAAAAGCCTGCAGGCTGGTTGACAGGAAAAATGAGACAGGTTGCAAATACCTGGGGCTCAGCTCCCTTAGTCAGGTTAAGTCACTGTTAGGAGTTGGGAGGCATTTTCAGCCAGGGTTCTCATGTTTATTTAAATGGACTTTAGCCTTAAGGTAAAACTATTAACCTACTTTAGGGGCAGACCAAATTAGAGTAGCAATATAGTTTCTCAATTCAGCTCTCAAAAGGGCCCTCTACTACCTAACCCATAAATAAATACATTGTCACTTTGACACCTAGGTATTCAGTCTGGGAGAGGGTATTTTCCAGAAGGTCATGGCATCAACTTATGTTTGTCTCATCTTTGGTGGATGAAGGGGCAGAGTTCTACAAGAGCATAATTGATAGAATGGAACTTGTTGAACATTAGCATCATGACAGCATTCTCATTGTCAGCAATTAAAATTTTAGCTTTCAATTTTCAGATATCAAGCCATCAAAAAGGGTTTCTATAAATGAACTGATACTTTTCTCTGCCCCTGCCACTTTGCAGCCACATTATATCTGGAAGCTAAGATATGGGCACAGGACTTTCAGTGTTTCCATTAGCAGGTTGGTTTGCACTGCTAGATAAAGATGTCTGGGAGAGTCCAACTCTCATTTAGCACAAGGCTCCTTTTTATTTTTCCACTTGCCTTCTATATTGTATAACACAGCAAATTTAAATAGCATAGATTCCCAGGTCAAGGGCTAGCAATAAACTAGATCAAGTCTACAAGAAGTCAAGCAGCAGAGAAGCAAAAATTTTAATAAAAATCAGGCAGCAGAAATATAAAATCCCATATTTTAATTAGTTCTACCTCTTCCCTGCTCTTGATACTTATACAATTACCCTCTACTTCATTACTGTGACTTTGGTCAAGTAAAACAACAATTAATAAAATGTTAGACTGCCCCTCCCAACAATTTCAGAAGCATACCTGCAAACAGAATTATTACAACAGATTATCACAGCCTATTTTCTAAAGAATAAGATAATATTAGAATATTGAGGCCAAGTAAAGCTGTGACTTGTCCAAGTACTTTCCTAATCTATAAATCAGAGTTGAACCAATTATTTCTGGCATCCCTCTAAGCATTAATATTCTGTGCTCTACTTCAAATGGCAGGCAATGCAGATAACTCTTGAATTAACTGGGGTGAAATTACTATACCTAATATAATGTAACTGGTAATATTAAAACCTAATTTTATACATATTTCAGGTGCTTCTTTCCCTGAAAGTTTTCTCTTGTTTCTACCTATTCTTTGGTAACTGCATGAATAGCAAAAAAGGGTCAAATAGATGGCACAGAGAAAAGAGATGTAGGTCAAAGGGTCCAAGCTTTCAAGTTATAAGAAGAATAAGTTCTGAGGATCCAA
The DNA here is from genome assembly GCF_019186645.2 of Phyllostomus hastatus. Taxonomy (NCBI): domain Eukaryota; kingdom Metazoa; phylum Chordata; class Mammalia; order Chiroptera; family Phyllostomidae; genus Phyllostomus; species Phyllostomus hastatus. Next base: position 6,761,746 of record NW_025333622.1, on the reverse strand, counting down.
TGTACAACATGGGGACTATAGTTACTAACAGAGCTTTGTATACTTGAAAGTTACTGAGAGTAGATCTTAGCCATTCTCAGAAAAGAAGAGTTGACTATGTGAGGTGAACATTCCACAATGTATATGTATATCAAATAATTACATTATAATACATTTTAAGTATATACAATTATATTTGTCAATTATTCCTCAATAAAATTGATGAGGGGCAGACAATACAACTAGTATCTCAATAGTAAAGCATCCACACAATTGCTTATGATATCTATTTAAAATTCCTTCTATATTTATCTTTAGTGCAAATGCACTGGGCCTTAAAGTATTCCAAGTGAGATCCTAAATGTTGCTGACCTTCTAACTAAGGAATTTTTTTACTATCTTTGACTAGTTTTGAGGTCCCTCCAATGAACAGAATAGGAAAAAGCATGGCAGTGACAATAAATCTGCTCCATTACATTGTGCTACTAGTTGGCCTCAATCCTGACCTAGAAGGAACATCTTCAAAGCTGAAAATTAATGTAGAGTCTATTCCAGGTCAGTCCTTGGCATCTTTGCTAAGAAGACCTATTAATGCCAACCTCAACAGAAATAAACACAACCCCATTAGGAATTGGACTAAGACTATCAATCAGTTAACACAAGACAAATAGCAAAGCCTGCCAAATCACAAACCTACCAACTCAAAACTGAGTACAATTAGCAATCCAAAATGTCATAGCAGGTGACATACCTTTAAAAGGTGTAGCATTTATACATTACCAACAACCAAATTAACTTACTATTAAAATAACAGACTAGAAAACTCTAAGTGTAATGACCTCATGAGAGAATTTGAATTTAAAAAATGCTTCAAAGTAACATACTGTAATTTAGGACATTTCATTATAAATTTTCCTGTGTACATAGCACAACTTAAGATACAAAGACATATTTCTGAATTACATGAAATTTTTATTACCCTAAAACAACAGTAAGCTAAAAATATTAAAACATGACAATATGAAATAATAAAACACTAATTAATATTAAAATATTAAGTAAATTATCACATGAGCTACTAGTTCAATTTTTAAAACACTTTTAAATATTTCCATAGATGAAGAGGTATATACAGTTATCAAGGTACAGGATTTTCTGGGCAGTAAAATCTTAATAAGCTCATTTTTATTCATTTTTTAATATCTAAAACAACTACAAATTTAAATGAGGAAACTGTATTATACAATCGTATTGAAAAGCATGTCTTTGTTGGTTTACAGATAAATATTTTAGACACATCTTTACGTCCACAGGAGAAATGGATGAGAAGGCTAATTTCTGGGGCCTGTCCTACCAGTGAGGGGCAGGTCCAGACTGTCTCACGTAGCTTACAAACAGGGAGGTTCATGTTTGCATTTGGGCAAGCATTGCTTCTGCTACAAGGCATGCTGATACTTCAACAGCATAAGTGATGAGGGGAATGAGGCCAGGACTGGGCAGGGACAAAGCTGGGAGAAACTGACCCAGGTACAGGACTGGTGCCCAAGGAGGTAGTCCACAGTCCAGCGCCGAGTCCAAACGGGCACAGTGATACTCCAGCTTGGGTGCAGCAGTTATCAATATCCGAGATCCGCTGAGCAGGTGAAGTCTGGCAAAATGAGGTTTCAGGCCCTCATCTGTCACCATAGAACCTGTATCAGTCAGGTTTCTAGAAGGAATCATTTGTCATACTCAGGTTAGGACAATTCAGTGAGGCTTGGTAAAGGGACTATTCCAAAGGTATAACTAAGCCACAAGGGAAAATACAATACCCCAGTACCCAGCCAGACTGTAACCACCCTTAAGCCAGAAGCAGTGAGGAGTAGAAGCAATGCTTGGAATCTGGAAGCAGAAAACCACATGGTGAAGAACTCTGACATTCAGTGGAAGGAGGCAAGCAGCTCAAGGTAATCCCAGAGGGAAGAAGCTGGTGCTCTAAATACCCTTATCTCACTTAGTTACCCCTGGGATCTCCCACCAGAGCTCCCTCATGGGCCAAACCCAGCCAGAGCCAGGAGGAAAGCGTAGGTCCATATAGATCAGAATGGAGAATGGAGGGAGAAACAAGGTGGAAAATTATGGAGAGAGGTCTGGGAAGGCAAACTGAAGAATGAAGTCATTTTATTCCAAACGGGATCCTCAAAAATATGTGGTAATCTGGACATGAGGGTTCAGCATTGTGGAGAAATCAGCTGGCAGAGTGAAGCAGGATATTAGAGCTCTAGGGAAAAATGGGGACAACTGTAACTGAACAACAATTAAATAAATAAACAAACAAACAAACAAATAAATAGGTCAGAGGAGGATTCCACCCCCAAAAGAAGTCAGGATGCTATGCAGGAAACCAAGGCAGAAGTTTGCTGGCACAAACTATGCCAGAGACGTGGGAGTAAGGGAAAGTCCCCTGGCATGCTAGAGGACTGGCTGCAGAGCAGAAAAACTCATCCTAGATTGAATTCACTGATGCCTTTGACATTGAATGTACTTTCTATAAAAGTACATTATGAATCAGGATTGACATAAAAGAAGACAAGATTGAGACTATGGAAGACTAGCTTATGTGCAACTGAGAGAAAATGGAAAAGAAATTAACAATGCAATAAGAACTATATCATAATGTTCCTTTCAGAAGTGAGATAATATTCAAATTGGAGGATGTAAGGAGAGTGTACAAAGGTGTGGAAAAATTGTAAGGAAATGCAAGAGACATGTGCTCTACCCCTAGGCTTGAGACAAGAAGGTGTGGGGACAGTTATAAAACCCAGAGTTGCTACCTGAGATGCCCTGACCTTCTAGTGAGGAACATCACCTCTTCTATATGAGGAAAGTTATGGGGAAGACAGTAAGGGGAGAGATTTCCAGACCTGACTCTACCTTTTACAGATGTCATATAGGATTCCTCATTGACTGAATCCAGCTAGAAACAAGAGGACAAGGACGACACAGTCCACGCAGGTCAATCTTGAAGGCTGTAAAACAAGGATGGAGAAGGATGGGACTCAGACGAGGCAAGGGTAAGAGAAGAGAGCCTGCACAGAGCTATCATGTAATTCTGGTGAAAAATATCAAAGGCTTCTCCATGAAACATTTATTAGTTACAGAGGAAAACAGTCATTTTACAGTAGAGAAACTAGCAGATTCTACCTTGACTAAGTGGTTAAGCTGACACCACCAGTAATGGGACAATAAACATCATGTGTTTCCCTACATGATTTGCTGAGAACGCAATGTCACAACCCTGGCATTCCTGCCAGAAATGCATACCTGAATCTGATGATGAAGACCATAAGCAAACTCGTATTGAGAGACAGTCTACAAAATAATTGTCCAGCTCCAAAATGTCAAAGTCATGAGAGACAAAGAAAGACTAAGAGATTGATCCTCCTAAAGTTAGCTAAAGAGACATGACAAATGAACGCAGTGCATGCATGATACAGGATTTTCTTCTGCTGCAAGGACACTATGGGGCATACTAGTGAAATCTGAATTAGGTCTTTAAATCAGATGATAGTTTTATGTCAATATTACTTTCCTAATTTGTCATTGTTTCACTGATTATGTAATAAAAAGTTCTTGTTTTTAGAAAATATATGAGGGAGTAAAGATGCCTCAGATCTGCTCTCAAACAGTTCAGGAAAACATACACAGAAAGAAAGCAAAGAAAAAAATGAAATATGACAAAATGTTAACATTTGGGGAATTTACATAAAGGATACATGGAGTTCTAGTATTTTGCAATTTTTAAAATAGGAAATTATGTCAAAATAAACATAGAAATGATAAGAGCTTGAACTAGAGCAGTGCAGTGGGACTAGAGTGAGAGGGACACATATAAGAAATGTGTGGGAGGTAAAACAGGTAAATTTAAGTGACGAATTAATTATATGTGAGGGGTCTATAATGACCATGAGACTCGGCTTTTAAACAAGCACATATACAGATGCCATCATTTGGTACCCCTAGTATGAATTGCTAAGTTGTCAGAATAATACTGTAAATGTACCCTGCCTTAAAAAAGTCCAAATATCTATTTCTATGAATTATTTACTATATTTATATTGCCCTACACTGAAGTGACACAAATAATTAAATATTAATGGATCCAAAAGAAGCTCCTAAATTTCTATCTACCTCATCAATTGTAATAAGAGTTTAATTCTTCTCCCAGGAAAAGCGAGCAATTGTGATTTACCCAGTGTGGGAAGAAAGAATGCCCTTGACAAATTAGTCCCTCTTCTGCAGTCTTCCCTAGGGTGTAAAGTCAGTTAGAGATCTTCCAAAACAACGTTAAGAACATCTGAATCCAAAAGTAACTCACACCTAGGAGAGAATGATTATCTGGAACTGCGTGGGGGGCTTGGGGGCGGGGACAAGTTGTGAGAGAGAACACTGCAAACTCTTCTACACCCATGTAAAACACTTTTTTCCCCCAGCACAAAGCTGAAAAAGAAAATCACATGTCTCATAGGCTTCTATCTTTCACTAACAGCCATGGATATAAGAAATCAGCACCATTTCCATCATCCTCCTGGGAGCAGAATAAACTGACTGGTGGGAATCCTGCGCTTCCCCAGGAGGGAAGCAGATGAGGAGATCCTGGGGTGTCTGACACAGGCCAGCAGATGCTAAGGATTCTTACCATATCAGCATACCCCCAGATCTCCATCTGCTGGATCTGGTGGAAGCAAAAATGGTGAGAATCTTCTCTCTTTTAAATTTAGGTTGGCAGGAGAAAATATTCGTGAAACTAGTTTTTTGAGCTAGTGACTCCTGGTTACTTGGAACGAGTACTCGTGGATTTTGTTTTTCTCTCTGTCTGATTTCTTTCCTTTTGTCTTTTTGTACATCTGGATCCTTGGCCTTATGAACATTTTCTGGCCTCTACCATCCAGAGAGCAAGTAACCAGAGAGCATTTGCCAACGTGCACCTTGCTCTCTCTCCAGCCATGACAGGCTCTCAAGGGGGTTTTCTGCATCTATCCTGTTCCTCCTAGAGATTGTTATCTTTGCCAGTTGCATGATGCACATGCATCTGGAAGGCAGCCAAATAAGCTGTGGATCCAACCTCAGAGAATCTTAAACCTTTTTCTGTTCAAGGAGGGAAAAGACATGATTCCCTGTGTTTTACAACAGCTGTTTAAATACAGGGCTCCCCATCTTTCCTAGGCTAACTCTGGGAGTAAACTTCCTTGTGCATCCTTTTCCACTCCGAGGAAGGGATCCCTCTTGCATCCATGGTTTGGTGTGAGTTGCTATAAATACTAGCATCAAGGCCAGATGATGGATTGTTCTAATTCGAAAAACTTCTAAGTTGAAAAGAAAGAAATATTTTTCTTAGAAAGTTCTCATTTTTATAATAGTCGTTAAGATTCTCTTAATTAGATGGAAGGATAGAAATTAGAGGAAAACTCAAAGTCCTGCCTTGACCAGTGTGGCTCAGTTGGGCATCATCCCACAAAGTGAAGGGTATCCAGTTCAATTTCAGGTCAGGGCAATGCCTAGGTTGTGGGTTCTGTCCCCAGCCAGGGCACTTAGGGGAAGCAACCAATCAATGTTTCTCTTTCACACTGATGTTTATCTCCCTCTATTTCCCTCCTTTTCCCTCTCTCTAAGAAACTTACATTAAATTAAGAAAAAAAAACTCAAACTCCTCTCAGACCCCTTCCTAATTGCCTTTAGAGATTTGTAGATATTGTAAAAATCAGTACATTGGAAATACAATTGCTCTGCATTTAAGAAGAAAAATGAAAGAAAAAGAAAAAAACATGCATGTACCAAAAACTTGGCTTGGTAACTGTCAGATGGGAAGATTCAAAATATGGCCAGACAGAAACTTGGGCTAGGGTCCTACCAAACTACTACCATCGCTCAAGGAAATGGTAATTTAAAGTTAAAATGGCTATTATTAGGAATGTGCCAAAGGAAAAAAATGAGCTAAATAAACGAGACATTAATGGTATTAAAAACAAAATTTTAGTACAGCACTAACAAAGGCGGTATGGGCCAAATTGAACCTCTGTTGAACCCTCAAAATTAAAGGGCCTCAAACAAGTCTTTTCCATTTATCCCAGTACGAAGAAATTTGAAAGACGGGAAGGGCACTATTGCAAATAAAAAATGTGACCAGAAATAACTTGATTTAAGTCAGGCTGGTTAAACCCCTTAGTATGGACAACAGGGCCAGGGTCCCCTGGCTTGATCCCCATTAGAGACCCAAAAGATTTTCCCCAAGAGTGGGTAGATAAATGATAAAGATGCAGAAAGAGAAATTTCCAGAACTTGAGAAGGGAATTCCTGAACTGTTGAACTGTGGCACCAAAACTGAAGTCCTAACTCAGGCTAGAATTACATTAAAATGTAGGATGGAGATATGGGATGATAAGATTATCAAAATTGGAATGTTTAAACAGGTTTTATGTTTATAAAAAAGTCATATCAACTTTAACTGGTTGCATCTCTTTTGCCTGATTATATTGTGGAAATAAAAATGTTCTCACTGGGGAAGTGGGACATGAGGCTGTCAGTTCTTTATTTTGACTATCAGAGGGAAACACTAGAAGGTAGTAATCTTTGCACACTCTTGGGTCCCTGGAATTGGTTAATAGTACTAGAAATATTTACTGTTGGTCCCAGCTAAAACTTGAAGAGATATTTGAAAGGATTTAATAATTTTTTTATCAGAAATTAGGCCAAATTGGAAATGAATGTCAGAGCCTGGTAAGAAATGTACCCAAAGGGAAAGAAACATTCCAACAATGGGTGCACGAATTTGTCAGTCCTTTGACACCATTTGGGTGGCAACCCAACCCTTGAGGTACTGTATTAAAAACAACAGTCCTTGTTTTACTAATGAAGCCTTTATAGGACCAGAGGTATGGCTCCAGAAATCATTCAAAGTCCACCAACTTTTTTTACTTTCTCCTGACCTCCCCTAGTCCTCTCCAAAGGCTCATAAATATTGGATTTATGAAACCAAAGTCTTTCTAGGAGAAGCTTGCATTTCTTTCCCTATACCTTTGAAAAATAATGTACCTTCCCTGTATCTGGTCTGCTCCAAGAACTCTTATCTGTGTTGTCACTGCCACCGACCAGCAGTGACCACGGGACACTGTGGATGGCTCGTCGAAACACGAGAAAAACATACACAGAGACAACCAGGTCCTGTGGGGAAATAGGGACAAAACGGCCACCCTCCCTAAGGGAGACTGCCTTGTTCTCCCACCCCAACAGGCTTTTATTGGGTTTGTTTGCATAAGAATTCAGGTAAAGCTCATTACTCATTGTCAGGAAGTAAGGATCAAACAATAAGTAACAAGGAAGTCTGAGGGCCTGGTATGAGTCAGGGTCAGATAGCTAAAGAGCTGTAAAACTTACTTGGACCCTTATCATTTCATTGAGAGCATTCTTAACAAAGCAGGTTTCACAGGATTTTACATATTCTTTCTTAGGCCTGATCGCCCAGGGAACCTGCCCTTTCCAGCACAGGGCTATACCACCCTCTGTCACTGTTTCAGGCTTAGGTGGAGCAAGGGAAGTAAGGCAGCCAAGAGATTAGGAGAGTTTCTCACAGACAATGAGAACTCAGGCTTTTTCAAAGCTGAGGGATGAGGGTCCATCACCCCCTTTTGCTATAGCCCCCAAAGTCCTTCCTTGGGGGCCTCCTACGTGATTGTGCCTGTCTTAGATTGTTCCCCCCTTGGGGAATCTTACCCGTCATTGGCTAACTGACCAAGCACTGGGGGCCAGGCAGGGTGAAGTAAAAGGAGCAGAAGCAGTGGTCCTGCCAGGGAGATAAGCTTTTGTCTCCTTGCTGGCTTACGGTTCAGGTTCAAAGTCGTTCCCTCAGCCTAAGCCTTGGCAGGGGTTACAGCTTCTGATACCAGGCAGAGCAGTTCCCAACACTGTGCCATCTTTTAAAATGCAAACTTCAGGGAGATAATTCTTATTAAGAGAAAAAAAAATCTTAGTCATCTAAGTGGATCAATTTAATTTATTCCAGCTATTTTTTTCTAAATTAGTGCGTTTAAACTTATGGTACCTGTCTCATGGTTAAAAGATCTGTGTGTATGTCTGTGTGTGTTCATGTGTGTTATATGGTATTTTTGGCCCCAAAATGATTTTATTGATTTATTTAAAAAAAATATTAAATTGGCTTAAATAAAAAATGCTTATATTAGAATTCTCAAAAATATAACAAACTAAATACTTTTCAGAATCACATGGTCTGGAAAATATTTGCTATTAAAGCTGGTTTGAGTTTGGTTTATTTATTTATTTATTTATTTATTTATTTATTTGAGTTTGGTTTATTAAATAGGCATATCTTTAGAATCATCAGAATTAAAATAACACCTTTATTCTATCTGGGTTTATTAGTCAAATACGTTCATCTCATCTCTTGCAAAATTTTTCAGCAAGAAAAGTAACTTAGCATGATAAAATTTTCATCAGTTCTCTAAACTTAAGTGTTAGAAATAGGTAAATACAATAAATATAAGCAAGGTAAAAGGCTTCTTTTTAGCTCAACTTTTAGTGATACCATATTTTGCCATGTATAATGCACACCCATGCTTTTGTGTGTGTTATACAAGGGATTGTTATACCCATTATTATATCCATGGTATATAATCATTATATCCATACATAATGTGCATCCTTATTTTTCCCTCAAAAATTGGTCAAAAAGTACACATTATACATGGCAAAAATATGGTAATTATATTGTTATAGATAAAAATGGTTTCCTAGGTTCTGGTCAAGGTGGCAAAGTAAGTTAACACAGTATTTGCATTTCCCCATGACCACTTCAAAATTACAACTAAACTGTGGAACAATCATCATTGGAAACCACCTGAAGTCTAGCTGAACAGAAGTCTTACAACTAAAGATATAAAGAAGAAACCACACTGAGACTGGTGGGAAAGGTGGAGATACAGAAGGCAAGTCCCACACTCATGTGAGGCAGTTAAATATTGTGAGGGATACCTCAGCTAAGGCAGTCCCACCTGAAGAGCAAGGAGTCCCAGCCCCACAGCAGCCTCCCCAGCCTATATTTCTGTGCAGGGAAAAGAAGTTCCCATAACTTGTGTCTGTGAAAGTCAGCAGAGATTGTGACTGAGTGAGACAGAGGGCTTCTAGAGTCCCAGATGTTCCATTTAAAAGGCCCACATATAGACGTACTCAAACTCACACACTCTGAGGTCCATTGCTGGGTGGCAGCTCAAAAAGCACCAGGGACATATGGGGTCAACTGAATTGTCTGGCTTCAGGAAAAGGGCTTGAATGGCAGCTTTCTCCCAAAAGAAGTGCTGGCAGAAGCCATTGTTTTTTGTTTGTTTGTTTGTTTGTTTGTTTGTTTGTTTGTTTTGCTGAGCCCTCCCCCTTCAGGTGCAGGTGAGAATCATATCTGAGTCTCCATCAACCTGGCTAACACTGTTCACTCCACACTGGTGATTTTCTGAGACCCTGCTCCCCCAACTTGCAGGCCCATTCAAGCAGCTTTTAGTGGTATATCCATATAAATGGCCTGTCTTGGCTCATGGTTTAGACTTTCCAAAAAGCTTTCAAAGATCCACAAAACCTGAACAAGCAGCATCTGGCTTCAGTATGCCCCATAGCTCTTGCTAAACAAAACCAGGCTCAGTACTGGCAACAACTGGCCTCAGTGCAAAGCTTGGCTTTTCCCAGGCACCTCCAAGCTGAACACAAGTGGGAATCATCTGCAGATCATTTTGTAGCTCATGCTGGGTGATCCCAGGCAGGACACAGGCAGGGGGCTGACCTTGGCCTATATTCTCAGGAGGCCTCAGAGCCAGGATATCCAATATATAGCTTTAGACCATGCAAAAGTACCACCCAACCACCTCCAAAAACAACTTGGGATGGGGAGCATACTCATCAGGTAACAGACCGACTGCAGCAAGTCCTGCTCTATGGGGTGAGTCCCAGAACAGCAGCAGCTTTTCTGTTGTAGTCACAGCTGGTCTTTGCAGTCTGGGGGTCTATCCTGCCCACTGAAGTGCCAGCAGAAACCAAGGTTCAACTACAGCAAGAGGATACACACAGCCCACACCGAAGACACACCTGGAAGACTAAGACTATACTCAAGTGACCAGGTAGTCTGTGCCACAAAACACCTACTACATAGACACTCTACCAAGATGAGGAGATGTAGCAGCTCTCCCTACTACATTGAAACAAACACAGGGAGACAGCCAAAATGAGGTGACAAAGAAACATGTCCCAAATGAATGAACAGTAACTCAGAAAAATAACGAAACAAATTGGAGACAAGCAATCTACCAGATGCAGAGCTCAAAATGTTAGTTATCCCCTGAAATTTATATAATTTTATTAACCACTGTCACTCCAATCAATTGAATTAAAAATAAATAAATCAATTAATTTTTTAAAAAACCCTGCTTGTGATAAGGATGTTCAAAGACTGTAGGTGAAGAATAAATCAACACAGTGAGAAATTCAACACAGAGATAATATAAAATGGAGAGATAGAAAACATAAAAAAGGACCAGTCAGAAGTAAATAATATAATAATTAAAATTAAGAATACATTAAAATAAATCAAAAGATTAGATGAAGCAGAGGATCAAATTGGTGATTTGGAATATAAGATAGCACAAGACAACCAATCAAAACACCAAAAAGAAAAAATAATCCCTCCAAAATGGATAGTTTAAGAGGCTCTGGGACAACTTCAAGCATACCAACATTTGCATCATGGGGGTGCCAGAAGGAGAAGAGAGAGAGCAATGAATTGAAAATTTATTTGGAAAAATAATGACAGAAAACTTTCCTAATTTGGTAAAGGAAATAGACATACAAGTGCAAGCACAGAGAATCCTAAACAAGATGAAACCAAAGAGATCCACATCAAGAAACATCATAGTAAAAATGCCAAAGGTTAAAAACAGAGAATCTCAAAAGCACTGAGAGAAAAGCAGTTACTTACCTATGCTCACATAAGACTGTCAGCTGATTTCTCAAAAGGACCTTTTTAAGTCAGAAGGCATTGGAACAAAATATTCAAAGTGATGAAAAGCAAAGGACCTACAACCAAGATTAGCCAGCAAATCAGTCATTCAGAATTGAGTCCTGGCTGGTGTGGCTCAGTGGATTGAATGCCAGCCTGCAAGCCAAGTGGTCACCAGTTTGATTCCCAGTCAGGGCACATGCCTAGATTGTGGGCTGGGTCCCCAGTGGGGGGCGCATGAGAGGGGACTACACATTGATGTTTCTCTCCCTCTCCTTCTCCTTCCCTTCCCCTCTCTCCAAAAATAAATAAATAAAATATTTAAAAATAAAAAGAAAACAAAAACCAGAATTGAAAGACAAAGATCTTCCCAGACAAAAAAAAAACAAAAAACTAAAGGAGTTAATCACCACCAAATCAGTATTACAACATATATAAGAGTCATCCTTAAAAAGAAGAAAAATACAAAAAATATTAATAATAAAATGGCAATATATACATATTTATCAACAGTTATTTTAAATGCAAATGGATTCAATGTTTCAATGAAGACACAGGGTGCCTGAATGGATAAGAAAAGAAGACCCACATATACATTGTCTATAAGAAACTCACTTTAGATCAAGAGAAACACACAGACTAAAAGTAAAGGAACTGAAAAGATATTTCATGGAAACAAACAATAAAAGCTGGGGTAGCATTACCTACACCAGGCAAAATAGACTTTAAAACAAAACCTATGACATGAGACAAAGAAGAACCTAGCAATTCAATTTCTGGGTATTTATCCAAAGAAACCCAAAATACTAATTTAAGAAGACAAGCATCCATATGTCTTCTTAAACATCCATTGCAGCATTATTTGCAATAGCCAAGATATGGAAGCAACATAAGTGTCCATCAGAAGACAAATGGATAAACATGTGATACCTATATACAATGAAATATTTCTCAGCAATACAAAAAGATGAAATCTTGCCATTTGAGAAAGCATGGATGGACCTAGAGGATATTGAACTAAGTGAAATAAGTCAGAGAAAGACAAATACCATATGATTTCACTTATATGTGAAATCTAAAAAACAAAATAAACAACAAAATCTGAAACAAACTTATAGATACAGAGAACAAAATGATGGTTGTCAGATTGGAGGGGTGTTGGGATGCTGAGTAAAAATAGTGACAGGATTAAGTACAGATTGGTAGTTATGAAATAGTCATGGAGATGTAAGGTATAGCATAAGGAATATAGACAATAAAATTGTAATAACTATGTATCTTGCCAGATTGGTACTAGATTTATCAGGATGATCACTGTATAATTTATATAAATGTCTAATCACTGGATTGTATACATAAAACTAATACAATACAGCATACCAGCTGTAATTGAAAAATAGCAAATTATTTTAAAATTTAGTTTCCTAAATCTCTTCGGTAACTCAAAACTTTAAAGTTCTGCTAGATAGATTATGAATATCCATAGAATGTCTGAACCATTTCTAAACAAGATAAAATAATGGAACATTAACTACAGAACATAGGTTTATCTACTCTCTGCTTCTTATTATAGATAAAGGTATTTGTCTATTCATAAACATATCTTATTATAGAGAAAGGTATTTGTCTAATAGTAAACATATCTTGTGTGGTATGAGAAAACATGAATTTCTAGAAATTATGATACTGTAACAGTGAAATACTTCCTCTCTCTGATGGCCTTCATGCTACTAACTTCTGCTAAGGATATGTAAATTAACTAAAGGAATTCTGCTGGAGGCTTGAGCAGCCCCTTTCTCAGGAAGAGGCAGGTGAATCTCCATGAAGGAATGGCTGCGCAACTGGACTCAGACCACCAGGGGGTCAACAGAACGACCAGGAACAAAGCAATTTAGAAATTTCCTGCCTTTCCTTGGATCTGTTTTCAGGCCTGGCTTTTTTGTCTCACCCATCTTCCCTTCCCTTGATACATAAGATGCCTGAATTTTGAGCTCTCTTAAGATAGATTTAAGAATTAGTCCCCCCATCTTCTTGAGCTGGGCCTTCTCAGTTAATAAACCTTTCCTTACTCCAAACTCTGATGTATTCAATATTGGTCTTTCTTTGGCAGTATCTGGCGCAGCAGCCTTATACCTGTAACAATACGTGTCTTTATTTTTCACAAATACCTCCACAAATACAATCAGGAGGTTGCCTTTATTTTCAATTAGAAAAAAAAATAGCCTTAATTTTTGTACTTTCAATTACAGTTGACATACATTATTGTATTAGTTTCAAGTGTATGTCCCAGTGATTAGACATTATATAACTTAATAAGCAATCATCCCAATAAATTTCACCCACCTGGCAAAATATGTAGTTATTAGACTATTATTGACTATATTCCCTATGCTGTACTTTACATCCCCATGACTATGCTGTAACAACTAATTTGTACTTCTTAATCCCTCTACCTTTTTTGCCCATTCCCCAACCCCTTCCCATCTGGCAACCATAAAAAGTTCTCTGGATCTATGATTCTGTTTCTATTCTGCTTGTTTTTGATTTTTAGATTCAATGGTTGATACATATGTATTTATTTTCATTTCATTGTTCATATTTTTTTCTTCTTGTTCTTAAAGAAGACCCTTTAACATTTCATATAATATTGGTTTCATGGTGATGAATTCCTTTAGCTTTTTCTTGTTTAGAAAACTATTTGTCCTTTGATTATAAATGATAGATTTGCTGGGTAGAGTAATCTTGGTTTAGGCCCTTGCTTTTCACCACTTCCAATATCCTGTGCCAGTGCCTTCTGGACTGCCAAGTTTCTTTAGATAAATCAGCTGACAGTCTTATGAGAGGTAAGTAACTACTTTTCTCTTACTGTTTTTCAGATTCCCTCTTATATTTAACTTTTGGTGTTTTAATTATGAAGTGTCTTGGTGTGGGCCTCCATTACTTTTTCTTTTTTGTTGTATTTTTCTATTACCATTTATCCCTCTTATATCCCCTACAACCCCTGCACTGTTATTCATGTCCATTTTCCTTTTTGCTCAATCCCTCCACCCCCTAACCCCCCTCAGAGCTGTTAGCCTGCTCTCCATCTATGAGTCTGTCTCTGTTTTGCTTGTTAGTTCACTTTGTTCATTAGACTCCATGTATCAGTGAAATCTTATGGTATTTGTCATTCTCTGCCTGGGTTATTTTACTCAGCATAATGTTTTCCAGGTTCATTCATGCTATTGCAAAGGGTAAAATTTTCTTCTGTTTTACAACTGAGTAGTATTCCATCATGTAAATGTCCATTATTTCTTAAAATAGGTTTTAAATTTCTTGCTGTCTCTCCTCCTTCCAGTACCTCCATGATGGGAGTGTTGGTAAACTTGAAGTTGTACCAAAGGTTCCTTACACTATTTTCATTTGGGGGGATTTTTTTTCTTTTTGCTGTTCTAATTAGGTGTTTTTCTTCCTTACATTCCAAATCACTTATTTGATTCTCAGCTTCATCTACTCTACTGTTAATTACCTGTAAATTTTTTTTTTCAATTAGTGTATCCTTCATTCCCAACTGGTTATTTTTTAAGCTGTTGAGTTTCTTACTAAGACCCTTGAGTGTCTTTTTGATTAGTGTTTGAACTCTGCATCTAGTAGATTGTTTGTCTCCATTTTTGTTTTGTTCTGTTTCTGGAATTTTGCTCTGTTCTCTCATTTAGGCCATGTATCTTTGTCTCATTTTGGCAGCCTCCCCGTGGTTTTTTTCTATGTATTGGTAAGCTGCTACATCACCCAGGCTTGGTAGAGTAGGTTTGATAGTAGGTATTTTGTGAGATTCAGTGGCACAGCCTCCCCTATCACCCAACCTGGGTACTTGGGGTTTGCCCAGCAAATAAATTATGTACACCCTCCTCTTGTAATTGAGCCTTGATTGCTGTTGACACATCAATAGGAGGGATTTTCTCAGGCTGAGCAGCTGTAAGGACTGGCTATGACCACTTACCATGAACCTCCAATGACCATGGAGGATCAGCTTTACAGGTGCCCAAGACTTACTTCAGCAGGGCTCTGGTGCCCACTGAGTTCTCCCCTTGAGTATGTCACTTGTGGAGTTTGTTGGGTGGTGGAGCTCTGGTGTGGTCTGTAGCTGTCCACTGGTGCCCTGGCTTTGGGGGCTCCCAGTAAGTACAGAACAAGGTCATCCACCACCTGTGTTCTGCCTCTGGGCCAGCCAGCATAAGCTACAAAGCAATCTGCAAATGGCTGCTACTTGTGCTAGGCTTGGAGTTGCCTGGGGGTGGTGGGGGGCGTCATAGTTATGAACCAAGGCTAGATGCTGCTAGTGCCAGAACAGGGACCATGTAGTGAGAGGTATGGGACTTGCTGAGGCTTACTGAGACCAGATGCTGCTTGCTTGCAAGAATTTAGGGAAATCTGAAGCATGAGTCAAGACGAGCCGTTTATGTGAAAAAGCCACGGGACACAGCTTGGGTGGGCTCAAAAGTTGTGTGGGGCAGGGTCTCAGGGAATCACCAGGGTAGGGCAGACAGTGTGAGACAGGTTCATGGAGTGTCAGATATGGTGCCTGCCTGCTGGTTTGGTTGGGAGAAGGGCTCAACAAAGGAAGAGTGGCCTCCACCAGCACTTCTGTCTGGGAGAAAGTGGCCTCTCAGTTCTTGCCCAGATGCTAAACAATTCCGTTGCTCCCGGTATGTCTCTAGTGCTTTTCAAGATGCTTCCCCTGTGCTGGAGCTCAGAGAAAGTGAATCAGAGTAAGTCTGTGCACAGGCCCTTTAAAAAGAACTTCCTGGGTCTCCAGAAGTTTCCATTTTCCTCAGCCTCAGTGCACACTGATTTTTACAGCTAGAAGTTATGGGGACCTATCTTTCTGGCACTGAAACCCTAGGCTGGGGGCCTGGTGTGGGCCTGGGACCCCTCACTCCTGAGATATCCTTCCCAATTTTTATCTACCATACATGGATATGGGACCAGCCCATTCTCTGTCTCTGACTCTCCTACCAGTCTCGATGTAGTTTCTCCCTTAATTCCATAGTTGTAGGACTTTCGTTCAGCTCAGTTTCTGGCAGTTCTGAATGATGGTTGTTCTGTAGTTTAGTTGTAATTTTCATTTGGTTGTGCAAGAAGGCAAGTGCCATGTTTACCTGTACTACCATCTTGACTGAAGCCCAACAATATGTGTTTATAAAGGTATTGATCTAAAGAATACAAGTGTAATAGTTCACGATTGCTTACTTCTTAGTTTTCACTAATTACAATTTTTAAAGTTTAAGAATTCTAATATATGTCATTAGAGCTACAAAAATTAATAATATTAGGAAAAACAACTGTGTATACAAGAAAAATAGGTATGTTTTGACTTAACAGAAAAAGGGTATGAGATATGGAGATGTATTTTTGAAGAAAAATAATTAATTTTGTCCTAGAGTAAGACGGGTTGTTTCAGAATGGGATAGAGGAAAAACAGAACAAAAATCTTAATGTAAAAAAGAAAGCTGTAGAAGGTTTCTGAAAAAAGAAACTTGAGAAAGGAAGTTTTAATTAAGTGAATTTAAATATCAAAAATAAGCAATGCAAAATTGGAGTTTGCTTTTCTCTCTCTACTAAAAGGACTATTGGTCTGAGACTGAGACTGTGAAAAAGTTTCTTCCTAGGAAGCAAAGATTCTATGTTTTATCAAAATAATTTTGTTGTACAGTGTCTTAGTCAGATCCTTGATTACTTAGGGAAAATGAATCTTCTCAATAGTAAGAAATAAGTTTTGCTGACAATTATGTTAACTTCTGTAATTTATTTGAACTCTTTTATTGCCACTTTGGTTAAATGGGTAATTAAGTATGGCTTCATAATGACTTATGACCTTATTTAATCAAAATTCAAACCTCTTGATATATTTTGACAGATTTTCCAAAATTTAAATTATAAATAGAATCTTGACCTGGGAATAATTTTGGGCTGTTCCAGAAAGTCCTTGGAACACCTCAAAATATTAGTTTTTTTCCTTACAAAAGAGAAATATTAAACTAATTAGGCTTGTTTTAGTGTACTGAAATTACATAGTAAGAATTATCAAATAAAAATAACATTGAGCCTTCTTTATATTCTATTTGTATATGTTATAAAGTTCTAGAAACATATGTGAAATTGCTGGGAATCTGAGATGTCCTGACATCTGACTTTCATCAAAATTGAAGGACACCAAAAACAGCTGAACCTGAGTATCAGATTGTAGCACATATAAATGAAGGCCATTCTGTTTTTTCAAAACTGACCCGAGACATTTGCCATCCTAATGCCCTTATAACTTGTCAACAGTCTGCTTGTGAATCAGAGAAATTAAAATGGGTAAACAATGGCTATAAATCAATGAATAATCAAGGCTATGGGAAACCCAAGATGCCTGCTTAGTTCTTCCTGGCTCCCTGGCTTTTTTTCAATTTTTGCATTTTTTTCACCCACCTTAGTACATTTGGGCTGGACTTCATCTAACTGATGGTTTGGGTTACATTCTTGATGTTATGTGTATGTTTTTTGTATGAGTTGAAGCTTTCCCCTGCCACAGAGTAGATGCCCTCATAATAGCAAAGAAACTCAGAAAATGGTTCCTGCTTGGGGGATAACTTTTTAAAATCTCTAGTGATTAAGGCACACACCTCACTGAGTAAACCATACAAACTTGGTAGACAGCCTTGGAAGCATTTTGGAATTATCACTGACCCTAACACCCTTAATTATTAGGCAACATGAAGAGAACTAATGAGAAAACTATATTCAAGCAGAACAAGTTTAATTACATAGGACTGAGTGAACAGATGAGAAAGGTTACAATTTTATGAGTTTTTATTTGATATGTTGCTGATTTTTAAAATCTTCTGTTTTCCAGATAAAAGGAATTTTTCTTCTGTACACCTTTATTAGTAGTATTAAAACATTTACTTTTCTCTCTCTCTCTCTGTCTCTCTAATTTATCCTTTCACATTTTGAAAATTCTCAATGAGTATATTTTCATGGTAATACACTTGTTCATATCATTTCATTAAGAATCTGTTCTCTTTATAATAGGACGCAATTGGAAAGTAGTGGTATTATAAGGCTTTGACCAGAATGTCATATTTGAGAGAGACAGGCATAGGCTCATATATAACCAGAAAGCTTTAAGGAATTAAGATTGACTTTGGAAACCAATAAAAACCCTTTGGAAAAGCAGGTACCTTGATTACAAGGATTATAGCAGTCTTTCCAGGTAAGGAAAAAAGGTTCCTTCCTGAGGGATGCAAAGAAAGACC
The DNA here is from genome assembly GCF_019186645.2 of Phyllostomus hastatus. Taxonomy (NCBI): domain Eukaryota; kingdom Metazoa; phylum Chordata; class Mammalia; order Chiroptera; family Phyllostomidae; genus Phyllostomus; species Phyllostomus hastatus. Next base: position 6,743,458 of record NW_025333622.1, on the reverse strand, counting down.
TCAGAATACATTGGGGATCTTACAATGAGAGGAATTAACCTCAAATCTATAGGTATTGCAGGCTAAGTCTAAAGATGCCTTATGAAAATTCCCAGCAAAGTAGAGCTAAAAGAGCCTATGTGATTACTATTATTGCTGAATTTATACAAATAATAAGGCCAGTTTATTGGAACTAGACTTATTTTGCAAATAGTCTTAATTTGGCAATCTTTGATAAAAATGAGGGTCATTTTAGAGAGAGAAATTGCTTTAATAGAAACTATAATATATTTTTGTGGATATTAGATTACAGTGTTACTCATTGTCTCCTGAGATTTCTTTTTTTTTAATTTCTACCTTCAAACTGGACTGAATTCAAAATTTTTCTAGTTTTTGTAAATATTTTTTTACAATCCTTCAAACCAACATTTTTATTTTCCCATCTATTGACTTGGAATCATTGAAGACTAAAACTGCCTGTTTCCTGCCTTCCATGCTACCTAGAGAGGAGCCCATATGGCATTGTTGTGTGTTCCCATGTAATTTAAAGGGAAACTTCCACAATGTCTGGAATCCTTGATGCCCTATAAATGAAGGATGAGGATGTCCTCAAATTCCTTGCAACAGAAACCCACTTAGGTGGCACCAACCCTGACTTGGAAATGGAACAGCACATCTACAAAGGGAAAAGTGATGGCGTCTACATCTTAAATCTGAAGAGAACATGGCAGAAGCTTCTGCTGTACTTGTGCCATTGTAACCATTGAAAACCCCACTGATGTCAGTGTCGTATCGTCCAGGAACACTGGCCATCGAGCTGTTGTGAAGGTTGCTGCTGCCACTGGAGCCACTCCCAAGGCTGACCACTTTGCTCCTGGAACCTTCATGAACCAGATCCAGGCAGCCTTCTGGAACCTGAGGCTTCTGGTAGCTACTGATCCCAGGGCAGAGCACCAGCCTCTCTCAGAGATGCCTTATGTTAACCTGCCTGCAATTGCTCTGGGTAACACAGACCCTCCTCTGTGCAGTGTGGACACTACCTTCCCTTGCAAAAAGAAAGGGGCTCAGTCACTGGGTCTGATGTGATAGATGCTGGCCCAGGAAGTTCTGCACATGTGTGGTATCACTTCCCATAAGCACTCATGGCTGATCTCTACAGATATCCTAAAGAGAAAAACTGCTGAAAAGGCTGTGACCAAGGAGGAATTTCCGGGTGAGTGAAATGCTCTGGTTCCCAAGTTCACTGCTGCTCAGTCCAAGGTTGCTGACTGGCCTGAAGGCATGCAAGTGCCCTCTGTGCCTATCCAGCAGTTCCCTACTGAAACCTGGAGTGCTCAGCCCACCACTGAAGACTGGCCTGCAGCCCCTACTGCTCAGGCCATTGACCTGGCAGGAAAATTCCCTCAGTGGTCTTAAGCTGTTCTTTCATAAACTATTAAATAAAATGGAAATAGGGTAGACAGAAATAAATAGTCTCTAAAAAATAAAAGTTAAAATAATAGACTGCCTATTTCCCAAGGCCAGCACAAGCTAAAGTGGGACAACTTGATGGAAACTTTGGAGAAATCACCGCAACTTATATATGGACAATCTTCGTTCCTGTAGCAGAGAGATCACCAGAGATTTTTTTAAACTGCAGACCAGGAGAGTCTATTAGTCTGTAACTGCCGGCTTTTACTCTATCTGAAGAGGATTTGAGACAGACATTTGGAAATCTTCTTGACAGTCTGCCTTCAGAACTCAGAAACCAAGTTACAGCCCACTTGAATGCTTAATCTTTGTTTTTCTTGTGTTTCTACAGAGATGCCTCTTATTAAATACCTCATTGCTTTCTTGCACCAAAGTCTTACTTTGGCAGCCCACCTGCAATGAGACACAACTGTGTAATCAAACTGAACTTCTGTCAAGATTGAGCCTGGTTTGATGAGATACAGAACTATCTACCAACCCAACTTCTAGCATCTGAAACTTTCAGGGAAGTTTAAGGAGAGAACCACGGGGGGGTTCAAAACGAGCCATCCAAAAATGCGCTTCTGTAGTATACAAACTTTTTGAGCTAAAGGCAGTTTAGCTTCAAGTTTGAGAGAAATTTCTGCCCCTCCTTTATCTAGAAGAACCTGAGTTAGGGGCCTTGCTCATAATAAGAGAGAATCTTTTTGACCCACCTACATGGCAGGAAAAAAAATAGGATGTTATTTACTAAACATCCTATCTTCTTTTCATCCTACAGTGACCTTTGAAGCTCCCAAGGTACATTACCTTTTTAACTCAGAATGTCCTATATACCCCAATCCCCCTTGTTGTCTCTGAACCCCTCATGAATGTGTGGTCTCTGACTCTCTCATGTATGCAAGTTTCCCATACATATGTATATATTAAATTTGGTTTTTTTCTCTTGCTAGTTTGTCTCATGTCTATTTGATTATTAGGCCATCCAGAGAAGGGTAGAGGAAAGTTTGTTTCTCTCTCACAATCCTATGTGTTTTATTCCAGGATACAAGACCTAGCTGTTTAAGGGATGATTTATTCAATGGATGTGTATTGAACACTTACCATTAGCAGCAACCTTATAGTCAGTGTCACATTTATGGGTAGGTACAATACACTTTTCAGGAAATAGTGACTTAAGAGCCCTGATACAGTATTTCTGTCATATTTCTTAAAATACTGTAATTTTGTGGGATTAATTGTGAATATGGATTTAAATATTTAATGAATATTAGTTAGATCATATCTGCTTTTATAATTCACAGCCATAGTGAGCTGTTGATTATAACTAGAATGCCTAAATATTGGTGGATTCTATTGAACAACAAGCAACTAGTCCCCAAGATGCTTTCCAGTATCCACACTTGACTACTGGGCTGAAAAAGGGATAATTCTGAGGTTGAATAGGCAACCAGATACTAAAGAGTGTTTTGAGACATTCCAAGAAGACAACTCCAGTTCTGCAGTGTTCCCATTAGAAATCCTTTCCGTGAAATAACCTTGAAATAACCATGCCTACTAAGGTCTCCATTAAAATGCAAGTACCTTAGGTGTGTCAAGAATACAGAAGTATAAATCAGTGTATTAAATATTGTGAAGGACAAAGGTAACATAAGAGCATTTTCTGGTTTGGGAGTGGAAGAGTTTGAAATGGAAGAGCAGAGAATACAGAAGTGAAAAGTTCTAGAAAAAAAGGAAATCGGCCTACTTCACAATTTTGGTTAGAGGTCATAAGTGTATTGGTATGTTTTCTTTAACTTTGTCAAGTTTCCATAATTTTCCAAAATCTACATCCCCAAACTTAGACAAAAACATTGCATTAGAGAGTTGAAGAACAAGAGTGTAACAACTCAAATAAATAATGGGAATTTTGGGACACAAGCCCCTGACAATAATAACATCAAAATCATTAAGTAACCCAAAATATTTACTTACCTTTCCTGTTTGCTTACCTTCCTATGACCTGCCTTTTCTAGCAATATCTCTCAGCTAAGAGCAGTTTTTCTTTGACTAAATAAATGAATATGACTGAAGTCTAAGGCTGTTTGGGAGAATATTTCTAATTGTGAGTCTGAACGCCTTCAATTAATTTTGAAAGATCATTTTTTTCCATGGAGATATGCTTGGGATTTCAAGATTCAAAGCTGTGTGCCTTAAGCCCCCTCTTCAAACTGAGCATTCTTCTCTAATTTTTCTCATCACACAGCGTGTGCACATAGTAGAGAGCTCACTGGGACCCGTGTCTAATCACAGCCCACAGTTCAGCAGGAGGGATCTTCCAAGCCAAGATCTAAAGGTAAACTGCATATCGTCACGAACACCACTGTGGATAATAGCTTATGTTTAATCACTTCAAGTGCTGCATCTCTTTCTCTCTGATAACTTATTTTATTTTCTTCTTTAGTAATCAAAACAGAGCAAAGGAAAACTTAAAATCATTTTCTCCTAGTACTTTAGTATTGGAACTACATTTCTAAACTTTTCCCATGCTGTTTCCTAAAGACAGATAAACCTTTAGAAATATAAATCTTACTTGAAACCAATACAATGCTATATGTCAATTATAGCTCAATACAAATTTTAAAATTAAAATATTTTTAATTATTAAAAAGAAATATAAACCTTATAAAATCCAACAGGGTCAAATTTTTGGTCAGGTCTCACATACAGCATAATGCTTTCTATTTCATAGGGTCATGGTACAGATGAAATTATATAGCATATTTGACTATCTTATAAGTTATTATTTTCTAAAGCTGTTCTTTTAAAAGTTGGAAATTCAAAAGCAAGATAGAGCCTGATAATGCTGAGAATATTTATGATAATAATCAGTCTGTGTATACTGCTTTAAAATTCACAATGGATTTTTACACACATTATCTCACAACCACGTGAGGCAGACAGAACAGTATTACTGTGTTAGTTTACTATTGTGCATAACAAATTGCCACAAATTCAATGAGTTAGATAATACAAATTTACTGTCTTACAGTTCTGTAGGTCAGAAATCCAACAATGGTCTCACCAGGCTAAAATCAAGGTGTCGGCAGGGCTGTCTTTCTTTCTGCAGGCTCTAGAAGAGAACTCGTTTCCTAGTTCGGTCCGTTGTGGGCGGAACTTAGTTCCTTGCAGTTGTAGAAATCAGATCCTCATTTCCTTGCTGGCTGTCAATAAGAGCTATTCCAGCTTCTAGAGGTTGCCCCAATCCTTAGTTCATGACCTCTTCCTTCCATCAAAGCCATTAGGGTGAGTCCCACATTTCAAATCTTTCCTGCCTCATCTGTCATTTTTCTGATTTCAAACAGGAAAATGTTCCTGCTTTGAAGGGCCTGTGTGATAGAATAATACAAGATGATCTCCCTGTCTCAAGATGCATACCTTTAATCACACCTGCAAAGCCCCTTTCATCATGTGACATAAGATATTCACAGGTTCTAAGCCTTAGAACATAGACATCTTTGCGGAGGGGGACAGTCATTCATTTGCCCTCTGCAGTTATCATTGTCTACACATTACAGATGAGAAGGATAAAGGTCAGAGGATAAAAGACTTGCAGAGGGCACAATAAGCAGCAAAGAATGGACTCAAATACCAAAATTGTTTTACTCTAAACCTAAATCAGTGTTCTTCCAATAGGACAATGTTTTTTCTAAAAGGGAACTCAATATCTACTTTCTTGCATCTTCCCTCCCTTTCTACTCACACGTAAACTCATACTTCCTTTAGCTATATTTAAAGCTGATTTTCTTGGGGAATTAATGCATTTCCCAAAGCTTTTATGGAGAAGCAAAAGTAGTTGCACTTCTAATAATGTTGATGTAATTTCTTCCCAGGCTTATACAATGTTGAAAGTATATGTGCCAGCAGCTGGATACTTACAGTTAGAGCTCTAAATGAAATATATTTCCTCATATGCTGAGTGCTAAAGGAAGTTTACACTGTGGTACATGTAGGTTATTTCAAAACAATTGTTCTTAAAAGGTGTACTTAGCAATTTGATACTGAAATCTTAATATTCATTTGAGACAGGACTGATCATTTTGTATTTCCTAGAAAATAATATTTCTAGCCTTTTTTTCTAGCTGGTGGAATTTTGAAGCATAATTTAAATTTATTTTGGTGTGATTTTAGTTAACCAGTACGTGTTTAGTAAGCCCATTAGTAAGTACAAAGTGGCATTAGGTAATTGAAGGGAATATGTGATTAAACAAACAATTGTGGGGCCCAGCCTGCAGTCTTAAAATAATCATGTTCTTGAAGTATGAGATGAGAAGCAGAAGATGTTCATTGGAAAGAGAATGGACACTAAGCTGTGGTTAGTTGCATGCAGAATGAGAGGACTCTAAAAGCCTGGCCGTGATCAATTGTATACAAGAATAGTAATAATAAGATAGACATATCTCTTAAAAATCCAGAAATGTAAAAGTCATCAGCTTATGCACTTTGAAATAAATTACATACTTTTATAAATCATAAAACTAAAGTGTGGACAAGAAGGGGCCACATAGGAAACCTGAGAAGCTCAGGGGAGACCTGCACATAACAGCATTGCAAACTCAGAGACATAAAGGAACCACACAGCATGGTCTGAAATTAAAACCTACTAACTAAGAGCAGGTCATGGCTGCAGGCATGTCGTAGGCTAGAATCTTCTGTGACAGAAAGTCAATCTTTACCTTAATTGAGTCTATTGTTGTGCTTTTTTTTTGCATCTATGATAACATACCTTTGGAATGTCAGGTAATTTCTCTTTTTTCCAGACCCTTGAGGCACAACCACCACACTAGAGCAGAGACCACAAATCCTCTCATTCTTATTGTTATTATGTTAACTTTTGACTGTTAACTATCCCATACCCACCTATGTAAAAGAAGTATGTGTCTCTCATTTTACCTTTTTATCCATTCTGAAAGGTTTCCCCCCTATTTTGCTTGCTCCCACCTCCCTAATCTATTACCAATGGATTTCATGTAACCCCCTTATACCTTTTCCTCTGATTGTAATGTATAAAATACTGTGCAAAACTGCCATTTTCCAGACCATTTTCTCAATCCATTGAGGTTTTTCTTCAATCTAGGCAATTGTCAGTCAATTTGGCTCAAATAAACTCATTCTTATAGGTTTGGATGTTTCTTACGTTGACAAAAGCCATAAAACTCAGTTAACTAAAAGGCCAGGCCATGGAATAGGTACAGAACAAAACAGAGACATTAAGATTTTTGAGGAGAAAAGTAAACTTTAAGAAAAATTAATCTGACAACAGAATGCAGTCTAAACTATAAGTGAAAGAAATAAGAATAGGTAAACAGCCAGATGCTTTCCAGCCATGAGTCTGTGAGGATGAATGTATCTAACATGCAGTGTAATCTAACAGTTGACTGGCTCTGGGGTTAGACAAATATTGGTTTAAACCCTGCTTCTGCCACTTACCATCTGTTTACCTTGGGAAAGACACCTGATTACTCAAAGATTCTCATCTGTAAAATGAGGCAGACCTCATGGAACTGTTATGAGAATTAAATGAGATGATATATGAGAAGCACATAGTATCTAGCACATAGAAAACACTCAGTAACTTTTTTTTAGGAAGGGAGAATTCACCTCATGCAAATTTATTTATTTTAATCAATAATGGTTTATTTTTATTTTATTTTTTCAATTACCATTTATCCCCCCATACCTTCTTTCACCTCCACTCACCCTCCTCTCCTCCCACTTAAATCCCTACACTGTTGTCCATGTCCATGAGTTCTTTTATTTTCTTTTTTTTTTTGCTTGAGCCCTCCACCCCCAACCCCTACCTGAAACTGTCAGCCTGTTCTCTGAGTCTGTCCCTATTTTGTTTGTTAGTTCAGTTTGTTCATTAGATTCCACATATTAATGAAATTATATGGTATGTATCTTTCTCTGACTGGCTTATTTCACTTAGCATAATGTTCTTTGAGTTAGTCCATACTGTCATAAATGGTAGAATTTTCTTTTTTACAGCTAACTAGTATTCTACTATGTAAATGTGTCATAGCTATTTTATCCACTTATCTACTGATGGGCACTGGGGCTGCTTCCAGACCTTGGCTATTGTACATAATGCTACAAGGAACATGGGGGTGGTTATGTTTTTTCAACTTGGGAAAAAATAGTAATTTTTAATTGTCAGTATTATCATGATTATTTAGAATAGTGGCAACGAAAATGGAAAGAGAAGGGACAAAGGTCATTTTGAAGGCAATATTATTACTGGGAAGGGGACCTTGCCCTGAGCGAGTCTGCCTAGAGCTGGTGGATAACGTGTGGGTTCTTGACTTGGTGCTGGAAAGATTTCACAACATGCGTCCAGGTTAGTTTTAGGGGACATTTGTTAAAGCTGAGGACAAGAAAACAAGGAAGGGCTTAGGATATTGAAAGCAGCAAAAGACCTTACATGGGGCTGCCTTTGCTTTCTGGAAATGTTATAGGAAAGAAATGAGCCTTGGTGGGGTTACTTTAGCTCACTAAGAGGTCAGAGAAAAGGGAGCCTTGGGGGCAGGGTCAGGGGGTTGGCTGGGAGAAGCTGCTGCTGCCCATTACTCCCTGGTTGCAAGCCTTGTGGGGTCCCTTAGGATTTGGAGATGCACATCTGTGGGGAAAGAAGTGGGTGAAGGGAAAGAGAAAGGCACAGGCATGTTCCTCCAAGAATGTATGTGGAGACCTTTATTTTGAGGGTTAAAGGCTAGGAGTTTAGGGAAGGCCTTAGTGGAGGATCTCAGTAGAATATTCATCAGCTATATGCTGAAGTGTCAACATGAGATTTTTTTTCCCTTAACTTCATCTGTCCTTGGGTATGATTGGCAAATGACACTAATTGATTTCTGCCATCTCCCTGAGTAGGGTGATTTCAGCTATTTTTCCTCAGGTTTGGGAGAAGTGTACAGCATTTACTCTTAAGTGTCCTTGGTTTAGCGAAGATAAAATTTACTAAATGGATGCAAACTGCTCAGCATCTAGACTTACTAGGGGGCTGCAAAATGCTTGTTTAACTATCTGTCTCAGTTTCCCTATTCAACTTGTCATGGCTTAGTAGACTATCTCAATACGATTAGGATACAGTAAATGATTACTGACATTCTAACTGATCACTGAAGCTGAATTGTTTTAGGAAGCTGGTGGAGCCTAAAATTTGGCTTGATCTAGACCTTCAGTCCAATTGTGTAATCCTAAATCATCTGTCTACATAGGGCAAAATATGGTCAGGACCATACTCAGAAGGAAACATTCTATATCTGAATTGTCCAACATGACAGGCACTAGCCACACATCCTTGATGTGTGGCTAGTGCAACTGAGAAACTTATTTTTTTATTTTAATTAATTCTATCCAATTAATAAAATGAAAAAACTTAATTGTAATTAAATTTAAATGGCTATGTGTGACTAGAGGCTACCTCTCTATACACTAGTACAGCTATTATCATAACCAAGATGATCAGCATTCGGGATGTAAAGGAACCCTCAAGTACAGATGCAGCAGGTATTGCTGGCTGGTAGCCATGAGTACAGAGGATATACATGTTCATAGGGTCTTTCCAAAAATAGAATTAGATCAAAACAAAAGCTGAGGTCATCATCCTCTTAGGGCTAGAAAGTCTAACTCCTCATTTAAAATTCAAAACTAACCATTGAACATGTTCACATTGTCCAGTAGTTTACATAAATTTGAGGGATGGATAGAGAAGAAGAAATAAGTTAGGAGGTTAAAAAAAAAGAAAGAAAGAGATGTGGGAGACACTGAAGTCAGATCACCTTCCAACCGGGAAGAAGTTTGGGTTTATCTGCTCCTCTCAGTTTCTGTGTACAAGCGGAGCTTGAGTGAAGGAAAAGGAAGTAACATGGTTTCACTTCCTCTTTTTGCTTTCTCTATCTACTACTTCACTTTCAATTTGAACCCTTCCAGTAACTGCTTCCTCCCCTATCTTCTTCCACAGTAGTGATGGCACAGAAGGAAACAAAAGCATCCAGGAAGCTCCTTTTGTCTTTCATAAGTGAAGCAGAAGAACCAGGACTGGGCAGATAGAGAACTGAACTGCAACGCACTTGAAACAAAGGCCTCAGCTGAGCCCTGGGGGAACACGGGAGCTGGAATGGCCCCTTTTGAATTGTCCTGAATTGAGACAAAGAGTCTGGTCCTTTGAATTTCCTCCAGCCCCACCTCTGCTTAGTCACTGAATGCAGGCTGTTCCTAGGGAGGAGGCATGGACTTGGGCAAAGCAGCTCCCTTTGGCAGAGGACAATGCCCACAGAAAGAAGGAATTCTTGGAGAGGAAACAGGCTGTTTGTCTCAGCAACCAACACTTCCAGCTGTTGACCGACAGAATGAGCCCATCAAGTGGGGCAGGTGGGGGAGGCATCTGGGCAGTGTGCCATAGCTGCTACTGAAGTTCTATCCAGGCCTCGCCAATAGCAAGTAGACCTAAACAATCCACTCAGCTTCCCTGTGTTTTTGTTTCCTTATCTGGAAGCAAGGGAAGTGGAAGAGCTGAGTTCTAACTGATATGCTTTGCATGCTGACTTTTCATTTTAAGAATTATTATAATTTCCTGTTTAATTTACAAATGTGTAGTTTTTAAATGATATTTTCAAGGCAGGGCAAAGAGGGGAAATTCATATAGGATTTTTTTTTCTTATTTTCAGAGAAAAGAATGGTCCTATCAGTGCATTGCTTCATTTAATCTCAAGGACAGCACTTAGTCTCCATAAACTAAGCATTTCTGACTTTCTTTTATCTGCATCTTCATAGGGAATCTGAATTTTTTTATACCACGTAGCTTTGTCACTACAGTGGAATCCAGTGCTTTATTTTGTAATCATGACTTACCTCATTCACTTTTAAACACACACATACACACACACACATGAAGACCAACTTCCCTTGATGAATCTAAAAAATACCTTCAGAATACAGTCTTACCAATGTCACTACCATTGGTTCAGACTGCTTTTAAGCCTTCCCTGGGGAACAAGTTTATGTCCCATTCTTAATGTCTGCAAGGAGCTCTTAAGAACGTGATATATCCTTTATTCAGTGATCAGCAACCCTCATAGTTAGGAAGTTCTTTCTGATATCTAACCTAAATCTCCCCTACTGCAATTTCAAACCACTTCCTTTTCCATCCTTAATGAATTAGAAATGGAGCTGGTAATCACTGTCACCTGCCTCTTATAATTTTCATGTTTAACATTATTAGAATTTATACCTAAATATTCTCTCCTATATGTCATTTTATGCTACTTAGCTATTATCTGCTTTATAACTCTTGAGAAATATTATTTGGTCTTTTTAGTACACTTTCTAGCTTCTCTGTGTATTCCATAAGCTATGGAGACCAACCTTAATGAGTCTGTAAAACACCATGAATGATGAAAGTCTTTGTTATTTTAGGGGTTTGGCATGTTACAACCCAACATGGGTTAGCTTTCAAATTGCCTTAGACTATCCCTACATTAAAAATGTATGTCAGATTGTTTAGCCTCAGGGAAGAAGCAATTTTCCCACAAGACCTATTTATAAAGTAGGATAGCATCTTCCCTTTTATGGGAAGCTAATGTAAACTATTCATGACATGTATCAGGTGCTAACTCTTTCCAAATAATCTTTAAAATAACTAGACTCATTTCATCCATTACAGGTTTTGAAAGACATACATTTTAAGTACTATTAGTTCAATAACCAATACTTGGGAGGAAACTGTTGCTCTGAATGCAGTCTCCATGACATCATCGGCTAATGTAAATTTCTAGACATCGTTCTTTGCATGTAACAACTTGCATGCAACATTTTTTCTTATGTTTATAAAATTAGAACGAACAGAGCTTCTGAATAGATTTTGCTTTTAGTATGTAAAGTTAAAAAGAATTACCCACACAAGGTAAAAGCATGCTCAAATTTTATCTGTTGAGAAATATATGGAAAAAAAAGAAATATATGGAAAAAGTATAAAAATCATAATTCACTTTCTACCTGATATGTCAAATATAAAGACATTTGCAGTGTTTTCTATATTCTACATAAATATAAACTTTAAACTTACAGAGAAAGTATATCCTATACACTTGCATTTTAGAATAGAACCTCGTATTAACAACCTGTTCTTGATGAGTTCATCATCTCCTTCTAACAGTTGGCTAACAACAAATATGTGTCAATGTGAGGACCTCACACACACTGTAATTGGTTTGTAGGTTTGGTAACTGTTGCCTCTGCATCTTGAATTCACATTGCCCTTGACCTTCCTGTAACTCTGACTGATAAGCACTTGCTGACCTATCAAATGCTGCTGTTAAAAGTGTTTGCCTACTCTGTTCACAGGCTGACAAGGCCAGCTGAGTGGTTGCGCAAAATCCCTTTGCACAAAAAGCATCTCCCCTACTTCCACTCCATCATATGTTCAAACTGTAAAGAATGTTTTACACTTTCTTGTTAGGTGCTTTATGTGCATTAATTTAATTACATCTACAACAAACTTTTGATATAAGTACTATTGTCATTATTCTACATCTTAGAAAATTTCAGAGAAATTTATTTTTTGAAAGAAAATCACTTTATTCTAATTGATTCATAAACAGTAACATCACAAAAGCTGGTTTAAGGAGGCCACACAAACATTTGCCCAGGCCCAGACTCAATACCACCTCAGTGAACTTCTAAATAGTAAGAACACTCTTTCCCATTGTAATTCTGAGGCAAGGATACTATTAATGGTAGAGGAGAGGTTTAACTGGTAGTTTTGTACTTTATCAATTATATCTTTATACTAAATTAACTTGGTCATGAGAGATGATGTTCCATTTCTTTGTTATGACCTTCTCAATTAGGCTAATCCATTTGCGGGTCTGCACTGTTCCAGCACCTCACTGAAACCCTCACAAAGTTTAAGGTCACTCTGGTTCTGTGCACACTCCAAAAACTGTTTCATCTCATAGTGGCGTGGGCCAATCTGCTGCTGCTGGTAGAATGCCAGCTGAGTTTCCTGAGGCTCCTAGAATGATGTCAGGCCTTGAGGTCTCAGCATTACTTCCTCCACCAAAACCCCTAGCAATGGCATGACCTAGCATGTGGCCCACAACAGAGCCCACAGCCACACCAGCTGCAGCGGTTGCCATCTGGGCCATGAGACCTGGCGGCCAGAGGGCAGCAGCAGGTGAGCCCACAGCAGATGGTGGAGCTGCCACTGGTGGCTGAGCTGCTCATGCTGGCCTACGCACAGCTCTAATCTGAGGTGCCTACTGGCCAGCCGGAGGGGCCATGTGGGAGGTACAACCTCACCTTCCATGCATCACAACTGTACTGTGGCTCTGTGTTTACAAGTTCGAAACTCGGAGAGGACCCCTGTGGCTTCTGATAATTTCAGAGAAATTTAATATTTTACTCAAGCCACACAACTAGGAAGGGGCAGAGACAAGATCTAAATAGGTATTTCTTTTTTAGTTGTTGTTGTTCTTAAAGACTTTATTGTTGGAGAGAGGAAGGGAAGATGACAGAGGGGGAGAAACATCAATGTGTGGTTGCCTCTCACACGCCCCCAACCTGGGACCTGGCCCAAAACCCAGGCATGTGCCCTGACTAGAAATCCAACCCATAACCATTTGGTTTACAGTACGACACCCATCACGCTGAGCCACACTAGTCAGGGCTGAACAGGTATTTCTAACTCCAAGGCACAGGCATGTCCCATTCTATGCTGTATACCCCCCACCCCCACATTTAAGCAGGATAGCTTAGTGGTTCAGAATAGGAACTGTGAAGTTCAACTTCTGGTTTCAAAACCACTTCTCAGTTTATGACCTACTTGACACCCCATGCTTCAGTTTCATGATCTGTAAAATGGATATAATAACAGTATATAACTCACAAAATTGGTATATGTATTAAATGTGCTAATACGTATTTAAACTAATGCTTGCCATGAAAATGTAGTAAATGTCACTAAATTAGCCATTATTATTATTTTATCTTTATCATGCAATAAATATATCCTACTAAAAAGCAAATGATATAAAGGGAAGAAGAGGAATAGTAACACACTAATTCAATAGCACATTGTAGAGTCTGAAAATTGACAACTAGTCACCTAATAGACCCCTGGGGAAATGGACATGATGAGCAAAATTGTTTGACTATTAGACAAGGGGGATGGAGAGGCAGATAATTGCTGGGGAGCAAGGAACACAAGAAGCCTAGGGAGAGCTGAATTAACAAGGAAGCTCAGAGCTTCCACTTTAAGATTCTGATGAAAGTCAAATTCTTATGGTGAAAGAATTTGATGACTTTTGAGGAAAGTCAGCTCTAATTGTATTTTATATCATGGCATTGGTGGTCGTGGTAGTGTTGGCCCTATGGCATCATTTTGGTTCACCCTATTTTAGATAAAACAATTGTCTTATGTTGATCCACTACACTCTCAGAATATTCAGTTAAAAAAACTTCTCTTTAAATCAGACATACTAAAGGAATTTTGAAACAACATGGTTCCTTTTTATATAACATTAAATATGTGGGATAATAATTATATTTGGAGGTATATATGGGACTTCTTTTAAATCTAGGCCTTAAATTTCCACTATTTTCAAATTTGGATCAAAATCTGGTGCCTAATAAAGTCCACAGTGTGTTTGCCAGCACACATTCCAAATATCTCTTATTCATTTTGACTTGACTTTACTGTCTTATTTAACATTCTACTTCTTTGTCAATTAGTGCTTCAGAGGAGGGTATTCTGCCTAAGTAGCAGAATTCATGGCAGTTTTCAATGCTGTATTATGCCTGGCACCAAAATCGAATCATGTTGTCGTATTTTCAAAATTAAAGCATTGGTGGCATGATCAATGGCTGGGGTTCCATTCAAACTTTACCTAGGATTTAACCTGACTCCTTGTACATACTAGATGCAAACATATGAAAGATTTTATTAGTTTTCGGGGGTTGCTTATATAAAGAATATCATGAAGGGAAAAAGGGTCATGAAAGTTACTAAATCATCAAGGATGAATCCATGTATACCCTTGCTTCTCCTTTGCTCTGTCACACATAGTTCAGATTTCCTACTACTAGTCCAAATAAGAAACTACATTATATACAGTAGTAGGAAACTCAATGCCTACTTCATAACACAAGAGGAATAGGAGCATTCATATTATTATGTTATCATGCATATTATTATTAAGCATTCATATTATTATGAATATATTATGAATATATATTATTATGCATATTATTATGAAGCATTCATATTATTATTGAAGTGTATTATTATGAATGCTTCAGTGAAACTTTAAAAGTAATATTCACTCCTTTGTGTCTTTCTAATAAAATAAACCCTAATACTAGGAATGAGTATGCTATAATTGAATGTGTCTATGTTAGTACATCAAAGATACCAGCTACTGTAATATTATTTTAATTCAATTCTATGGCTTTATAGAAAATCTTACTCAGGGGTTACCATTGTGTTAGTGTTTTGGCAGATACAAAGAAATTAAAACTAGGATATTTTAAGTGTGTATAGGCTATCCCCATTTACAAAGTCTTTTCAATGATAAAGTTTCATTTGGCATATATAATAACACTATGTGCTAGTTTGGATAGGGCCAATAGTACTGTCCTAATTTTAGAAATTAAAAATCCGAACCAACCAGCTGAGCGAAGAACAGTTGAAATAATTTTCCTATAGTCATAGCTAGTAAGTTGCAGAGCTGAAACCCAACCCAGTTTTCTGTCTTGAAAAACATATTTTCTGTTCTTAAATGGGCTAAACTCATTGCTGTGGCAAAACTTTCACAGAAATGTTACCTTAAAACTTATTGAACAAGGTAGGCAATAAGTAAGACATAGCTGTCCAAGTGCTAAAAAAGAGGGCAGACATTCATCAGGTTAAAAAGTAACAAATACTTGAGGCCTTTTTTTTTTTTTTTGGTGGGAAAGGGAAAATTTCCAAGGAGAGTTAAAACATTATGTGTTCTGATGCTGGACCTGCATGTGTTCCTAAAACGTGTAGAGGCAGATGAAGAAAGCCCTGGCCCTGGCTGCTGTGGCTCAGTTGGTTGGGCACCTTCCTGTAAACTGAGAGACTGTGGAATTGGTCCTTGGTCGGGGTGTGTGCAAGAGGCAACTAGTCAATATTTCTCTCTCACATCCATATCAGTGTTCTCTCTCTCTTTTCCCCGCTCCTTTCCCCTGTCTAAAATGAATAAGCATGTCCTCAGGTAAGGATAAAAAATGAAAATAAAAAAGCCTGGATTCCACCTGTACAAGCATAAATGAAATAGTTGTTAGGCATATTCCTGGAAGTAGTGAAATATAGGCCAATCTGGGATTCTACGGATGGGAGGTTTACATTGGGAAGTTGCAGCCAATAGTGCTGGATGAAGGAGAAGAGATTAAAAGGTTTCAGAGAGCTTTACATCAGGCAAGAAATTTGGCCTCAATCCAGCAAACCACACTGTGATGGGGTAAAGGAAAAAATAGCAGTATAGTGTGAGATGAATTAGAAGGGCCATGAAAATAAGGTAGGTATGGTGAGGCTTTATATTCACGAGAACACAGAGTCATTAAGAAAGAAACCAGACTGTTTTGTATGTAGTGACCAATGTTTGTTCATTGCAAAGGACAAAGGTATACCAAGGGTTAGAGCTGCTATTGACTAAATAGGAAAGTGAGTTTGTAGGTCTGTGTTTGAGCATGTTTGGGAGTAGACAGGACTGCAGTTCATAATGTTTGTGAAATGGCTTCCCCTTGATTGAAAACAAGCTACCTTCTAATTCAAGGTAGTTTCCTTAAATTGGAGACAAAGAAATGATGGAGCTATCATCAGTTTGACTCTTTTAAAAAATGTGTTACTTCCTCCTATATCCTTAAGATTACAACCCTAGGGCACATTTTGAAAGTTTTAAAATTTGCAAATGATTTGGAGGCTATAGGAACAAGACCAAAAATCCAGTTACCCCAGATGGAACTATATTTCTAAGGATTCTTTACAAAAGAAAAAAGGAAAGAAACTTGATGATATCAGGAATCTACTGTGTACAGACATTATGTATATAGGATATCTGGATGTATCTTCCTTCTCACAGTTCTGGGAGCCCTTATAATCACCACCAACAGGGATAAGAATGGTGTGGAAATGGAGCCTCTAAGAGGCTGAGTAAGATCGCAGTGTGGATAGCAGAAGGTAGAGTCAAACCTAGGTCTTCTGCTTTAAAGTCAGTGTTTCACAACTACTCTAAATACATATTTATTTATTTATTTTTAAAATTCTATTTATTTACTTTTAGAGAGGGAAGGGATGGAGAGAGAGAGAGAAACATCAGTGTGCAGTTGCTGGGGGTCATGGCCTGCAGCCCAGGCATGTACCCTGACTGGGAGTTGAACCTGAGATACTTTGGTTCACAGCCCGCACTCAATCCACTGAGCTACGCCAGCCAGGGCTAAATACATATTTAAAAACAAAGACAGAAGAAGACCTGCTATCAAGTGTCCTTATAAAAAAGAAGAGGCCCTAACCAGTGTGGCTCAGTTGGTTGGGTGTCATCTCACAAACTGAAGGGTCACGTGTTTGATTTCCAGTCAGGGCATATGGCTTCTGTCCCTGATTGGGGTGCGCACTCTCTCACATCGATGTTTCTCTCCATCTCTTTCTCCCTTCCTTCTCCCTTGTCTATATTCAGTGGAAGGACATAGATGAGGGTGTGAGGGGATAAACAGCAATAGGATACTTTTCTTTGTTTTAAAGACGCTAAACCAATAACAAATGAGCAGTGAAGGTGGTGGCATAGGTAAACATGACTTGCCTCCTTGCAAAACCTCATCAAAATTACAACTAAATTATAAAACAACCATCACTCAAAACCATTAGAAATTGAGTTCAATAGAAGGCTGACACTACAAAATTAAAGAAACCACATCTATCAGGACTGGTAGGAGGGACAGAGACATGGAATAGGCTGGTCCCATGTCCATGTGTTGTGAATAAAGATTTGGGACACATATCTTGGGAGCAAGGGGTCTCAGGCCCACACCAGGCCCCACAGCCCAGAGTACCAGCATCAGGAAGATAAGTCCCCATAACTTCCAGCTGCAAAAACCAGTGGGGACTGAGTAGGTGGCAGGAACCAACTGGAGTCCCAAGCAGTTCCTCTTAAAGAACATGCACACATGTATTACTCAGACTCACTCCCTCTGAGCTCCAATACCAAGGTAACAGCTTGAAAGGCACCAGTTGTATACAGGGAGGAACTGCAGTGTTGGGTATCAAGGTAAGAGCTGTGGGGGGACAGCTTTCTCCCAGACAGAAAGGCAAGCAGAGGCCATCATTCCTTTTCTGAACCCTCCTCCCACAGAGCCACAGAGCCAGCATATGAAGGCCGTAATTGAGACTACATCAACCTGGCTAACACTGTTTTCCTTGCCCTGGAGATTCCCTGAGACTCCATCACACCCAACTTACAACCATTAACAGTGACTTTTCCATATGAATGGCTGGTCTTGGCTCATGCTTCACAACTTCCTAAATCCTTTCAAACAAGCAACAGCCAGCCTCAGTGAGCCTCAGTTCCCATACCACTTACTAAGTGGCCTCGGGCACAGCACTAGCAGCAGCCAGCCTAGATTCATAGCTTGGCTTCGCCTGAGAATCTCCAACCCCAGCACAAGTAGCAGCCACCTCAAATGCCTTATAGCTCATTTAGGGTGGCCCCAGGCAGAACACAGGTGGGGGCTGAACTTGACCTGTACCATCCAGGAAACCCCAGAGCCTGCATACCCAGTGAACAGCTACAGACCATGTTGGAGCACTACCACCCTGTCTCTGCACAGCTGATCCTCCATGGAGGGTGGAGGTTGGTGGTCAGTGGTCACAACCTGACTAAATCCCTCCCATTGACTTGCCAATAGCAACCAAGGTTCAACTATAAGAGGAAGATGTACTCAGCCCACACAAAGGGCATACCTCGAGTACCCTAGGAGATAGGGGAGGCTGTGCTACTGGACCCTACAGGACACCTACTACATTAGACCACACTACCAAGAGTCAAAGCAGCTCTGCATAATACATAGAAACAAACACAGGGAGGCTGCCAAAATGAGGAGACAAAGAAACAATGCCCAAATGAAAGAACAGATCAAAACTCCGGAAAAAGTGCTAAACAAAATGGAGGTAAGTGATCAGATGCAGAGTTCAAAACACTGGTTATGAGAATGCTCAAGGAACTTAGTGAGGACCTCAGTTGCCTTGAAAAGATCAGTCAGAAACAAAGGATTCACTAATTGAAATAAAGAACAATTTACAGGGAAACAACAGTAGAGTGGATAAAGCTGAGAATCAAATCAATGATTTGGAATATAAGGAAACAAAAAACAACCAATCGGAACAATAAAAAGAAAAAAGAATCCACAAAAATAAGGAAAGTGTAAGCAGCCTCTGGGACAACTTCAAGCATCCCAACATTTGCATCATAGGGGTGCCAGAAAGAGGAAAGAAAGAACAAGAAGTTGGAAATCTATCTCAAAAAAATAATGAAAGAAATCATCCCTGATTTGGGGTGGAAATAGACATGCAAGTCCAAGAAGCACAGAGAGTTCCAAACAAGATAGATGCAAAGAGGCCCACTCCAAGACACATCATCATTAAAATGCCAAAGGTTAAAGATAAAAAGAGAATCTTAAATGAAGCAACAGAAAAGCAGTGGGAAGTTCCCATAACATTGTCAGCTGATTTCTCAAAAGAAACTTTGCAGGCTGGAAGGGATTGGCAAGAAATATTCAAAGTCATGGAAAGCAGGGACCTACAGCCAAGATTGTTCTACCCAGCAAAGCTATCATTTAGAATTGAAGGGCAGATAAAGAGCTACCCAGATAAGAAAAAAACTAAAGGAGTTCATCATCATCAAACCATTATTATATGAAATGTTAAAAGGACTTATTTAAGAAAAACAAGATCAAAACTATGAACAATAAAATGGCAACAAATACATATCTATCAACAATTGAATCTAAAAACAAACTAAGCCAATAAGAAGAACGTAGACAGAATCATATATATGGAGAAGATTTTGATGGTTTCCAGATGGGAGAGGACCATAGGGGAGGGTGAAGAGGTGAGGGGAGTAAGAAGTACAAATAGGTAGTTACAGAATAGCCATGGGGATGTAAAGTAGAGTATAGGAAATGGAGCAGCTGAAGAACTTACATGCATGAATGCATGACCCATGGGACATGAACAATAGTGCAGGAATTGCCTGAGGAATGGGGCATGTTGGGTGGAAGGGTTCAAGGGGGAAAATAGGACAACTGTAACATCATAATCAATAAAATATAACTTTTTAAAAATCCATGGAAAAAAATGTCCTCCGGTGAGGACAAAATAAATTAATAAAAGAGAAAAGAAGACGGTACAAGATAGGAAAGGACACCACTACCTTAAAAGAGGAAAAGCACATAGAGAAAATAGGAATAATTTTAAGACAAAATAAAATACAGGCTGGATAAGTATATGTTACAAAGATACAAAGGAAAAATTCAGTCATAGTACTTTTTTTAATTGATGATGTTTAACACAGAATGCAAAAACTATCTCATGTTCTGTGATAACTTTAGGAGTATTTCCTGAGGTTAAAAATTATTAAAATAAGCGATACATTGTTTTGAATCTGAAACATTTAATATTATCCCTATTATTTAAAAATTGGGTATGAGTTTTTTCATATGAGAGTGTCAAGTGCTATATTTTGTCTCTACCTCGGAAGACATGTTCTTCAGCATTTACCTCAGAAAAGGACCATCATCAACAGCTTAGTCATGAAGTGCAAGAACTGAAGCTCAGGGAACTATCCGCATCAAGGAACATGTTTGACCTGCACAGCACCACAGAACAATAAGTTGCTTTCTGATGGATGACTAATAACATAATAGGGACCTTCCCACAAAACAGTTTGACTTTTTTTTAACCTGAAATTTTCAAATACAGTCTTTCACTCTTATTCGTGGTTTCACTTTCTACAGTTTCAGCTACCTGCCATTAACTGTGGTCTGAAAATATTAAATGGAAAATTTAAGAAATGATCAATTCAGAAGTTTTAAATTACACACCATTCTAAGTGACAAAATCTCACAGCTTCCCTCTCCATCCCACGGGAAGGGAATCATCCCTTGTCCTGTGTCTCCACACTGCACACACTCCCCACCTGTCAGGCCTTCCAGCCGTCTGCCGTCAGATCAGCTATCAGAAAGAGAGAGAGACCACAATCACACACCTTTTATTACACTATATGGCTATAGTTGTTTTATTTTATTACTAGTTATTGTTGTAAATATTGTACTATGTGTAATTTATAAGTTAAACTTTATCATCGGCACGTATGTGTAGGATAAAAACGAGTATACATAGAGCTCGGCACTGTCAGTGTTTTCAGGCATCCACCAGCGGCCTTGCAACGTATCCTCCTCGGATAATGGGGACTAATGTAGTTTAATAAGCACAAGAGATTTCAGTTGATGTTGGATTTTGAAGAAGAAATAATTCACAGTAAAATCTTACGCTGGAATTTGACTACATTTCAGTGATCCTCAACCTTGGCTCTACATCAGAATCACCTGTGCAGCTTTAAACACAGGCTTACTGACTCAGAATCTTGGACAATGCAGCCTGGCCTTTGAAAAAAAGCTTCACAAATTACCCTATTGCACAAACAAGATTGAGAATTCTGATATAAGCAACACAAATAGTTTTTTAGTGAGCTTTTTCTGAGAAGAATTAGGATATTGCCATACAAACTTAAAAAACAAAAAAGTGATCCTGATAAGGAGAATTTGACCACTAAAGAGAGTTACCTCAATTTAATTGCTCCACAAAACAGCTGTCGCTCCACAATCTGCACACCTGCAGGCTATCCTTCAGCAGCTGCAATAAATTCCAAGCATATTTCCAATGCAAACTGACCCAACCTCTGAATATAAATCCCTCCAAGTCTCTCCTACAGTTTAACTGTAAACGCTCACTTCAGTTCAACTTTCCATTTGCCTAGTATTAGTCGGTTAGTATGGTTTAAACATTTATAGATAGAAAAGTTCAGAAGTGATCCATATTTTATTGTCATCAAATGTTAACTGAGTTTTTCATGCTACCAAGTATTTGACTACTATGGACACTCAAAAAATTACTGTCAATGAATTTGTTTTTTTTTTCTTTAGAAAATAATAATGAACTTATTCAGTAAGTATTTATTGAAAAGCAACCTTGGGGGAAGTCAGCACAGGCCTTTCAGAGAAAGTGGCACCTCAACTGGAAGAATGGATGGAATTTTCCAAGCAGAGAAGAGGAGAGAGAATATTCCAATCAGAAATAGTATGTACAAGTCCCAGAAACAAGAATACCATGGCACATTCAAAGAAGGATGAGAACTTCATGGAATATTTAGCACAAGACTCACCAACTCTCCATCACCACTTTTGTCATCATTTTTTATAATTTCACCAGACCTGTAGATAATTGTCCAATTGTCTGGCCTCTAAGCACGTCACTTCCAATCACCATACAAAAAGGAAGAGTAAGGGAGAATTTGCCTTCTCTGCCTGACTGTCTCAGTGGTGGAACATAGGTCTTCTACCTTTGGACTCGGACAGAAACTTCCACCATCAGCTCTCATGGTCCTCAGGCCTTCAGACACAGACTGCAACTGCACCGTCAGCTCTCTGGAGTCCCAGCTTGCTCACTGCAGACCTTGGGACTTCTCCACCTTCACAACCACGTAAACCAATTTTGTATACATATGTTCTATTAGTTCTGTTTCTCTGAAGGACCCAGTTAAGACAGCAAGGAACGAATAAATAAAATGGATGAATTAATAATGTTATGTGTAGCTAAAACATAGCAGAGGACTTAAGAGATGAATACCAACATTAATAAGAGTTAAAGGTATTATGTCTTAATTATATGCAAAATACTCTGTCAAACCCTTTAAAGAAACATCTCACTTATCCTCATAATCTTATGAGGTGTGTACTTTTATTATCTCCACTTTATAGAAAAAGTCACTGAAGCACAGAGAAATCAGGTAACTTTCTAAGGTCACATTAGTATAAATGATTTGTTTCATTCATATCTTTAATAGAAATATCTTTCTTCATTATTTCTGTTCTTTCAAATCAATCAACTAATCCATTAAGCAACAAGAATGTTCCGAGCTTGCTATTATGTGTCCCAGGTGATTTCCTCTAAGGAAATGAAGGCACCAATGGTGAGCAGACATCTTCCTAGCTTTAAGAAACAGTACATCAAAAACATCCAAACATGTGATGCCTTTGGACAACATTTCTACTTTTCAGTTCTCTAACTAGTTTGCAATAGGCAAGCAGTTATAAGAGCAAAATAACTACTAATTACAAGCAAGTGTAAATAAGAAAAATTGAGTTCAATGAAGCATTTTAAACCACATATTTCATTTCAGAAACGTGGAGACCACGTCATTAGTAATGTGGAAATTATGTTTTACTCCAAAGACTAAAAAGTCTGTTTATGGTAGGCTTAATTTAAAAAACAAACAAACAAACAAAACAACCTTTTTCCCTTTCTTCAGACAATCAGAAATTGACAAACTGTTGCTATAAAGTGGCTGAGGGTAAATATTTTAGGCTTTGTGGGTCATATATTTTCTGTAACAACCATTCAACTCTGCCATTGTAGCATGAAAACCATCATAAACAATAAGTAAATGAAAGAGTGTGCTGTGTTCCAATAAATCTGTATTTCCAAAAGCAGATGGTGGGCTGGATTTGCCCTGAGGGTTGTAGTTTGTCAAATCCCTGATCTAGAATCTTAGGTATCATATTCTCAGATCAGAAAACATAAGCAAAAAAAGACAATCTACTCACTCTAACACAAATATCTTACTGATGAAGTCTAACCTGGTGAATACAAGTCCTTATAAGGAAGATTGATTAATTTAAGTTGATAATGGGTAGAAGGTAGCAGTAGTTACTACATTGTGTCTCCACTGGAATCTGTAATAAATAAACAACTATGAAAGAACCTATGTCATTAAAGAATCAGGCTACCACTCTGAGCCAAGAATCCACCATTTTGCTCCATATCATCTTTCACTGACAGGCTCTTAAACGTTATTGGTTCCCTCATGTATATTTATTTTTGCTACAGAAATCTACCTGCCTAGACAATGCAAGTTTGTTAATTTCCCTGCAATTGTGGTGACCTGTAAATTGAGACATGGATATCAATTAGATAAAACGATCTGCAAATTACTTTTTAAGTTATTTCTTTTTTTTTAAGATTTTATTTATTTATTTTTAGAGAGGGAAGGGAAGGAGAAAGAGAGAGAGAGAGAAACATCAATGTGCGGTTGCTGGGGGTCACGGCCTGCAACCCAGGCATGTGCCCTGACTGGGAATTGAACCTGCGACTCTTTGGTTCGCAGCCCACGCTCAATCCACTGAGCTATGCCAGCCAGGGCAAGTTATTTCTAATTACCCAATTCCTGTCCAAACTAATTCATTCAGTAGAAAATTTTCAGTCAAGATTTTCAAGTTTACTGATCCTAACTAAATTCCAAATTATACTAAATTACACTCGGGGATCTGTAGTACTGGGAGTAAAAACACATACCTTTTATGGGGACATATTCAATGCATAACAGGCCCTAAAATCTCCCAAAATGTGCCAACAAGAGTCTTTTCTAGGGATTTTTATTACTGGAACTAAGTCCACAAGGCTGCAGGGTCATATGTTAAACTCAAGAGCTGACAAACATGTTTTCTGTCACACGGAGAAATCTCAGTGGCACCAAGAGATAAAAACAAACAAACAAAACTAACATGCACGAGAGACAAAAACAAAACAAAACATGGACTTGCAATGCCATTCGATTCCCTGGTGCCAGCTGTGTCTGTGGCTCAACCTAAAACCCACCTACCCTTTCCAATGTTTCCTTCCTATGGAAATAGGCCTCTGTACTCTCAAACAAGAGAACGAACATCTTTAACATCTCTTCCAACTAATGTCCAAATATTGGTTCTCCACTATGTTCACCTAAGAGATTCCATGGCACAACAGGATTACAGGATGCTAAAAAGTTTTGTAGAAATATATTCTACCAAAAATAGTTAGATGATACCCAACATGTTATTGAAGAAATATTCTAGTCAACAGAAATGAAAAGACATCAAGAGACATTAAGAGACATTAATAGAGAAAAAAGTCAATAAGGACTTCCATGAATAGACAGAGGCCTTTAAAATTTTACCATACAATGGCACAAACTTATTTTACTGTCCTTCCAGAGTCAGTTTATTTCTCCTCCCCAACTGTTCTCTGCTGACTATATCCTGTCCTTTCATAGGCTTGATACATATTTATCAATATATCTGGCAAATATTTATTGAGATTCTTCCAGGCACTGTACCAAAAACAAGCAGCCACAAAAATTAATAAGGCTTACAGTTCTTGCTCCCAAAGGAATGTATAATCTAGTGTGTATACAACAGATTTCAAAGACCTAGACATCAGAAGATATGCAATGCTTTCTTGTTTTTCTTATTTCAAAAGACTATAAGAATACACTTCCAAAACTTATAATCAAAACATGAGTCATAAACCCAATAATATTTAGATTAAAAATTAATAAAATAAAATATTATCTTTCAATTTAATTGATGTCATTTTAACCATCCTATAAAATGTCATGTAACTAAACTCATCATTTTAATTCCCATTTGGATTGTACTTATATTAGTAAATAACACATTTTTAACTCCAATGTTTATTTTTTACATATTTATAAAATCTGTAATCCATAGTGTTTTGTTAGCATTTGGATTGAAAAAAATGAGATCTTGTAAACATATTACACTGAAATTTTATTTATTGCTATAAGAATTGAAGGAACCTTTAATAGCTATCTGGTTTAAGCCTCAACTTCTAATATAGAGTCATTGAATTTTAATTTCCAAAGTGAATTCTACAGAATGCAGTTGCCACCATTTTCTTAACACAAATTTTGTTTTACTAATTCAGTAAGAATCATTTCCAGAGTCAACTAACTTGATTTATCTTAAACAGGCTTCAAAGCAGATCTTCAGACATATTATTCTTCTAAAAGATATGTATATATTTTTTGCCCAAACCTTTTCTAACCTCAGAAGGTTTATGTAAGGATTGGGTTAGCATTTGGAAAAAAATAGCTTTCTTACCTAGATAAACATGTCAGGCATAGGACCAGGGGTTTCCTTGGGACAGAGCAAAAGTCTCCCTCAGGTCTTTCTTCTGAAACCACTCAAAGAGATGAACAAGCAGGTTCACATGCTGCCAGTACAGGAGGCCTCCTCCCATTCTTGTGCAGGAGCCTCATCCCTAACTTTGGTTCAGAAAATTTAAAAACATATCTGTCAGCAAAATTCCATTTATCAATTTAAAACTATGCCACATGTAGTAGTATTATTATTATTATTTCAAGTTGTAAATTATTCAGGAGAGAATTGTTGGAGCCTATGGGGCCTCTTAAAACCAATAATTAAAGCATGTGGATGGAAAAAAACATTTTTAATCTTTACTCTATTTTAAATTACAAAATAAATCATGAAACAGTAATCTCTAAACAACAAAAGTGTTGTTTGTAGAACAGGTGAGTGCATTAGAGAAAATTTATTTGTCTTTCTTGCCATAGGAACTTGATGGCTGGAGAGTCCAATCAATGTGCATTCTCTCAAATGTTGTTTTCCTCATTTTCATACTCAAATGCATAACTTCTGTACATAACAACACTTATCCGTTGATTATCAACAATTGCTTACATGAAACTACAGTGCAAAAATGTGGTTAGAAACTACCAAGATAAAAAAGAAAAAGAAAAAAAAACTTCCCATTTTTCAGATATAGAAGGAGAAAGGGTGTGGTTAACAAAATAATGTATTTTAAAATAACCAGAGTACTGTTGAAACAACTAAATCCATCGCAGGTTGTTTGAGGATATACTTCTAAGTGACAATCTTCTAAAATCAAATATTTCATTATATAAAGAGCCGAACCTAGGGCATCTGATGTCATCATTTAGTTACCTTATAATCTCTACCTAGAAGGGCAGGAGGGCAGACTAGAAGAAAAAATTAGAGACTGATCAATTGGAAGGGGTAAATAGAGAAAACAGAAATTTCAGGCAGAAATGTTAAGCAGATTTTGAAAAAGAAGAAAGGTTTTTAGAAAGAGAAGAAGAGACCAGAAAATGAGGGAAGAAAAAGAAAACAAAGAAGATAGATAACAATAGTAAAGGGGTTAAACTAGACTTATGTCAAATACAGGATGGGGCAAAAGTAGGTCTACAGTTGTTTGTATAAAAAATAATACAATAATTAATAAGTAACCTAATAATGAATTGTTTTGCATACTCACATCTGTAAACCTAATTTTGCCCCACCCTATAGATGTTGCTTTAATTCTTTTTTCTTCCAAAAAAATTACTTTGAAGGAGAAGTTGGTTAAATTATGTAAAACACAAACTGTAACCACCCAAGAATTACAGAACTGAAACTTTTGCTTCACAATAATATGTTTTGCCTGGACTTGCTGGAAAACAGTGATTACCTATCTGCTATCTGATCCCATGGCTCACTTCCTGTTCCTTCATCACTTCATGGCCCGTGTCCAGAGGGAAATATACTAGATACAGTGGTCTCTGTATTGGAAATAAAACTTTAGGAGAAGAAGATTCCTGGTCTATAGATAGCATAGGGAGATAATGGGTGTTTTGTAGCCACTAGTGTATTAACCAATTTTGGTTATCATCAATGAATATGGAATATCATCAATGAATTCATCATTGAATATCATCAATGAATATGGATACCTTTGTCTCAATGTATTACTGCACAGATAACTTATTAAAACAGAAAAAGTTTAGCCCTGGCTGGTGTGGCTCAGTGGATTGAGCACTGGCCTGTGAAACAAAGGATCACTGGTTCGATTCCCAGTCAGGGCATATGCCTGGGTTGCAGGCCAGGTCCCTAGTAGGGGGCACTCAAGAGGCAACCACACATAATGCTTCTCTCCCTCTCCCTCCTTCCCCTCTGGCTAAAAAGAAATAAATAAAACCTTTTAAAAAATAGGGAAAGTTTACCTTTACAATGGAGAAATCTGGCAGACACCATCTTAATGGAATAAACTAAGCATCACCAATAGTTGAGCAATGTGACATTCACCTCTGTACTATTCCTGCCAAAAATATTTTAACCTAAATTTAATTGTGAGAAAACAATCACACAAATATAGAATTTGAGACATTCTGCATGGCGACTGACCTGTTTCAAAAAAGATAACATGAAAAACAAAAAATAGGGAAACTGCTTTGTTAAAAGAGATTAAAGATGCTATTTTCAAATGTTATGTGTGGTCCTATATTGATTCCTAGACAAAAAGAAGTTAAGGTATAATAGATAATTTGAGATAGTTATGGAAATTTAAATATAAAGGGTTTATTAGATAATGTTATTGAATTACTATTCTTTGTGAAAAGATCTGATATGTAGGAGAATATCTTTACTCTTAAGAGATACAGGTTAAGTATACACATACTAGGAGGTGACAGGAGGTCTTCAACTTACTTTAAAATAGGTCACCAAGAGGCCTTGTGTGTATATATGCACACACATATGTAAAGACATAAAGTTGGCAAAACAACAGTTGGTGATCTAGGTAAAGCATATACAGTGTTTGTTGCACTATTCAAAGTTTTTCTTAGGCTTAAAAAATGTTCTAAATAAAAAAGTTGAATGGCAAGGTGGTAGTGGAAAATTGTTGACCCTGAAGTCAGAGAACCTTGAATCTCAAAGTGGTGGATTTTTTTTGTTGTTTTGTTTGTTTTGTTTTAATCTTAAGCAAGCCACTCTTTACTACTGAGGCAAGATGTAGCACATCAGTTAAGTGCTACAATGCAATGTCTGACTAAATAATATTAATCAGACTTGTAGGAATACCTATTATTAACTATTAATACCTATTAATACCTATTATTAATACCTATGGAATGACCATCATTCAAGTCAATGCTCCAACTAAACAGGCTAAAGAAAATGAAATTGAAAGCTTTTACCCAAGTATCCAGAAGTTGATAAAATAATAAGACATGTTGATAATTATTGGTGACTGAAACATAAAAGTAGGAAATAAGGCAGAACCAAATGTCAAAAAACTTGGTCCTTATTCAACAACTCAAGCAAAATAAACCAGAAACATTGCTGCAGACAAAAATGACAAAACTGAAGCTGTCCTGTCTTGGGCATATCATAAGAAGGCGGGGTTCTTTAGAAAAGACTGCTGGGAAAAATATAGGGAAGGAAACGAAGAGGAAGACTAAATATGACATAAATTGACTCCATAAAAGAAGCCATAGGCATGAGTCTACAGGAGCTGAGCTGAGCTGTTGAGGCCAGGACATTGTGGACATCACTCATTTATAGGGTCACCAGAAGCCAGAGCTGACAACAGCTTGTAACACACACAAACCACTGTAGCCCTCTGAAAATGAAAAGGACAACCTCACTAATCTACCCCCATAAGATTTCTGTAAGGATGAATAATGTATGCAAATGTGTGTTTATAAACTTTAAAGTATTCCAGGGTTCTTAACCTGGAATCCAAGGATAGAAGACAAGGTTCCATGGATTTGGATGGAGAAAAAAATTACATCTTCTTTTATTTCAGTAGCCTCTAAGTGAAATTTAATATTTCCTTCAATTATACACACAGGCATGAATTAACATGCCATGTGCCTAGAACACAGTAAGAACTCAATAATTGTTAGCTGTGTTATCATTATGGTCAAAGTTATTCAATTGCACAAATGAGGGTCATGAAAAGCATGAGTCAATCACAGAGCTCTTACAATCCTCACTTTTTTTTCCTTCCACGTCTAAAAGGACACACCTGCTCTGAGCCAATACTATGTGATAGATGCTATATCACTGACTCATAGTTTCCAAGGCCCTCACTTGTGCAACTTAAAAAAATGAGTTGTAATGGTTAATAGAGCCAACTCAAAACTGAACCTCTGCTTCTACCCTCCCAAACCTCACCACCAAACAAAATGAAATGAAATGAAATGAAATGAAACAAAAAAAAACTCCTCTCCCATAATGATAATCCATCTTTCCAGGTGCTCACCTCAAAAATGTTGAAGTCATCCTTGACTCCTCTATTCTTTGTCCCAACTCTACTCCTTCAGGAAATTCTGTTGGCTCTAACTTTAAAATACTCTTTAAAATCTCGTCACTTCCCATCATATCCACTGCTGCTACTCTGGTCTAAGCCTCCTCACAGGTCTCCTTCCTTCTCCTCTTGCCCTATTGCATCTGTTCTCTACACACAGAATTATCCTTTTAAAATACGTCACATGACGTCATTACACTTCTTAAAATCTGCAACGGTTTCTGCTTCCCTCCAAGTAAAAACCAAAGCCCTTTAAATGACCCTCAAAATTTGTATGATCTGAACTTCCCTTACTTCTGTGACTTCAACTCCTCCCACTCTCCCTCCAACGCCCCCTTCCATTCCCCTGCCCACTCATGCTGTTCTAGCGACACTGGCCTTCATGTGGTCTCTTCAACATGCTCCTACTGTAAGACTTTTGCATTGGCTGTTTTCACTGCCTTAGAATGCTTTTCCCCCAGATACTCATGTAGCTTATTCCATCATCTCCATGTGTCTGCTCAAGTCACCTCTCTAGTAAAGCCTACTCTGAAAATCCTATTTAAAAATATCAGCCCACCACAGGATGTGTAATCCCTCTTACCTTGTTCTTCTTTTTGTGTGTATAGTACTGATCACTTTCTAATATATGAATAATGCAATTGCATATTGTCTATTTCTGCCTCCTACATTATAAACTCCATAGAAGCAAGGATTTTTTTTTTTTTGGTTTACTCATAGTTTTCAAATTATGTGTTCATTTATTCAGTTTTGTTGGCATTTTCTATTTGTTGTTTCAATTTTTCTTGTGCTAGAAACCATTGAACATAAAATTTACTGGCTTAACCATTTTTGAATGCAGAGTTCAATCATATTAAATACATTCATATTGTTCTGCAACCATTGCCACCATATTCAGACAAAAATCCCTGTGATTCTCTTGGCCTTTCTCCCATGAATATTAAGCCATTAAGAAATGGTTTTAAATAATGACCGCAGTAGATCTAGTCATCATGTCCACAATTCAAGGGCAAAAGAAGTTGGAAAAAAAAAGAGTGGTGCAGTTTCAGTTCCTTCTTAACAAAGTAAAAATTTTTCACAAATTAAAAACAAAAAACAAGCCCCCAGGAGAATCAGAATTTTGTTCATTGGCCATGATTGGGTCATATGGCTGCCATTACCTTTAAGAGATGCTGAATAAAGGAAAGGGAGAAAAAATATTATTATGGATGGCCCAGATAAGCTCTGTCCAGTAGTTGTGTTATGCAAGCCATGTATGTAATTTCCTAGCAGGCATATTTTTTTAAGTAAAAAGAAACAAGTGAATTAATTTTAATAATATATTTTAACCCAACATATTCAAAATATCATTTCAATATGTGACTAATATAAATATTATTGAAATGTATTTCTCATTCTTTTCTTTTGCTAGACTTAGTTTTTGAAATCCAGTGTATGTTTTATACTTCCAGCACATCAATTTGAACTAGCCTTAGTCGTAGCCTAGTGTTCAATAGCCACTTGTGACTACAGGTTTTCTTATTGGATAGCACAACTATAGATCAATCACAGCCAATTACCTGGGCAGCCACCCCAACAAGCCAGGTTTTGTTAACAAGGGAGAAGAGAGGTGGGGGTGGAGGTAAACAGAGGCAACTAACAAATGACTGCCATATCAATGAAATTACTGAAATTATTAATCAAATTGAATTGTCAAATAATAGTGTAATAGGTGTTTTTTGTTTAACAATGCACGGAAGGCTACAAACTATTTTAAAACTTTGTTGTACATTAAACCAAAAAGGGTTCAATGTGCTTCAGAAAACTCAGCATAAAAGATGGACTCATGTCCCCAGACCTTATTCAACAGATGTTTACTGCATTAGAGATTTTTTTCAGCTCCTTCAATGGTCTTTCTATGTGATCTCTGGGTCTTTGCACATGTTATCTCCTCTACATAGACTATTTTCCCTCTTTGTTTCATTTTCCCTAAATCTGGCTGGTTCTAACTCATCTTTCAGTTCTCAGATTAAATGTTATTGCTTCATGAAAAACTTTTCTCTAACTCCATATCATTCATTACATCATATATTTTCATGTATGCTTGTCATCCGCCTATCATTATGCTCATTATACTTTACTGTAATTATTTATTTTGTTGTGTATCTCTCTCACTTTATTATATGCCCCACAAGGTCTAAGATCATGTCTGTTTTGTATAGGAGGATCTACAAAAATGCCTGATCCATGTTTAATATAGACTTGTTGAGTGAATGAATCTAATGTCATGTGAGCTGTGAAAACAGAAAATTGAAGACAGACTTAAATGAGTAATACTATAATGTGTCTAAGGCTACTACAGAAGCATTCGCAGGATGCTAGGGACTACAGAAGAGATGAGTTCAACCTGAGTGATGAACAATATGTTTAGCAGATAGGTAGCCAAGGTCATGAGACCATTTCAGGCAGAAGGGACAATAATCTACCAAAATATTAATAAAGTCCTGAATCAAGGCCATTACTGTGGGAGAGAGTGATTGAAAATTGAAGATGTACTTTGAAAGTAGAATCAACAAGATCTGTTGAGCAATTTGTTGTGAATGTTGAGGGAGCAGATATCCAGAAGGACCCCCACATTTTCATCTTAGCCAACGAGGCTGGTAATAATATCATTTATTAAGTAGGGATTAGAAGAGAAAATTAGCTAAGCTTAGGAAAAAGAGAATTTTAGGGTTTGAGGAAATTTTCTGGTACAGAACAGAAGAAATCAGGCAGAAGTTTAAAGTGAAAGATACAATTGAAGGAATCGCTAGCATGGAAGATATTTGAAAACATGGGCACAAATGACACCAGACTCAACTTAATAGACATCTGAACAACGTGGCATGACTATAAAGTAACACCATTGCTTCTTCAAAAAACAGAGTAACATCAATTAAACATCTAAATTAATGATGCTTCTTGCAAATGAGTCTCCTCAAGAGACCCTACACTCGTGCTTGCTTACTGCTAAAAATATTTTCCACACTCCTTTTTTGGCCCATTCTTTAGAAAGCGAACAAGATATTCTTTTGAGTCTCTTCAATACTGGCAAATCATTGTTTCAGGATAAATTTGATGGGGGGAGCAAAAAATATTCAGGGCCAAGTCTGATAAACAGGGGAATGAATCATCATTATGGCTCAAAAAAAGAGGAGTAGCAAATAGCAAGAAAGATTTTCTTACATGATTTATAACAGAATCTTAAAACAATTTTAATTCAACAAATGTAGTGTCTATGGGCCAGGAGCTGTGCTCTTATGTGCACAATAGCAAAAGGGAAGCTCCTGATGTGTTCGAGCAATAGCATTTGCATAAATGTCATTTGAATAAGTATTTAGTTTCTCCAGTTGACTCCTTTGGAAGGTGTATTACTTAAAGAAATACTCTGTCTTCCTGGCTTCCGTGTGTTTGGGTCAAATGCCTATTTGGTGTGTTTCCACATCCATATTTCTTTGATAGCATAATTATATGATGCTGTTATTTCTACATGTCTATTTGCCTCATAAGACATTATGATTATCTTCTTCAGCACTTAGCACAGTGCCTCACAGAGTTATGGCTGATTATTGCTTGTTCGTTAAATAGGGAAATGGATTAATCAGTGAGTAAGTGGATGAGTGAATGCATCATTTTAAAACTTCAATCAAATTTCTGTTCAACTGATCTGTCCTCAAAATCTTTCCCTTCTCTACCTAAAAAGTATCCATACCCACCTACTCCTCTCAGTCTGTCCTTTTACTTTGCTTTATTTTTCTCCATAGTATTTATGTACATCTGAAATTATGCATGTAGTTATTTATTTTTCCTTGTCTGTCTCCTCAATAGAGTACAACCTTCATGAGAACAGTGGCCTTGTCTAGGTTGTTCATGGATTCATCCCCTAGAACAGCTGCTGACAATATAGTCTATTTTTTCCTTTTTAAATAAATAAATGCATGTTTCAATTATATGTTTCTATGTAATAAATCCCCCCAAAATGTAGTGGCTTAAAACAACAAGCATTTTATTATATCCCATCATATTGTGGGTCAGGGATTAGTGCAGGGTTCAGCAGGAAGATTCTTCTGGCAATTGGAGGATCTTCCATTCTATTCAGCTGATAAGCAGGCCAGTCTGGAGCTTTACTTAACATTTTTGACTCCTTGACAGAGATGATCGAAGACTAGGCTTAGCTGGACCTGATGACCAGAGTGCCTACACATGACCTCTCTAGCGTGGCAGTCACAAGGCAGTCAGGTTCTTACTTGGTGGTTGAGAGATCCCAGAGTGAGCACTGAAAGAGGTATGGGCAGAAACCTATTACTTAACTTCAAAAGTGCCCCTTTGTCCTATTCTATTCCTCAAGCAAGTCACTAAGTCTAGTCTGTATTCTGGAGGAGGAGAATTTAATACCGTCTCTCCAAAGGAAAATGAGCAAAGGATTTATGGTCATGTTTTAATCTCATATGTTACATGAAAGGAAAAAACTTAGTGTACTAAATTTTTTAACATTTAGCATTGGGTAGACACATAAAACAAAACACTGATTGCTGAATAAATCAGATGTAAGTAGCTAAAAGGAGAAGAAATGACAACTCAGACTTCTTTTCTCTACCTCAAAAGACCAATTTTTATATAGAGATCAAACTTTTGAAAAAAAATTGATTAAACGTTGTATCAACTGCTCTGTTGAGTGTTATTCATGTCTTCTCTTATTTAGTTCTCACAAACCACCTTATTAAGTGGATATTATTGTATTCACCCCTTTTTTATAGATAATGAAAATGAGGCACAGAGACATACAGTAATTTCTCAAGATTACACAGGGAGTGATAGGAACCTAGGTAGTTCAATTTCAGAACCCATTCTTATTCATCAAACTATAAGGCTTTCAAGATAGGCATCATAATACATTGCAAGGCTGATATTTCTCCCTAAGAAGGAACAGGAAGGACATTAAAAAAAATTTTATTGTTGTTCAATTACAGTTGTCCCCATTCTCCCCAATACTCTCCCATGCCCTACCCACATCCACCTCCCACATTCAATCCCCCCATTGTCTTTGTCCATGGGTCCTTTATACATGGTCCTTGACAACCCTTCCCCTCCTTTCCCCTGTTATCCCACTCCCACCTCCCCTCTGGAAGGACCTATTTTAAGAAAGTAAAAAGAGCAGGAGCTTTAGAATCAGCCATGTGTCATAACCTTGAATCTTCCTAGTAATAACTGTGCAACTGTGGGCAAGTTATTTAACCTTATACTCATTTATT
This sequence comes from Phyllostomus hastatus, assembly GCF_019186645.2. NCBI lineage: Eukaryota > Metazoa > Chordata > Mammalia > Chiroptera > Phyllostomidae > Phyllostomus > Phyllostomus hastatus. Next base: position 6,708,490 of record NW_025333622.1, on the reverse strand, counting down.
AATAGGGATGATAATATCTAGTTTTTAGGATACATTGAAGATGAAATTAAATATTTTAAAGTGCCTAGAAGAGAGCTGTCATTAATAAAGACTTACCAAGTGTTAGTTTCTCAAATATACAATAAAATATTATTTGGCCATAAAAAAAGAATGAAATCCTACCATCTGTGGCAAGATGAATGGACCTAGAGGGTATTATGCTAAGTGAAACAAGTCAGACAGAGAAAGACAATTACCATATGATTTCACTTATATGTGGAATCTAAAGAAAAAAAATAAATGAACAAACAAAATGGAAACAGAATCACAGATGCAGAAAACAAACTGATGGTTACTAGAGGGAAGAGGACTTGCAGGGCTGAGTAAAAAAAGTGAAGGGATTGAGAAATGTGGATTGGAAGTTACTAAAGAATCATGGGCTGTAAAGTACGGCATAGGAAATATGGTCAATAATACAGTAATATCTATGTATGGTGCCAAGTAGGAATTTGAATTATCATGGGGATTACTTTGTAAATTGGATCCCCCTTGAATTATCAGGGGAATTATATAATTGTCTAACCACTGTGCTGTAAACATCTGAAACTAATATAAAATCATATTGAATATGAACTGTAATAGAAAAATAAAAATGAAAGATATTAAATATAGACATCTTACCTAGAAAACAAGATAAAAATTTTATTCCATTCACCATTCAAAAGAAAAAGAAGACAAAAAAAAGTGTTTATTTCTTTTTCAAATACATATCAAATGCTCTAGTTATAGGGAGAATCAATTCCATTGTGTGTCACAGTTTTTCAGAATTAAAACCTGTGCAGAATTAAATATTTATATTGAGGGAAAAAAAAAGATGCTCCAGAAATTTAGATTTATCTGTCTCTCTCAGCCAGCTGTTTCTGCCCTATCTGGCATGGACAACAGAATCAATTCTTCTAACAAAAGCATATTTACCCCTGACAAAGTAGTAACAACCTGTCAACACAATTTTTTATTGGCAATAAAAATAGTTTTAGAAAAGTCTTACTTTTTAGTTAAAATCAGAATTAGAATGCCCTATAATGTAACATTGGTAAGAAAAAGACTCTAAATTTGGAATCTAGTTTCATGTTCTATTAAGTATTGTGGAAGGAGAAATGGTGACATTAGGATACCAGCACTTCAACTCTCACATTGTTCCTACTATCATTAGCATGAATATTTTATTAGCAATAGTATGTACTCATGGTTTTGTAAGAAAGTTTCCTTTTCCACAGCTTTTCTAAAGCACAAGATTGACACTAAACCACTTATAACTGTTATGTATAATAATTTACACTACTATTTTAAGTCCCAAATTAGCTACTTGCCTGACAAATAACAAAGAATATCGATTGCATCTACCATGCTCAAATTCTGTGGAATTGAAAAGGATGAGACATAAACTTGAGAGCAAGCAAGTAGCCCAATATACAGAATGTAAGTGCACCATTAGACTAAGGAAGAAGTAGGACAGCTTGTGGTGACCTAAGGGAAAATTTTGTGGCTATTAGAAGGAAGAAGAAAAAGTAATTAGAGGTTAAGTGCAGACTAGTGCTGCATAGAACAAATACAAAAGATGGAAACAGTCTTGATTTCTAGTACTGTCAGAAATTGTTCCCTAGCATATATTGTATTTTACATGGGCTTGTGTTACAAAATTTTAGTTTTGAATCTTAGAATAGGACTATTCTGAAGCAATGGGATATAATAATTACAGAAGAGAAATAGGTGGAAAATAAAGTCTGATTATTAGAATCCTCATGAAAATTATGAACTTAGTTTTTATAAATGAGGAGGCCAGAAGAAGCATTGGTAGGATCTTGAAGAAAATAAACATGGAAAGACTGAGGAGACTGCTTAGTCTTTGAGAAAGCAGCAGTCTCAGAGAGTGGCATAGCAATAGAACAGGCAATAGACAATTGTTAAACAAAGCCTTTTATAGCCAATGACTCACAAAGGCAGCACAAATCTCTGTTAATTATATCATTAGCACATTTCAATATGCCTCCCAGTGGAGACCAATGAAAAGGATAATGGTTTGCCCTTTCCCCTTCACTCTAAGTTGCTATCACTAAGTCTAGCAACCAAACAATAAAACAAACATCAAAAGAAAATAGACTTTTTATCATGGATGATATTCAAGCTCTATAAAAATTCTATGCCTCTTTACAGTCATGGAAAATCTTACAAAGTATTGCACTTAGGGTTGTTGTAATTACAACACCCACTAAATGAGATACAGTGGAAAAGTGATTGGGGAAAGTCCGAAAGTCACATGTGTAGCAATGCGCTGAGTCACCACTTATGGCAAGAATGTGAACTGGACCTGACTGGTGTGGCTCAGTGGGTTGGGTGCTGACCAAAAGGATGCAGTGTTCTATTCCCAGTCAGGGCACATGCCTGGCTTGCAGGCCAGGCTCCCAGTTGTGGGCATGTGAGAGCAACCACACACTGATGTTTGGTTGCCTCTCTAAAAATAAATGAATAAAATCTTTAGTAACAAAAAAAAATGTGAACTAGCCAATTGCTATACATTCTGGGGGAGGGGGTTGTTTCATTTTGTTTGTTTTGTTTTGTTTTGTTTTGTTTTTGGAGTTTTTTTTTAGGGGAGAGAAGAGAGCTATTCGAGTATGTTTTTATAGAAAATAAGGACTGGCAACTCAGTGTAATATTATAATGAGCATTTTGGAAGGGAAAGTGTTATACATATAAATGTAGGCAGCTGCATGGTATTCTTATAGTTTGATACCCACCAAAAGGAGTGCCTGTTCTCTAACCAAAAATGTCTTTCATTTATTGAGGTGTCTAAAATTCACACCATTACTTATCACTTTAAGATTACAAGTGGAAAGGAAGACCCTAGGTCTGTTGAGAAATGAGGCCAGGGATGAAGCGAGCCTGAGCAACATGAAAGTGTTTTTTTGTATTCAAGAAAGTGACCCAGAAAGCATGGGGTAGGGGTGGAGGGGTAGGGATGGTGGGGTATGAAAAGATAGCAAAGACTGCTCTTCCCAATATTATACGAGAATTTGGTCCAAAGGGAATAAGAGTTTGATATTTTCTATCTTTTTGTCTCACTCATTTAATTGACCATTTGGCCTCAATTATTTTTGCTGCTTATTGAGTTGAATTTTATGTGTTTATTACAAAGCTTCTGTTTGTTTTTGGAAGTAATTTTGCCTTTTGGCTCTTCAGATTGATTCCTTTCTATTCACTAATAATGGCTATTGATTATGACAACTTTTCCACTTCAGATGAAGTATAATAATATAAGAGCTTTAATATGCAGATTTACATCAAATCCAAGAGATATTTTAACCTAAATCTTTGGCATTTAGTTCAGGTAGAGGTACATATACTGTAGAAATTTTTGTATATAGAGAATTTTCATATATATGTTATATATCAATAGAGAGAAAGACACAAAGACATGTCTATGTACATTTTAAACTTCAACTGGACATCTTAAGATATTTAATCTGTCTAGGCAGTTACTCTTGTCTAGATGAGGAATTTTATCTGCAAAATTATTGGCAAAGCCCTATGGGCCTGTGTAAATTATGAAAGAAATATGGAAAAACCTAGACATTTTTTCTAAGAGAAATTATTCTTCTAAGATGACTTTCTAATAGTTTCATCTGTTAGTAATACAAATTTGTTTTTTATTGACATTTTTGAGAAAGAGTAATATCAATTTGTTCTCCCACTTATTTATGCGCTCATTGGTTGTTTCTTATACATGCCCTGATGGAACCAAACCTACAACCTTGGTATAGTGGGATAATGCTCTAACTAACCGAGCTACACAGCCAGGGCAATATAGCTCTTCTTGAACAGATTTTCTAACCCACATCTTCCTTTCTGACCTTCCACTTCCAAAAATTCTTTACCATCTAAAATGTATTCATTTCTGGAGAGTAAATCTAGACATCAGCCAAATAATTCATCTCCTCTGTCAACTGTTACTCCTAAAGTTATCCTTTCCAGAAAAAAAAATTAACCTGCTGATATCTCATTTTACCAAGTCATGGAATCTGCCTCAGAGCCTTTTTCCACACTGCATCCTAAGTGTGACACAAGACACTTAGGCCAACCAGCTCCAGCAATGGATGGGGGACACGGGCAAGAGTGTAATATGGTGTCTTGTCAAGGGAGTGTCAGGCTAAGATGGGCTAGAGAGGATATTTGTAAAATTCTGTCTCTTAGCTCAAAAAGTTAGGATTGCTGGAAAATCTATCAAGAAAATAAATGTTTTCTTTTTCATTTAACTAGCTTTGAAAGCCCAACCCTTGAAAAAGTCTTTCATTCATACTTAGAACTATTTAGAAAGGCGTTTGGAGGATCTAGAGAAGAAAACCACTGGACCAAAGTATGGCACTCCTGCATTAGAGGAGGACTTGTCTTTCCATCTATAAGGTTGTCTTCTGGTGAAATCTGTATGAAGTGATAAGAGCAGGTATGTATGCCTACTTTTATTTTCATTTTTTGTACAACTCACTTTAATTTGGTGACTTTTTTGTCGTTTAGAAGGCCTGTTAATTTCCTCTAATTAGAAATCCTCTGCTTCATCACTTTTGCTTAGGTCTCTCTTCTCAACATGCCTCACCTTCCACACTGTGGAAGGCTGCTTCTGTGGAACCCTGTGTCCTTTGGTTTTAATCCCAAATCCTCTTTCTAAAGCTCTCCCTTTGATCTCAGCATATATTTTTGAGAAACTGTTCATATAACTGCTTTTTAAAAGAAGTCAGCTGTTGCCCTGCCCAGGTAGCTCAGTTGGTCAGAGTGTTATCCCATATGCCAAGGTTTCAGGTTCGATCCAGGGTCAAGGTACTTACAAGAGTCAACCAATGAATGCATTAATCAGTGGAACTACAAATCTCTCTCTCTCTCTCAGTCAATAACTAAAATTTTTTTTAAATGAAAACATTTTTAAAAAGTCAGCAGTCAAACATGTTAACAAGATTACCATCAGATTTCCTTTGGCTCCTCAGTTTAAAAGTAGTTATGGTATCATTTTTTATATTTATTTATACATTTAACATTTTTATAATTCAAAATGAAAACTAAAAATAACTTTAAAAAGATATGTAGAAAATTTCCTTCACATTGCCCATGGCTTTACTTAATTATTTATACATATGTTAAATTTATAAATAGTATATATTTTATGTGAGGTTTGTTTGTTTGTCAATATAAAGTATTTACCTAGACTTCTATTGGTTTTTTTCACAATGATTATTACCTGTTACATTGTAAATACCAAATCAACTATCCAAAAGCTGTTATGTTATTTTGTTGCAACACTGACGGGGGAACTTAAGTGTTGCTCTCCATTCTGAACCATTCATTGACTTGCTCTAGGCCTTTCTGAATCACTGCAGTAAAGTACCCAAAATGAGGTAACATATTTTATGATTCCAAAATGTTTCCAGTTATTACATGTCTCCATACCTTACTTCTACCCTTACTGCCCATGTATAAAAACAAATAATTACAGCTTTCAAAATTACTAAAAAAGCAGAATGATTTTTGCTATTTGGATTTTGAGATATAAATTGTAAAGCCCAGCTATTATGATTAAGAGGAAAAGTATTATACTTCACAGTACTTTAAAATATCCTTGCCTTACACATTCCAACTATTACTGATTTATTCCTAAGTTAATTAAGTACAGAATTGCTACATATTTCAAACACATATCTAGCTATTAGATTTTAGTGTATTAGGGGTCATCAATGTCTTTTAGAATCTTAGAAATAATCATATAGAATATAAATTTACTTTTGAAAGTGCTCTATCTAAAGCACTATTTTTAGATTTTGTGTCCTACTGTAATAGCCTCATTATTTTGCTTAGAAATTCATTGCTTAGTTTTTGCATCTATATGAAAGATCTCGTAGGCTCCATCTATAATAAGAGACTTATCCAGTATGTTAATTTTTTAATGCTACTTAAAAAAAAGAGTCTGCCTTCTTCTGATAAACCACAGATTTTAATAACATGTCCTCTGAATTAATTCTGTAAATGCAGTACTAAAGTTCAGCACAGCGATCTAGGGTGTTTAATTAGTTTGCAGCTGCACAGCTAGGATAACATTTCTTGCTGAGGAGGTGGCTTGGTATTCATTATTTGGGCTCTGGTTCAGAGTTCAGTGGTCATTTTAAGCTTTCTTAAAGAACTGATTGTCTTTGTGTTCAGGGAAAGACCATATGTTCTCCTGCTTAATCATTACTCTAAAACCCTTACTAGTGTTCTTGACATGACTGTATAGTCATTGATTTGGCCTTAACATAACAACTAGTGGAAATCTTCTAGACATAGAAGGATCCTGAGTGATCAAAAGATAATTGGAGTTTTTAGTTTAACTAGCATACAAGTAACATAGATAGAACCTAAATCTCAACTGCTTTACCATTTCAAAATTCTTTAAACTTATAAAACCTTTAAAATGATGAATATAGATTATAAAATTTTAAAATTTCTTTTGAAGCAATATAAATATTAAATATATTTTCTACATTTTCCAGGAAATTGTACCATTTTATATAACCTAGAGAGTATGAAGACAATACAAGGTATAGTAGATTAAGTCGGGAAATGAAGAATATAAACACAGTCATTGAGTGAATATTATAAAAAATACATTGTCTAATGTCATCCTCGTAGCAAGTGTAGAAGTTTGTCCCCATTTTACATGGGGGGAGGTGGGGCTAAAGAATCAGAGCAGTTGGGGAACTTGCCCGAGATCACACAGCTAGTAAAATTCAGAACTGGGATTTGAATCCAGTCCTACCTTACTTGAAAGCTCTCGCTCTTTCTAAATGTCACATTGCATTCTCCTCAAAGCCAAGTTTAAGATTCATCTTTCACATAATAATTTTCCCAATGAATTTTAATTCCCTTGGCATGGATTTATACAATGTGTACTATACCATTGCATACTTATATATTTAAATATTTTGTAATTTTATGACTTTTCAGGGCTATTAGATGTATATAGTCCCCAAGTCCAGACACTATATTCTCTACTGTCTCTTATGCCCCCATGGCAAGAACAACTCAGGGCAAATTATACGACTTTAATACCATTCATGTCAGGGTACAATTGCAGAGATCATTTGATTGTTCACTTTTTATACTGTACCTATATGTATTGTTAAAAAATATATAAATACATACATGTAGATGATTATTTATACTTAGTATTGAAAAATGTAGTTATAAATGTCCAAAGTGTGTAAGATATTGGGGGAGAAGTATAAAGAATGCATGCATAATTATATGATACCATATCTGGCTTTACTGTTTGAATTCTTGCAGATAAAGAAAATGAAATAGGGTAGGCAGTTTAATTATTTTTCTGTTTATAATAGTAATGGATAAGGTTTCAAAAATCTGAGAAAAGATGGCTAAGAAACAGAATAAGATGAATATAAAGCTGCTAAATACTTAACACTTCATTTCAAAGACTTGAAGAAAAATTATAAAGGATACTGACAACGTATACCGCAGAAAAAGATGGCAAAATGTATGCAAGGTACACATTAATGTGATGATAAAAAAGATATGCCATATTTAAGAAAATGGGAGAACATTATAATCTTTAGTTAGAACTATCTTCCAAAATATTACTACAAGTACAGGTTATGTACACAGGCTATTATATCAGTAGACTAATGGTAGCTCAAACAGGATTAAACATGGCCAAATCAATATGATTGTATTTTCATTCTTTCTGGCAGATTATTTAGTATATAAGTATTCCTGTAGTACTATAAACAGGCATTATTACCTAGGAAAAACAATTTTGCTGTGAAAAACTCTTTGTTTCACGGTAGAGTGAATTCATATAGCTTACACTGAAACAAGGCATTTGAGAAATATAAAAAAATTAGGTGAATAAAATAAGTGAAATAATAATGGAAAAACACATGTAACTCTCAATGTTCAGGTTGTGTATAACAGCAAAGCATTAAAAGGGGTCCAGAAATTAGAACTGGGAAACCCAAAAATGCAGAGAAGTTGAGAATCATGACAAGGCATGGGAATCAGGATAATTTTTCAGAAGCACACACAATTAAAGTTCAAGATGAGGCAGTATGGTGAGAAACCAAGCAGTAAGCAAGCAGAAGTGAGTCTAAGCAGATGTGAGAAGGAAGTCTAATCATTGGGTCAGAAACTGGGCAGGCAAACAGAAGATTAAGAAGACATATTTACTAGGGTTCATGGCAAAGAAGGAGAACCTGGATGACACAGGTTCCAAAACAGAAATGCAAATCAAAGAGTCTGAACTTGGTTAGTGGTCTGGAACCAGAAAACTCACAATAGCCAGGAGAATAGAAGAAAACAATTTGAATCTGTGACAAGCTGTCTCCAAAAGTGTCTCCACAATTACCATGGAGAAATTTCATAAAGAAATAAGTATTTCTAGGTCTAGAATAGAAATAGGAAGATACGCCCTGGCTGGTGTAGCTCAGTGGATTGAGCACGGGCTGTGAACCAAAGCATCGCAGGTTCGATTCCCAGTCAAGGCACATGCCTGGGTTGCAGGCCATGGCCCGCAGCAACCGCACATTGATGTTTCTCTCTCTTTCTCCCTCCCTTCCCTCTCTAAAAATAAATAAATAAAATATTTTTTAAAAATAGGAAGATGCATCTGACCAGACACAGCGTATTGCCAGGTTTTCATGATGATGATAATTTAGCAGTTTTACCTACAAAATTTCAAAGTTGGTGCTCCCTCCATCTCTACCACAAAATAGTTCCTTACCTGTGCCCTCAGCCCTATCTCTAGAAATCTGCCAACTATATTCCATGTAACTATGATTTGCAATTGCTTTATATCTCTTCCAGTTCACCTACTTGATTGCCCTTATTCTCATGACAATTTCTTCAACTCAATTCAGTGAGGTATTTTTCTTAAACAAGTAATTAACAACAACAATCCAACAAGTATGATTCTCCCATACTTGTTTTTTGTTAATATCTGAAGGAGATTTTTTAACTTTCTGGGACCTTTCAACTATGAAAACTTATTACAAACTTGAATCTCCAAGTCAAAGGTTTCCCTTCCCCCTCACTGTCTCTGTGCACTTTTACTCCCCTCCTGCCTCCCTTCCAGAAGCTTTGATTCTTTTAGTGTTGAGGAAAGGGAGGATGGGAGAGGAGAAAAGGGCAGTCTCTTTTTTTGGCTAGACTCCACTGCAAGCCCCTTTGGCAGATGATGCCTTCTGTGGGCAGGCATTCAAATACTGACTCTCTTGCAGGTACATGTGAGAATTTTTGGAAGAGCTGAGCAAGGCCACTGGTAGGAACTGGTACCAGAACATCACCTGCTAGAAGGCAGGATTCTGGCTGTACTAGGGATTCAATTTCCAGCTCCCTGCTTCACTCAGGTCTAGCAACCTCTCCTATTATTAAAACTTCATGGTTATTACTCATTTCCAGGTGCAGTAATCACCGAGGCTGATATGTATTTGTGTGCAATGACTGTTCTGCCTTTGAGTTCTCTATTTCCAACACACACACATACAAATGGGGAATGGTATTACACAATGCAGGAAGTCTGGTCCAGTAGATTTGAGAAAGAACCCTGTTACATGCATTCTGAAAAATGCTCACCAGATAATTGTATTATGAACTGAATTGTGTTCTCCAACCAAAATGTATATGTTGAAGCCCAACCCCCAAATGTGATATTTGGAGATAAGGCATTTAGGGAGTAATTAATGAGATTACAAGAGTGGGGCCCTAATCTCATAGGATTTATAAGAAGAGGCAGATACCACAGAGATCTTTTTTCTCCATACATACACAAAAAGGAAAGAACACAGCAAGAACATCACTGTCTACAAGCCAGGAAGAGAAATCTCACCAGGGACAAAACCTTATACACCTTGATCTTGGACTTGTAGCCTTCAGAACTATGAGAAATTTTTGTTTAATCCACCCAGCCTGTAGCATTTTATAGCATCCCAAGCAGTCTGGTGATCTGTGCTCATGTCCATCCCCACTGAGGAACTCTGTACCAGACTTTCTTAAACTCTTTAACAACTGTAACCACAATGGGAAGCCCCAATTCTGAGTCACTGGAGAATATCATATAAAGCTATATTGTTATAAAATCATACTCTAAATTTACCTAGGCCTTGGATAGCATTTTCTTTATCATTTGCTCATCCTTCAGTTTCTTTACTCTACCCATTCCAGTCCTAGTCTTCCTCAATTCTGGCTGATAACCATAAGGACCTATTACATATGAAATATTAAGATGCTATTTATCCTATGTCCTCTTTCCTCTAAACTTCAATTTTTACTCTTCATTCATACTTTTTTTGTATCTTTTTCTTCTACATCAGAGAAAAGATGTTCCTTTTCAAGGTAACCCCCTTTACCTATTTTAGATCCTCCTTCTTCTGACCTCTAACCACTACCCAGCACTTTCAGCTTGCCTCCATTGACCTCCTTCCTCTCTACCATCAAAATTACATAAGTCAAAAAGCTGCCCCTCAGTGCCTTGTTTTCTGATGACTGGTAAATTGGCTTCTTTCCAATATTTCTATCTGGAAGAAAAAAATGACCCAGTATCCAGTCACCAGAATTAAAGAGCAAGGCAGTGGACATAAATTCAGAATTCATTATCAGAGCAGTAATAGTTCATTTGTTTGTTCATTCTCTTCAGCCTATTTTTATTTTAAGGACCTATTATGTGTCAGGTTCTGTTAGGCCTGGCATGTAATAAGTGCTTAAAAGCACTTATAAATGGATAGATAAACTATGACCTTGATGCTATATCTCCTAAACATGTTTGTTTTCTTACTTTAGCAAGCTGAGAGGACATCCTTTAGGATAAAAAAATGATTAATGAATAAATGGATGATTAACATTGTTCTTGTCTTTGAGGGGCCGCGGTCATGAAATGGGTGAATTTTATAGAAGTTAGAATAGAAAGAAATACTCAAGTATAAGAACTTAGTATTAGAAATAGCCAGGGAAAGAAAAAGAAGAAGTGATGAACACAACAAAAGACTTATGATGAAGGAAACAGAGATGGTGAGGTGCTTCAAAATTACCTAAAAGGGCTGTCAAAAATATCTATCTGCTGGCTTCACTGCAAACAGACTCAATTGAAAACTCTGTGACTGTGGCTCCAGAAACCGCCAATGCTCAGATCACACAGGTCATTCTTCTCACATTCTAGTGTCCTGAAAAACAAAGGAGTCATTTCAAAGAAAAGGCAGGCAGTAATAAAAAACTCCATAAGAACGTAGGCACTTAAAAATACAGAAACGTAAGATTTGCTCCAAATGTGACAAAAATCCTGCTGATTGTCCCATTGATAGTGTAAAAAGATATTTTAGTAATCATTCACTAAGGATGGTAGAGTAGGAACCTTGGGCCTGGGTCCTTGATGGCTGTGTCTAGCATCTGAATCAATCATGCTGTCACCTACCTCTGAACTTCTAATGTGACAATAATAAACTCCTGGTCATTAAAGTAAGTAAATATGTACATTCTTGTTTGCAGTACATGTACATGTAATAAGGAGTAAAGAATGAATACTTATGAGTAATAATGACAACATTTACGAGCACTTAGTACACAACAAGTACTCTGTTAAGAACTTTATATAGATATCTCACCAAAATGTCACAACAACCCTATGTAACTCACCATTATTAATGGGAAAATAAATGAGTTCCATTTATGTAGGTGAAAGATATAATACTAGTAAATAATAAAGGGATAAGACAATAGATGTGGTAAATTTGTTAAATTCCAATTATTTTTTCCTGGCATTTCTAATGCCCATCTTCTTTTGTATTAATTTAAATCCTATATATCATTCATTGCACAAGTCCAAATCCTCTTTTTCCTCAACATTTAAACCTGAGTTTTCCTTTTTGTTTTAATTCTATAGAATTTAGATTTAGGATCATACTTTATGACCTAGATTATACAACATTTGGGGTAGAAGAAATGCCTTATACCCAGAAGAGTACAGAGGGTAGAAAAAAGTGCCTTATACCTAGAAGAGTACAGGGTGTTAAATAGTTCCTATCAAATGATGACATCTAATCATTTTGCATTTTTTCCTCTATAAAAATCTTCCATTATGTGACTTGAAAATTCTTATTTTAGGCTTACCTATAATCATACTTCATTTAATTCAGCAAATGTAATTAATTTGTTACTAATAACACTTCTCTGTAGTTTTCAGCTAAGTAATATTTCTCTTGACATCTCTCTCTGGTTATCAGGTTAATGGAAATTTGAGAACATATACAGCTACTTGTTTAGGATGCAGTGAATATTCTGCCTCCTTGCCTCCCTACAGCTGTCAGTTCTCCTTAGCATTCTGCAATGATCAGAACTGACACGTTCACATATACATGTTTGTATTTGAGGAAATGACATGGTTTTAAAAATATGCTGCTGTTGGCATGTCTTTATTTGGTCCTATTGCTAGATATATATGACAGCTTCTTGAGGAAATATAGATCCTAATATTTCCCTTTATATTTGATTATATTGAGGATTTTAGAAAACTGTCTTCATGAGCTATACATAATTAGTTCATGTTGATCAACTTGTCAGAAAAGATGTCAGTAGTTTAGATTTACTCCACTAAAATGAATGTACTTTAATGATTTGCAAAATACAGTATTTTGAATACATGACCTATATTCAATGTTTACAACCTAAATAGTAACTGGACATAAGATTTAAATACTTTCATAAATTTTGCATTGTAACTAAAAAGATATTCAAAGAGTATTAACAGAACTTTTAAAATTAAGTCTTTTGACAATCAATTGCCAAAAGATTGTCAAATGACTTGACGATACTATGCTATTCTTATTATGCAATGATATATTTCTGGATCAATTAAATCTATGGGATGAGGTCTAACATTAAGAGGATATGGTTATATATTTAGTAACATGTTTGAATTCAAGTAGTTCCATCTTTTTATTAGAAAACACTAGTTTAGCAAACAAATATTTTCTTGAGCTACACCCTGAGTGAGACATATGCCATTAAGGGTGTTTCAATACTAAACTTTTGGAAAAAAGAAAAAAATGAATTTCCTAATGTAACCTGTACAGTTATTTCTATATTGATTCAGCCTTTATTTGCTATTTAAGCAATGAAAATATAAAGCTAAACTACACAGTACAATCATCTAGGACTGGAACAATAAAAGTATATCACTGCATGTGACTCACATTTCATTAAAATGCACATAAATACATTCTTGGATATACATGTGTATAATCTCCATAAATAAAAACTCTTTTGAAATCATGATGGAGATGCTGAGTAATTTTTCATGACCACAACACTTTAAGAGCGTATATTTTATTTTCTGGAGCTACAACAAACCCACAAAGTGAACAGATTCTAGTTCAACCTGTTATACATTTTGCTAATGTACTATAGCAATGATTCATACATAGATTAACTTTATGTCACATTCTTGATTAAAGTAGAATACATAATTCAGTTTTCTATTGCCACTTCCTTGGAGGAAGAGTTGGACAAAAGCCAACGATTCTTAAACGTCTCTAAGCCATTTTGAAAAGTTAATCTGTTCTGTTAAGTTTTGAAATAACGTCAGGAAGGACTATGGTACCACACTAACCAATTCCTTAACAGTGACTAACTTTGCTTGCCAAGGGCACAGCTCAAAGGGTTGGTAATGCATGTCCTGGTAAAATATGTTAATTCATAAAAAATTATTTTCAACAGGATTAACTTAAAGAATTTTTCCTTTCTAAACTTTATATATCTTATTTCAAAGCCTTTAAAAATATTTAAATACAAATGCTACCAGAGAATGAATATACATAATAAAATCCTTCGAATTACCTGTGTGCTTTTAAGACGTTACGAATATTTTTTTCCAGTCTCAGAATTAAGAGAAAGGAGGCAACTGCAGAAATTATCTTTTTATTCTGATTAAGAGGTGTTGAAAACAATACTGACAAGGTCTCTGAATGAGCGCTGATGATTAGTTCAAAAATCTAGAGATTAGAAGCTGGAGCGAGGTATTTTAGGGGAGACACTAATCTTTACATGTGTCTGCGTGTAGGAAGGAAAAACCCGTTTTATTTTTTAAAGTAGATGTCACAGCCCAGGGTTTTTTATTGACTTGTAAAACCTCTTGAACGTTGGGGCAAAGCAGGCTTAGCATCTAAATTCCGCATGATAACTCGGTGTTTTTTTGTCTTTTCCCCACAGGAAGGGAGGGTGAGGGGTAAAGATGGTACCAGTGAACTAAAAGAGCCAACAGCTTGGCATGGGTAGAAAAAGCAAACCCAGAACACCGGGATTTTTAAGCGCGACTCCTGAGGGACCGGTTTGCACCAGCGGTACGCCGGCATTAACCCTCTGGGCGCTGCAGCGGGATCCCAGCCAGGTCTCTGCGGGCCCGACCCTAAGCAACAGAGACCGGGCGTCCAGCACTCGAAGGGATGGGATGGGCTCTCCTTTCCTAAGAGGGAGCGAGCTGCGAGGCACTTCGGTCGTCCAGCGCTGGATTCAAGACCCGGGACCCGCGTGGAGTCCGGTAGGGAGTGGAAAAGAGGTGCTTCGAGGAGGCACTCAAAGGTCCGCCGACCAGTGGTCAGACTTAACCTGTGGTCCCCAGCAGCGCGGGCCCTCCCACGCCCTATGGCCCAGCTCCTGGGCTCTGGAGGGGTGCGGGCGGAGGCTGGTTTGGCTGGGCCGTAGGTGAAAGACGTCCGCCTGCGGCAGTCAATGCTCTCCAGCCTTCCTACTCGCAGTAGTCCGGCCCCGCGCCGACTGAGCCCAGTGACTGACAGAGTTACAGCCTCGCGCGCCACAGCCACCCCCTCCCCCGCCCCCGTCCGTTCCCCACCCCCCGCCCTGATACGTCATGGAAACACGGACGTCAGAACCGCCCAGCCAATCGCAGGCAGCGGCAGGAGGAAAGGAGTTAGAGGCAGGGGGCGGGGCAGCGGCCACTCAGGACGCTCAGGAAAGGAAGAGAGGGAGGGGCGCGCGGAGGCGTGAGTCCCCCGCCCCGCACTCCAGCCACCCTTTCCCGACCGCTGGGCAAGTTCTAATCGCCAGGTGCGCGCTCGCCGACGGGGACGCGCTCGCCGGGTCCTCCCCTTAAACGCCCTCTGTACTCCGCTCGGCTCCCAGGCTCAGTCAGAGCCTTGCTACCTCGGCGCGCGCACGCGCGCGCGCGCCTGCCCGCCCGCCCCCAGGCTCCCCGCGGGCCGCATCACGTGACCGCGCCCAGCCAAGGCGGCGGCGGCGGCGGCGCGAGCTTCGGCGGCAGCGGCGGCAGCGGGAGCAGCTGCGCCGCCAGCGTGGAGCGAGAGGCGTGTGGGTGTGAAAAGAAGGGAGCACCAGACCGGAACGGGTGAGAGTTCTCCTTCCCTTGCCTATCCCGAAAGTCTTGAGGGCCACCCGGTGCAAACGGACTCATGCCCTAAGCAGCGCGCAGTCCCCTTGTGCTCAGCAGTCCTCTCCGCGGGCCCCGCCCCGAGCGGGCCGGGCTGCGGTGCTCACCAAGGGGGCTGCACCCCGCCTGCCGCTGCCGTTGCGGATGGCGGGGTGAGGCTGCCGGTGCTGAGTGCGGCGCGCCCTGTGTGCGGCTTTTCGGAGCCTAGGAGGCGGGTCTTGCGGGGACGCGGGCGGCCACTCGGTGGCTGCCGGGCTCTGGGCGGGGGCCGGGCGCCGCCTCCTCCTGCTCCGCCGCCTCCTCACAGTGAAGCGTGAGTAGGGAGCCCCAGCTGGTGGACGCCGAGCGTCTCGGCTCCGTGACCGCCTCATTCTCTAGGTGCAATCGCACCTCCGCGTGGCGCCCCGAGCCCTAAAAGCCGGCTGCGGACACTCCAAGGAACGAGCCCCCATTCTCTGCGCTTCCCGCTGTCACTTACCCTAACCTCGACCCTCCTGTAGGCTCCTTTTCCTTTACTCCTTCGGAAAATGGTTCCTGCTGCCCGGCGAGGTGAGTGGCGGCCGCTGTCCGCCCGCGGCCGGGGCGATGGGACAAGTCACCTGCGGGAAGGCCGGGCGGAACACGAGGGTCAGGGCGTCGCGGAGAGGGCCCTGACAGCTGGGGGCCCCGCGAACTGCGGCCGCTTCGGCGGGTTCGGGAGAAGCCGTCCGGGGCGTTCCGGGGGCCTCTCGCAGGTTGTCTCCTGCCGCGCCCGCACCAGGAGATCGTAAAGGTGAGCGGGTTCCTGGGCGTGCGCTTCAGCACCGGGTCCGGCGAGAGGCCCCGCCCAAGACCCGAGGGACCGGGCTCAGTGGGGCTTGGTGTGTACACCCGCAGGTCTCCGAGCCGCCTCGTCCAAGAGGTAGCTCATCCAGTCGCCGGCCGCCCCCGCCCGGCGCTTGGTGACCTTGAGGGCAGCGGTGGCCGGCCCTCTTTCCCCGCGTCTGGAGAGGGTCACCCCATTAATCTCCGGCTTCGAACCCACTCGGTCTCCGCAGGGGACGCCTCGTTGGACCCTGTTCGGTGATGATTGATTCGTGTTACACCGGACAGTGATTCGCTGGGAGTTCGAGAGCCGCCGTCTCGCCTTTCTCCGGGCGTTCTGTCCCTTCGCGCCCCCAAGGATGTTCCCGGTTGCTTCCGATTTTCGCTTTGGGATTTAGTTTAGGAGAACAAAAAAAATATTCTGCGTTCTCCAACTCCCTCTTTGGAAAGGGTCAGTGAAAAAGAACCGCATTCCAGTTACGAGGTTGGGTGTGTGCTCTCTCTATTCCATCCTGCAGGAGAATCCTGTGGCTAAGCTAGTTAGCGACCCCTGGTCCTGCGCCGCGGTCACTAGCCAGGTTGGACTCGGTGCGCATTGCATTCACCAGTTTTCTGCGGGACTCGCAGCACTGAAAAGTGTGCTTGTATCCTGTGCGGTGCAGCGGGCTTGACGCCTAGGGCAGGGCAGGGGTACTCAGGGTGGGCTGAAGGGATCTGTAAATCTGCAGAGGGATTGCAGGTGTATTTTTACCTTTCCCTTGAGTTAGATCGCAGCGGACAGCCACTTTGGCTGCTGTGCATTCCACTTTTCTGGGTTTATTAATAAGCTAATGGCTCCTGTTGGTTTTAATTGCTGTTCATGATAAATTAGTTAGGGATTTATATTCGTACGTGTGTAAGTACATGCTTGTGTCTGTCTTGGACTATCTGCCTTTAAACATGGAAGCCTTTGTTGTGTTTAACCTCCCCCACCTCAGGACAGTGTTATTTTAAAATAAAGCTTTTATACAGCGTGGGTGTATTTTATAATAAGTACTTGTAAGGATCTGCTTTGTATGAGGATCTGCTGGGGCAGAGGGTGTGTAACCCTTTGGATGGTGGCCCATGAGAGTGAATGGAGGGCCTTCACCGCTTGCACTGCTGCTAGATTTCCCCAGACTCCCTATCCTTGTGTGTGGCCGAGTCAGAGGCGGATTGCGGGAATTAGAGGGATTGGAGGAGAATCTCTTTCTGTACTTGTGCCTTTCTGTTGGGACCCTCCCTCATCTTTCTTTTTTGACCGGGTGAGTTCAAATTTAAACTAAATGGAAAACATTTTCTTTAAAGGGAACCTCTGAAAGCTAGTATATGACATGGGCTTATTTAGCCATGACTTAAAGGGGATGTTTTAGTTTCTACCTTGCTTTGGATGAGACAGTTAAATTGCTGTAATTAAGGGTGGATCTCTGTCCTGATTTTGGCTTGGGTGTAACTGCAAAGATCTTTGAAAAGTAACTGTTCTTGCCTACCATATAGTCTGCAAAAGTGAGTCACAATAGGGTGAGTTGAGGACAGAGCGCCACCTTTAATTTAAAATTTCATGATTTTGTTTTATTAAAATTGTGAAAATTCTGAGTACGCCTTCTTGATTTTTATTGCAGTTGTCGTTACTGACATCTTTATATGTATAAGATGATTTTGTCTTCATTTTTCTGTAATTCCTCTTTTGGGGGGGATTTCTGCAATTATATGGGAAGTCATAGTTTTTAAATTTAAGCTTGGGGTTTAGTGTAGGATTCTGAGATGAGGTGAGAAACTAAGGGTAATGAGGTCTCAACACTTCGGAAAAGAAATAAGTAATAGGACAATAGGTACATTGGTAAGTGGCAACTAGCCATTGTCACCAAATAAGGGTACCTACCAGCATGATTGTGGTCTTACTTTTTTTTTTAGTTTGTGTGCTATTAACATTCTAAGTAAACATGTAAAGTTATTAACCTTGCTTGAATAAGGGATAGTAACTCTTTTTGTTTGTCATCTTCCAACAGCTTACCTTTTATGGTTTTACTGAGAACTTTACAATTACTGTACCTGTTTTTATTTATTCATTTTTTATTTTTTTTTAATTTATTTTTAGAAAGGGGAAGAGAGGTAGAGAAACATATGTGTGAGAGAAACATTGATGGGTTGCCTCTTGCATGCCCCCAACTGGGAACCTGGCTGGCAACCCAGGCATGTACCCTGACTAGGAATTGAACCGGTGACCTTTTCAATTTGCAGGCCTGCACTCAATCCACTGACCCACAGCAGCCAGGGCAAATTCTTTAATTTGGTATTGTTTAAAAAAAAAAAAACAAATTAGGACTTGCAGCAGGACTTCCATTCAGAGTTATTAAAGACAGTGTTGGAAAAAATGGTTTCCATGTCTGGCTCCTCTCATGTGTATTTCATATAAAGTTAAATGGAGTTTTTATTGCTTAGAAACCAAGTGCTGTAGTGACAGTTGAATTGGTGAGATTTCCTTCCCTGCCCACTTTGCTTCCTCCTGTCCCCCTCCCTCCCAAATAAAACATTTAAGGCACACTATCTCTTCACACTATCTCTCAGGCTCAGAATGTTTTCTGATTATTGTGGCTGCAAATATACCATAAAGAAACAAAGATTTAGCTCTTAATGAATAAATCAATACATGGATACTACTAAATATAGTTTTAATTATAAACTACAAGCTATTTTTGTCCTATCTGCATTTAAGTTTCAGCAGTTGGGATTTCTTCAGAAACTACTATAAAACATAAGCTATTGAACCATAGGTAAATTTTATTAAGTTAAAACTAAACAAATCCACTTGAAGTGAAAGATGGTTTAGGCTTGATCAATCTGTGGAATATGACATTGAGCAATTAGGTTGATGCATGTATGCAGAGTAATTGTACATCATTACTCATACTTTGATAGGATATCTTGATTTAGGGATTTCATTTGTCTGGCAGACTTCATTTTGGACAAAACAATCTCTTACCGTGTGAATTGAGTTGTATAGGTCAACAGGTGTTAAGAGGAATGGTTAATTACAACCTGCATTGCTGGTCTTTTCAACACTAGCCAAAAAGAGTATTTGCCCTTTTTATCCTTTTATCTTTTTACACATATGCAGTTGAAACTTGTTGTTTTCACTTTTTAATTCCAGAATTTTGTGATGAATGACGGAAAAACAACCTAGTAAAGATTAGGAAGCAGAAACTTAAGAATTATATTTTTACAGTCTGGGTAAGAGTATTTACTCACCTGGTCAGAAAAGCATAATTATTTTCTGGTAGGTGTCATCATATATAGAAGGGTGCTGAGAGCAGCTTATGTGGGAGTTTATAAAATCTGAGACAGCACTGAAGAAAATGATAAAATAGTTATGGGCATAATTTTCAAAAAAATAACTTTTAAAGACACTTTTTTAGCTTTTACAGATGTTCTGTATATAAACATATAGTGTCTTGTTAAAATTGTTATGGAAATTGTGAAATATATGGAAGTATAGAGAATAAATGCAATTGTCAACTCATATTTATCTAATATCATTTATATCTGTACACAAGAAATAGATGTTATAAATGGGGACATAGTACAGGTAACTTAATTGGTTTTTTTATGTTTTATATTTATAATTTACAGAATATACTTACAAATATGCTCTATATCCAATGGACTCTGAAGGGTCAGTTTTTATATTCATTGTTTCTGTATACAGCAGCCACCTAAAGATTGTGTTTCTCAAATTTTGCTCTCTTAATAACAATGCCCTTGATTTATGAAGTGCTTTACAATATTTCAGAATGCATTTTACATATTTTCTTATTTGATTCTCACAATATATGATCCTGTGAGATGAGTAAACAACTGTACTGTATTCCCCCATCCTGCCCCACCACATGTCCCCACATGTAAAATGATTTGTCTGGGTTCTAAGGTTGCATAGCCAGCAGCCAGATTAGCCAGAACTAGAATTTAGGTGAATTGTAGTTTTTGCTGCATTGTTCTTTCCATTATATGTGTTTATGTAGGTTTATGAAAGTTATGTATAAATTTATGAAAAATCAGTTTCTGACCAGAGTATATTTTATAGTTTAATATAAACAAATTTGTTTGGGCTTAGCTTTATAAATTTAATCATTGCTTGTATTTGGTGTAATGTAAACAGTTCATAGCCTGATTTACTTAACAGCTGAGTAAATGAATTTGAACATATTTGAAATACTATGTTTTTCATATCGGGGGTTGCATTATTTTTAAGTTAGCAATTTTGTTTTCAAAGACCTGTTGGTCTCTGAAATGATTTAGGTGTGTCTTAAATTTGGAGTTAAAAATAAAATGGCTTATGTTTCTTTTAATTCCTGCTATAATTTTTTATGTACTTGTTTTTCTTCCACAGTATGTTCATTACCTAAATCTTGAAATATTAATTTGTGTAATAAAATTTAGTTTAAAAAGTCTGAAGCTGAGAGATTTTAGTTCTTGAAATCCAAAACCTTATTATATATCTCACAAGAAAGGTAGTGGTTCTCCAGCATTAGTGTGCATGAAGATCACCCGGGGGAGTTAATGAAGGTGCAGATTCCCTGGCATTGCCTCTGAAATTCTGATTCAGCAGATTTGGGGTGGGGCCCAATATCTGCATTTTGAATAACATTGATGTTGAATTCATAACTAGGTTAAAATTATATCATGTAGTAGAGATGCTTTTATAAAATAAAATTAGAAGGACATCATTGATTTATCGGGTTGACTAAAATGTTCATTTGTTTTTTTACATTTGTTGTTTTTTGTAAGATGACTCTCATAGTGCTTAGCTATCTTTAACTTCATTAGAAATGATTTTGTGCCCGGCTGGCGTAACTCAGTGGATTGAGCGCGGACTGGGAACCAAAGTGTCCCAGGTTCAATTCCTGTCAGGGTACATGCCTGGGTTGCAGGCCATAACCCCCAGCAACCGCACATTGATGTCTCTCTCTCTCTCTCTCTCTCTCTCTCTCTCTCTCTCTCTGTCTCCCTCCCTTCCCTCTCTAAAAACAAATAAATAAAATCTTTTAAAAAAAAGATTTTGTTAGATTGGATTGTGACAGCTGTCAAAATCGACATGCAGTTTTTAAAAACATCAAAATTGGTGATTTTTGTGCAGCAGCTTTAATATTGAAGATGGAAGAAAATACATGATTTTAGCATATTATGCTTTATTATTTCGAGAAAGGTAAAAACACAGCTGAAATGCAAAAAATGATTTGTGCAGTGTATGGAGAATATGCTGTAATTGATCAGATGTGTCAAAAGTGGTTTTCAAAATTTCTTGGCACTGTTAACCTTCAGGCCAAATAATTCCTTGCTGTGAGGCTGTCTTACTCTTTGGAAGATGTTTAGCAGCTAGCCGAGTTTGATTTATGGACTTGGTGGTTTTGTGATAATTGTGAAATTGATAAGTTGAAAATATTTGTTACAGATATCCATTGTCTTCTTTCAGAAAGTCCACCTCTGGTTTAGTTACTTATTAAGCACTGTAAACTCCTAGACAGAGAATGTTCTTCTCTTTTGTTTTCATGCCTCAGTGCCTGCCATTTCCAAATGACTTAAATATGGGGGCTTATTTGTAAAAATAATGCATGCTGTGTCAATATAGTACTGTACATTTATGCTTCATTCTAGCTCTTATTTTTTTGTTAGCAAGAAAGATATTGGCTGTTCCTTCAAACTATAAGGACATAAAATTGGTGAATAAGTAGTGGTTTTTATTAGTTTCAGTTAACAAGCAGCTGTTCCTTCAAAACCAGAATTTTAGTGCCTAGTGATCTTTAAAGAATATTAATGTTATGACTAGTAACTTACCATCTTGCACATTCAGACAGAAGTTACTACTATTTCACTTAAACATTAAATAACAGTTTGTGTAGTTCAGCAATCTGTTGTAAGGTTCATTTATTATAAACTGATCTTTTTGAACTGTTTTATCTAATAGTATATGCCATATATGAATTACTTTCTCTTTAAGATGAGTTTTAAGATGCTATTGTCTCATTTATAATAACATAGTAAATAGTTGTATCTGTATTTAAAATATACTTTATGATGAAATTAATTTCAAAGCAGATCCAACTCAAGGCTACCTAACATTGTTTTTATTTGTTCCAAAATGTGGGTTTGTTGGCTATACTTTAGGATCATATTTAGGAATCATGAGTTATAATTACAAATGATTGTGGAAATCTAAACTAATAAAGTGTTCTGGCAGTAAGATCCAGATAAACTATAGGTAAACTTCTCACCATATTTTTTAAAGCTATTTTTTTTTTTTGTTTAGTTTTTCCTAGGGCAGTTATCACCTATTCTAAACAGTATGGAGTGTTTCTAGTTACCTCTGCAGTAAGTATTATTTGGTATTTCTAAGTACAGTCACTCTCAACAATATAGTTTCTCAAAATTGTGGATACCCTCTTTGTGTTAATATTCCTGTCACCTAGGCCTCTGGAGAAGGAATAAGGATCGTTTTGAATGGACCACTGCTTGCTTACACTGTGAAATCTGAGGTTATACTGCTTAACTGTAAACTGGTACAACCACTATATAGACCTGATAAATTTAGGAGTATATGTTGTTGTTTTCTGAAAAGTAGATCTGAAAAATGATTTGACTGTGTTCAGAAGATTTGAATATTTATAAAGTCACTTTTTAAATGACTTGGTTATTAACAATGTGGATTTATTATTCAAAATAATGTGGATGTATTAACTCAATGAGTTCCTTTCCAGAAGGATATTAAAGAGTCCTACTCTGAGAATTCTCAGATCTGCTGCTTTAATCTACCTTTTATATTTGTTTCAGAACTTTTTATTTGTTCATTTTTAAGTAGCTTTCCTGCTGCCACTTCACTAAAACTTTCAGTGATTCCTTATTTTTCCCTCTTTATCTATATGTTACATGACTTTGAAGGCCTTTTATAAAATAGCTCCATGTTTTTTAAAGTGTGTTTTAGACCACTGGTTCTAAGAAACATTAATAGGAGTTTAATGAGGGGATAGGACAAAACCCAAATTCAAGATAGACTGGTTTATGCAGTTTTCCCATTTGGGACTTCTCCCATATTTTGATATGGTAATATGGACTGAATTTATCTAGTTGTAATTAGTGTTTTGCTCCCTTATTTCACAGAATCTTTTTTTTAGTGGAGCATCTCATCTGGTACTTCTCTATATTCCCTAACCAGGATCACCACTTCACACACCTCCATGGAGTACTGTTCACTTAGAACACAATATGAATCGTGTTTCCTGGAGCTGAGAGTAGTGTTGCAGTACTGCAGTACTGCTCACTGCATGACAGCCTTACAGTCTAGCCATGTCTACAGACATCCTTCTCATTCCTTTTGCTGTGACTTTATGTGTGTTCTTCCTGTCACCTGATAGCAGCCTCCCTTTTCTTGTCCATCTAAATATCCTCATCCTTCAAAACTCAGCATTAGTTTACTTTTCCCAGTCATCACTCACTAATTTTTTTGTCTGAATTTTTCTACATGTGTAGTCTGGATCATATACTTCCCATCTATTACATGCCCTTTTGTCTTGGTCAGCAGTGTTTAATCAGTATCTTTTGGCACATCAGTTTAGGATTTAGATATTGTGTAGCTTGCATTGCTAAGGTAAAGAAGATGAGTTT
The DNA here is from genome assembly GCF_019186645.2 of Phyllostomus hastatus. NCBI lineage: Eukaryota > Metazoa > Chordata > Mammalia > Chiroptera > Phyllostomidae > Phyllostomus > Phyllostomus hastatus. Next base: position 6,684,552 of record NW_025333622.1, on the reverse strand, counting down.
AAGGAATTTTTCTTGGAAAATTTTAAAGCCTTTTTTACCTCTGAAATTTAAACTTTGCTCAGATGGATTCACAGGGCAACCCATTTTACTTCTGGAGAATAGCTACATTTCATAGAATGTTGCTAGGATAATAGAATTTAGCTTCTGTATAGGAAGTCTTTTCCACTTTTTAATTTTAATGTAGTAAGTGATTTGTCTGCTTTAAATTTTATCCTAATTATAGTCATTATAATAGCTAAAATTTATATCTTAAAATGTCCGGTTTCGTTATTCGCTTGGTTTGTGACATCTTTTCCTTTCATCTGGATGTTCTTAAGATGTGCTTGTTGGATCTGTAATCAGTCAGCATGTTGCAGAATGAAAATGCCATAATTTGAAACATATATTATGGTTTAAAATTTAAAACACGATATTCTTGTAGTTACTATTCATTGACATGAATGTTATGAGGTTGGGTTTTTAAATGTCAGTTTACTGCAGACTGTAATTTTTCGGAGTTATTTTCTTTGAACTGAGAGTGAACTGTTAGTTAGCTTATGACCTGATGCAGAATCACTATAGGCATCAGGAAGTATAGGTATATGGTCTCTGTTAAAGTTTAAAGCATAATTATGTGCTTTTTCTTATAACTGCCTTCCTTAGGTCCAGAAAGGACAGCCTATACCTGACTTCATTATTTCTTGTTGAATGCTTGTGTAATATCAGACATTTGAGTAATTAATGATTTGTGTTGATTTACTATGTAAATTATGAGTTGTAATTTTAAATATATAAAAAATTTAATGTTTATATAAATTTAGTATGTAAGCCATTATAGTTCTCAAAAAAGGTTTGAAATGGTTTCTCCCCAGAGATTATTTTCCAGTTATTAGCACAGCTGAAACTGTACAGGTGCACTGCTGTTGAATGTTCTCCCAACCCTTTTAAAGTTTATAGACCTAATTGTTGGCTGGGTATTATAGATGGAATCCTAAGACTTGTTCTTGCTTTACCATTGCAGTAATAATCATAATAAAATTGTTGATTAAGAGAGAAAGGTAGAATGGTTTTGGAAGTGAAAAAATAAAAATAAATCTGTCAAGGCGTAAATCAGTGGAACTAGCAAAAGTGAAATGGCTTACAGCATGATCTTTTCCTGTTGGATTTTGATCTTTTATTGGGATACATGAGGATGACATTGGCATATACTCTGTAGTACCTTGCTAATACCTAGAGTTATGCAAGCATTTCATTTCCTTTGCTATAATTCTGTCCTTTTCTTCTCTACTTTACCCCAAATTGAGGGAGTGATGCTTTAACTATGCTGACTTACAAACTTCAGGTACTTACTTTGGACACTCCTGACAAGTAATACTGTAGTGGAGAACTAAGTTAAAGGATACCAGTACAAATAATAATAAAGGACTGAAAACAAGGAAGGTCAATCTGTGAAGTGGGAAAGATATAACACATCAGGAAAAGGAGATCCTCTAGCATCCAACCCTCTGGATGTCAGCTATCAGGGGGGAAAAAAAAAACAAAACAAAACATCAGTCAGTCATTCACTGCATGCACAGTGGATTTAGGGTAAAGTTTAAATTCACCTGCTTCCTCTATTTTTACATATGTAATTGAATACTGGAACTTACCCGATTCTCTTGTCTCTGGACCTCTTACTGTATCATTCCTTTAGGTAGGAATGCCCACCTTTCTCAGAGCCTGTGTATTTTTATGGATTTCCTGTGTGTGACTGGACCTAAAACTTCTGATTTTGGCTTTTATTCTGTATTGTTATCTTAAGTTCTCTCCAGATTTAAATTTGAGTTTAATCTTCACCAACAAAAGGCTAAATGACCTTGGGTAAATCTCTTGGTTTTTTTGTTACTATCCACCCCTGCCCCCAACACACACATACACACACACAGAGTACAAAATATAAAGTCATGGAGTTTTATTAATATTCTTTCTTGGAAGATTGACTTTAAAAAAATACTGTTTGGACATAGTAGGTCTTCTCCACCTCCTAAGTCAAGTTTTCAACCATTTAGTTCTTTTAGGTTTGCCTTCCAATACTGTTTTTTAACTAGCCTGTAGTCATTTGGTGTTTCATCTTGTGATATGCTGTATTTCACTAATGAAGATGATTTAGCTTTTCAATAAATGTATTTAAGATTTCCAGTTAAAGAAGTGGCATATAACAGTCATTTAACTCTGCTCCCTGACAAAAGTATACTCAAATGTGAGTTAAATGAAGTTTACATATTTATGTTAAGATTCCCAGCCTTCTTCCTTTCCTGAGCTTTCAGGGTGCTGGCCAGAGCTTGTCGTTTCCAAGAACTCTGACCAACTTGAGGGAAGGGACCTAAAGATTCTGACATTGGTTCAGTATTTGTATGATGGGATTGCCTAAAGAAAATTTCTTGTGCTCCCTGTGTTCAATGCAGCACTATTTATAATAACCAAGATCTGGAAACAAGTGCGTGCCCATCAGTAAATGAGTGGATAAAAGAGCAGTGGTACCTTTGTACAATGGAATACTACTAAGCCATAAAAAGAAGGAAATCTTAACCCTTTGCAGCAGCATGGATGAACCTAGAAAGCAGCATGCTAAGTGAAATAAGCCAGTCAGAGAAAGACAAGTACCATATGATTTAACTTATATGTGGAATCTAATAAACAAAAAACAAACTAGAGATACAGACTCGTAGATACAGAGAACATACTCATAGGAGGGATGTTGGGGGACTGGGTGAAAAAGGTGAAGGGATTTAGCAAAAAACAAGAACAACAAAGAACATATAGACATACACACCAGTGTAGTGGTCACTAGAGGGACAGGAGTAGGGACAGGTAAAAGAGGGTAAACAGGGAGATAAATGGTGACAGGAAACTAGACTTGGGATGGTGAATACACAATGCAATGTACCATTGATATTTTGTAGAATTGTATACTTGAAACATACAATTTTATTAACCAGTATAACCCCAATAAATTCAATTTTAAAAAAGAAAATGTCAGTCACCCTACAGTGAAGTCCATAGTCAGAAAGCCCCATATGTGAGTCCAGAACTCTTAAAAGAAGTTTTATGTATTTACAGCCTTATTAAGGTATAATTAACATAAAGTAGTACATATTTAAAGTGAAAAATTTGAGTTTTGATGTATCTATACTGCAGTGAAACTACCACCCCATCAAATTAATTAGCACAATGAATGATCCCCCTAAAAATCTCCTCGTGTCTTTTTGTAATCTTCTTCCTCCTCTCCCCTAGTCTTACCTTGTTTTTTTCCTTAGGCAACCACTAATCTTTTTTCTCTGACTGTAGACTAATTTGAATTTTCTAGAACTTCATGTTCGTGGAATCATACAGTATGTGCTCTTTTTGGTCTTTCATTCAACATAATTATTTGAAATTTATCCATGTCATGTATGTTAGTAGTTCAATCCTTATTATTGCTGATAAGGATTTCATTATATAGGTATACCACAATTTGTTTACTCATTTATCAGTTGATGGACATTTTGGGTTCCAGTCTATTTAGGTATCTGTCCCCTTTTAACTAGGTTGTGTTTGTCTTACTAAGCTGTGGTTTCTTTAAATACTCTGTATAAAAATACTTTGGGAAGCATTTGTGTTTGTGCTGAGGGTGGGAGGAAAAATGGTGCTGAAAGATTATATGTGTGTGTATGTGTGTATGTATATCTTTTGAAACTGAAGAAGCAAGCAGGAGCACTCTAAGTAGAGATGGAGTTAGGTACTAAGAAGAAAGGCACCTGTTGCCTCTGAGGAAAAAATACGATAGGGGGAGTAAAAGAACTGATATTTTAAAAAATTGGTAAATAAAAGGCCTTGTAGATCTGTTTTTTTAAAACAAACTTTATGCATGTATAAGTTTGTCAAGATTAAAAATGAATTGATGTATGTGTCGATAACTCATATGTCACCTGTCATTTAATTCTTGTGTCTCTGTGCAGTCTTGTGTGATTTAGCATTTGAATAAATGAATTCATTTTTACAAAAGTGTAAGTGAATAGGACAGAGGGCTTGAGTGAAGACTTCTTTAGCAAAGACAATCCGCATACGACTTAATGTCCTTGATTTCTTTCTCAAGTCTTCCTCCATTTTGCAAGTTCAAGTTCAAGTTCATCATTCCTTTATTATGTAGAAGTTGGTTGCTATCTGTGGTTTTTGTTTTGTTTTTTTAAGCAATCAAACGGTATTTTTTTTTTAAGATTTTATTTTTTTATATTTATTTTTAGAGAGGGAAGGGAGAGAGAAAGAGAGAGAGAGAAAAATATCAATGTGCGGTTGCTGGGGGTTATGGCCTGCAACCCAGGCATGTACCCTGGCTGGGAATCGAACCTGCAACACTTTGGTTCGCAGCTCGTGCTCAATCCACTGAGCTACACCAGCCAGGGCTATCTGTGGGGTTTTTTGCATTCCCCCTGAGATGTTCCTCATCACCACATCACCACACTACCACAACACCACTCAATACACATCCCAAGCAACTCATAAAAACCATAAAGACGTATTCTAACTAGTTACATATTGCCCATTCCTTGTTAAGAATCTGGTACATGATTTCTCCATTTCTTCATCTGCGTGAGTATATATTCTTTTTAATGTTAGAGTTTAATCCCATGGAATGTTGACTTAAGGGAGACTCTTTAGTAAATCTGTTAAGGAGTACACTTCTGTAGATGTGTCTTTACAATTGACCATATTTTAAGATCCCATTGCCATTATTAACTCCCTTTCTTCCCTTTGGGAACTTGGTATTTGACTGAATTTCTTCATATTGCTTTCTTTGGGGGAAGTAGAATCTCAGGGAAGACAGCAGTCATCTCTTAAAAGATGTTAGAATCCAGTCCTTGCCTGGTGGCTCATTTGGTTGGAGCATCATCCCATATACCAAAAGGCTGTGGTTTAGATCCCCAGTCAGTGCACATACCTAGGTTGTGGGTTCGATCCCTAGTCAGGACATATGCAGGAGCCAGCCGATCATTGTTTTTCACATCAGTGTTCCTCAATCCCTCTAAAATCAATACCTATGTCCTTGGGTGAGTATTAAAAAACAAACAAACAGATGTCAGAATTCAGAAGAGACAAGAAAATGTTCTTTTGCCGAGGTGCCATGAGAATTGACCAGTTCTAAAACACACTAGGTACTTTGACTAGATAAAAGGGACTTAAAATTATTGAAAATTTAAAGTGAACACCTGTGCAGCTACTTCCTAGCTTCCAGATACTATTCTGAGCAACTTACAAATACTATCCTGTTTAAATGAGTGGGTTCTGTGAAATTTTGGGGAGCGATATTCTCTACTAAAAAAGAAAAGGGTTATTAATGATTTTAAAGGGAACTTCTAAAATACAGTGACTTACATAATCTTTTTACCAATTTAAAGTGTAACCATACCAATTATATAATGTTTAGAAAAAACAGAACAATGTAAAAATGAAAAAAAATCACTCATAATTCTACCTCTGAAAAATAGTCCCCATTCACATTTTGATTTATTTTCCATCTTAAAAAATTTATACACCTATTCACATGCTTGAGATAATGTAGGTGTGTGTGCTTTGAAAAACCTTTCTATCATTTTCTTACATCATTAAATTTTTTAATCAACATTTTAATAAATGTAATATTTCCTCCCATTATGTTGGATGCTTGGGTTTTAAGTTTTTTCTTTTATGTTAAATAATCCTCCAGTGAATTATCTGTATTTGTAGATGTTTATCTTCATTTATGATTTTTTTCCTTTTAAATTACTGGGTTGAGGATTTAGGTAGTTTATTAACTTTTGGTTAAAATTTTCTGCCAGTCTTAGGGCTGGTTAGGTTTTTGGGATTCTTTATCTTTTCTTGCTGTGTGTATAGTTCATGCCATTCATTTCTAGGCCTCTGCTTTACTTTCTCAAATTATCATAGCACTTTTAAAAAAATTAATATTTCATTTATGTTTTTATTGATTTTAGAGAGGTGGGGTGACAGAGAGGGAAACATCGATTTACTGTTCCACCCATTTATGTACTTATGGATACCTCCTTTATGGGTCCCGGCTAGGAATTGAACCCACAACCTTGGCTCATCGGGACGACACTCTAACCCAGCCAGGTCTATTATAGCACTTTTAAATTCATATTTTGTTGTCGTGTACATGTTTGACACCTCTATAAGATGTTCAGTTTGATAACAGAGACTGTAAATCTTTCAGTCACTTGCCCTGTGAGATTCTTAATGACTCTTGAATGAGCATCTTGTGTCCACTCTTGAATTTGAATCTATTTGTATTGGACTCCAGTATAATGTTCATTTTGTCTCTCCTTAGAAACTGTAATATATTTGAGGTAAATTTATTGCAAGGCACTATTTCTTTTAACTCCAGCTAAATAACATGCCAACTGAAAGATACTTTTGAAATGAGAAATACTTGTTTTAATGAGGCTATATAAATTTAAGTCTTTCTGAAACAGTTCTACCATCCTTGCTTTTAAAAGGTAGGACATACCTCACTAAGTGGAATAAACTACTAAGAGGGCCATAAAAATGAAAGTTATGTTTATTTCAGAATGAACAGATAAACAGCTTTTATATTGGGTTGACCAAAAGTCTCTGTGGTTTTTCCGTAAAATAAAAGATACATACTTCATTTTCACCAATAACTTTATTGGTTTGGATATTTGGATATTTGAGTATGTCAGCTATCTTCCACTATTGGCTTCTAATGGGTAGAGGCCAGGGCTGCTGCTAAACATCTTCCAGTGCATAAAACAGCCCCATAGCAAAGAATCATTTGGCCAAAAGGTCAGTGGAACCAAGAAACCTCACAAACCACTTTTGACACGTTTGATCAGTCACAGCACCTTCTCTATATACTGCACAAATCTTTGTTTTGCATTTCAGTTGCATTTTTACCATTTTCTGAAAATGTTGTGTGTTCTTCCATATTCAATATTAAAATGCCTACACAAAAATTCACCAATTTTAATAAGTTTATTTTAAACACATGCTGATCACAATACAGTCTAACAAAATTGGTTCAAATGAACTTAAAGACAACTAAGCACTTACTAGAGCCATCTTATGTAAAAAGAACAAAAAAACTTTTTGCCCAACCCAGTAAAATACGTCTTTATAGATTAATATATATCTTCTTCTTTTTTAATTTTATTTTAATCATTGTTCAAGTACAGTTCTCTCCCTTTTACTCCCATTCCAGCTATATCATCTTCTTTATAGTGGAGACAACTCTACAAAAGGCAACAACATACAGACTTTTAAATGCAATGTATGTTAAGAGGTAATGCAAAAAGTGAACGTTCTGGAGTGTATATGAAATAAAACCTTAACGTTTCAGGAGGGTGTCCAAGCAGACTCTTTCTGCGACATTGTAACTGACTTTTATTAATCCTCAGATCTTGAGGGGAAAACTTAAGATTTTGGAGAAATGTATGTCTTCAAAAAATGCTCTGTGATTGCTGTGCTAGTAGACAGTAACAATTGTGACCTGCCAGAAAGAGACCGTCCTGCAGAGCTTTAAGTCAGCCTCAGTCAGTGTGTCCAGTGATCCTTCTGTTTCTTTTTTTGTTCAGTGATTCATCAGGTGCTGTATGCTTCCAAGGAACCAATGTAAGTGTGTGCACATGTGTCCTTCCTGGTCTTTGATCTTGCCTGTATCGAAAGGGGATATATTATTTCTAGCTATTCTTAAACATAGAAGAAAGGCATTTTGGAGTCAGCTGTCAAACCTTCAGATCTCAGTAATTTTGTGGCATCTTGATAGTGACACCTGTTTTTTTTGTCACAGTTACTTTTGAAGGATTTTTTTTAAGTTGCTCTGAACTCTGCTTTTATATCTACATACAACCAAGGTTGAGAGCCAAGCTCTGAGTTCTGAGTTATGTCATAATCTTGGAGTTCTCCCTACTGTCCTCTTTCTTGATGTGTACCTGTAGGTTCATATTGAATGTTTCCCCAGACAGAGGCTGTATTGGTGAAGGTCTTTGTGCTGAAAGGAGAGAAAACATCTTAGAGGAGATTCTTTGGCCATGTCCCTTCAATATTCAGTACTAGGTAGCCCCATAAAGCAGGTGCCACAAGAAGATGAAAGGAAGAAGAGTTCTGAATCACGTGAAGGGATTAGAGAGATTATCATTTAACTTAAAGCTGCAAATGTTCTCAAAGAGTTTGGAGTTATCCAAAATCACTAGATTATAGTGGTATTGAGGGCTTTGACATGACAACTGACAACTGTAGAAGTGAGAGGTATGGGGGAGGGAGAGTAGCACAGATGATAGTTGATTGAATGTAACTTTCTTACATCTAGTTAGTAGATATACATCAATATATATGTATTTAAATATCCAAAGCAGTTGTGTTTTTTCTAAGTACTGCCTCTTAATTAGAAGAGTTGTAGGTGCGAAAGAATAAAGTGTGCCAAAATATCAGTAGCATGACATTCCTATAATGTTGATGTCATTGAATTAATGGTCTTGTGGAGTGAAACTTAGTGGACTAATTGCCATCTAGAATATCTCTGAAATAGGAAGGGATGGAAGAAGGAGGCCATCAGAAGGGAGAAGGGTAGGGGATAATTTCTCTCATAGCCTGAAGGCTATTATTTACCTAGTTTCGTGAACCATGTAAAACAAGTAGAGAACCTAGAAACTGGCAGTAAAAGCCCTCCTAGAAACCAGGATTCCTTGAATCAAAACTTTCAGTGCCTCATTCCACTTTGTGTTTATTTCCTGTGTTTACTAGTATCTTATATACATTTCACTACATTTTGATAAGGTTTCCTGGTACACTGCAGGTGAGACCAAATTTGGAGACTGGAAAGGTTGTTCAGAGGCAAGCATAAGTGTTACAAGAAAGAATTGAAAGTTGACATCTTGACAGTGAAAATGGAGGTTTTTAATATCAAAATAGGAATTGACAAAAGTTAATGGAAAATTTGGTTCAAAAACAGAAGCTCTCTGCTGCTCTTCGCAGCTGGAGTATCCTTATCTGGACTAGTCATCATGAAAACTCCTTCATGAGGCCCTCTCAGCCTCTCCAGAAGGTTGGATGCTTCTCTCTAGCACTTACTGAATTCATGCATGTCTATCCAGTTAGACACTGAGTCCCCTGTGCTGCTCTATCACTGCTGTCACAGTGTTCAGTTCAGGTCATACCCACAGTTCATATTGTGTTACAGACATGCTCCACCTACTCATTATTCTGTGACATACTTTGTACATCGTGCTCCCCTTGCCTAAATTCCCCACATTACAAAATACTGTTCTTTTTTCAAGACACTTTAAAAGTCAGAGTCATAGAGAGCAGGATGACTGCTAAGGGGGAGGGGGAGTTAGGGAGTTGAGGGAATGACCAAAAAGGATAAAGGACTCAGGGACATGGACAACAGTGTGGTGATTGCTGGGGGTGGGTTTAAGGGGATTAATGGTAATGGGAAAAATCACAATAGAGATTAAATTTTTTGAAAAGTCAGTTCTTTGATGAGGCATTCCCCCAACTTCCCTAGACAGGGTCATTTCTGTGTGTTACCATTGGTTTCTATTAAAGTTAGCATTTTCTTGAATATAAATTATTGATATTAGTTGTGGGGAGTGAAATGAAAATTAGATTACATACAGAAATAGTTTTGCTAACTGGCAGAAACATCTAATAGATATTTTCTTCAACATGGAGATATCTGAGTTCAAGCCTTTCTAAATTTTAAGTCATCTAAATCATGTTGGCCAGTGATTAGGGATGACAACATGGTAACATGTTTCTTTTTATAACCTTTGTTCTATGATATTAACCTCCTTAACACAACTGACCTTTGAAACTTAGTATAAGTAGGTAGGTTTTGTTTTGCATTTCCTGTTGCTAAAACTTAGTTTTTTTCATTGTCTTTTTAAAACAATTTATCCTTAATATATTAGTAGCTCTGAGTGCATAAAAAGGAAACACTGTCCTTCCTTAGTTTGAAAGTTCTGTGATTTTGAGAGGTGGCAAATCCTGTTTCCTTTCATTACTTTGCCTGGCATGTGACAAGCATTTTGTGCATAAACTAGCTTTTGGTTTCAGTGTTACTTCTTATAGATATTTGAAAGGATCTTCGAGAAAAAAAAGTAAGGATTCAAATTTCTATCAACTCAACATGGAAAAAAGGAAACACTTTCCTATTTCATGGGCTACAAATCCTGGGAAGTAAGAATGATTCCTGCAGTATATTTGAGCCAGAGAAATATGGTATTTCTAAAATATCATTTATTATCATCTATTTATCTGTTTACAGGTTCATCCCCCTAGAGAGAAAGAGTTCTTCAAGTGAAAGGTCTACATAGATTGGTGGTAGTTTATATCCCCAGGACCTGGCATGTTGTGGGTCTTAAAAAAATAAATAGTAATTCTGAGTGATTACTTGCTGGTTTAATTATGTTTGACTTCTTTAAATTGTCTGAGCTAATTCTGTGGTATGTTGTTGGAAGGTTTTTTTGTGTAAAATATTTAAAATAAAATTTTCATCTTTATAGGGATAAGCTTTGGCTTATGGCAAAAATCTCATAACCCGATTCTGCTGAATAAATAAGTGCTTTTGATGTGGAGAAGAGTTTTGAGTATTACACTAGTAACAGTCACAGACTTCAGATCATTGTGTTAGTTAAAATGGATTTGGCTTAGTGGGTTTAATATTTGAGGTCATGTGGATAAAGAACCTCTTTTTTTTGTTTTTAATAGTTACAAGAGGACTAATGCATTCAGAAGTGAGTTGCATGTGACAGTTGGCATTACTTATATTGCATAGCACCTCTCCAATTATGAAAGCTTCTTTCTCTGTACATAAAGAAATTGAGTCAATTTACCTGCCCTAATGCTGAGTGGAGGCGAAGGGATCTGAGCCCCGCTCTCAAACTCCCCAGGACTGCTTTTTCTGCTATAGTACACTGTTGAGTCTCTGATATGTTACCAATAGTCTATAGTAATGCCAAGAGCTAGATTTCTTTTTGTTTTTTTGCAATTAAAATATTCTTGAGTGATTCTTGAAGTACTTGCCTATTCACTTAAGGTTTGAGGAAAAATGTACGAGAGGCTGGGGATTTGGTTTATTCTTACTGACTCTAAATAATTGACTTTAAAAAGCCAAATTTAAATCTAGTTCTGCTTAGGTTATGGGAAGATTGTGCCATATATTTGAAGTGACAAACACTGCCCACTAATGTGGTTCAGTTGGTTGGGCGTTGTCCTGCAAAGCAAAAGGTCACCAGTTGAATTCCAAGTCGAGGCATATGTCTGGGTTGTGGTTCTGTTCCCCCTCCCCCACACTCCCACCCTCCCTAGGAGAGGCAACAAATTAATGTATCTCTCCAATTATTGCTTCTCTCCCTCTCTTTCTCCCTCCCTTCCCCTCTCTAAAAATAAATAAATAAAATCTAAAAAAATAAAGTGATGTACACTGAAGACTTGATATAATCCTGATCTTAAAGGGAGATTTTATGTTACTAGAGAATTTAGGAGGAAATAGTAATTCTTGATGAAACGTATTTGTGATGATACCTGGGGGGAAAAAGTTAAGGTCTGAAGTAGAAGAACATAGCCCTTCAAGATCCAAGGTAGCACTCATGCCAAAATTAATAAGTAGTAAATAATAAATGGTAAAAACCTATGTTTATTAATTTTTAAAAAGCATAATTCTGTCAAATTCATTACACAAGATTAAACAACTCAATTTGACTTAGGATGTTGACATTCTGAATTGATTGAGATTTTGTGTTATAAAATAATGCTTTTTGTCGTATTTGCCTGTGCTGAAAACAAGTTTATATGATATCACCGTTTTTTACCAATGTTCCTAAAATATAGTGTTGAACCATCTGCTTACTAATAAAACTTATTTACAGAATTTCTCCTGATGATGTATTTTCAGAAAAGCGAAGATTTGCTGTCATTGAGGATATTTTCTTCTTTTAAAAGATCCCAAGCACTAAAAAAAATTTCTAAATAGAAATGCTTGAGATGTTTTTAGCAATGACAACTTTATTAGAATGAGCTGAGGTGATTTACAAAAATACTTTTAGGCTTTATATGTTCTGATAAATATTCTGAAATATCCATTATCACTGTATAGTCATACTAGGACCATACTAGCAAGCAGTATTTAGGACAGAGTCTTAGTGTAAATGCCTTTTAGAAATAATCCAAGTATTCAGAAAGTTCATAACTAGGATTTCTGTACATTTTATGCTTAAACTATAGAAAGTCAAGCAGTCAATAGGAATTTATTTCAAAAAGTGAATTCCAGTTTTGTGATAGGATTAATATGAATTCACTGCAGACCATCACAACTTCTGTATGTATACTGGCCTACAATGACATTTAATATTTAGAAAACAATTGTTAAACTTCTGTATATATAACATTTCGTGTATGGTGTACAAATGGGGAATGGGAGGAGATAAAGATGAGTATACAAAAGAAGTATTTCCCTGGTTTATGATGTGTTGGGTAAGATAGATGAATGTATGTAGTAATGAAAGCAAATAAAAAATAGATGAGGATAAAGAAAGCACATTGGGTATAGGCATTCAGACTAAGGTAGCCTCTGAGCTACAAATTGGGAATTTAATGTTTTTAAGTTCCATCTCACAAGAATGAAGGTTATTATTCCTTCTTTTCAGGAAACCGGAGTTGAGGGGTGTATAGATGGTAGATGCTGTTTTACAGTTCATTCCCAGTGTTTTGTAAATGTGTAGGTTCGGAGACCAAAGTGAGGTGAAGCTTAGCTATTGGAAAATACAATTTCCTTCTGAATCAAAGAAAAATGGAATTATATTTAGTCTTTAAACTACTTTTTAAAATTGTATTTCTTTGGAAACTGGTAATATATAGTAATAGGAAATCAGAACCAGAGTTACCAGATTTAGCAAATAAAAATACAGGACGTAGAGTTAAATTGTATTTTAGATATAGCGAGTAAAAGTGTATCCCAAATAATGGGTAGAATATACTTAAAAGAAAAAAAAAAAGTGTCTGAAATTTAGATCTGACAGAATGGACTGTATTTTATTTGGCAAATCTGCCAGGACCAGACAAGACAGCTACTAATGGAGTCAGTCTTTTGTCTAAAGTGGAAAACAGAAGTTGAAGCCATACATAGATTTTTTTTTTTAAGATGACAGGTATTGAAAACAGAGTTTGAAGAGCATCTGTCTGTTTGTTGCCAATCATAGTAGACAAGGAAGGTTTTGGGGTTCAGAAGAGAAACAACTGAATTCAATACAATGAACCAAGATTCTGAATCATAAAAGAGAACTTGATACTGAATCTAAATTGTGGCTCAGCTTGAGTCTTCTTTGTATATTTTTTTGGTTTGGGAGACCATAAATACAAGATGTGAGCAGCCCCTAACTAAATCCATAGATGGGAACAGTGATGTTTTTGCGCCTGGACTGGGATAAGTAATAGGAGGCAACATTTTGAAGGTAGACAAAAAAATTTTAGAGCTAGAAGATCTTAGAGAACCTGGTCCATCTGTTTTTGGTGAGAAAACTGAGACCTGGGGACACTTCAGCTTGCCCTAGATCATACAGTGAGAATGAAAACCCAGATTTGACTCCCAACTTAGTTCTTATTGCACTGTTCAGTGTTTAGGTTTTTCCTAAACTTTGACAGAAATAGTATTCATTCAACAAAATATTTTAGTGTCAGCTTAATATTGTGCCAACTATAGTTTTGAGTACTACACCAGATGCTGGGGATAAGATTGGCTAAAGCAGTCTCTGTCCTATATAAATGGAATTTGTCTTTCCATTTATTTATTGTAAATAGTTGGTGCTAAATGAGCAAGACTTTTAGAATATAATGGTTTCATTAACATGTGTAGTCCAGAACAAGAACTTTGACTCCTGATCTCTGTAGCTCACTTTCCTGTTCTGCAGTTTGTAATAGTTGTGCAAAAATTCATATGCTTCTCTAGCTATTTTATAACCTAAAGCATTCGTGCAACTGATAGACTTTGTTTCTTTATAATTTCACATGGTTATCTTCTGTAATGGAGAGTAACACCGATGAGATCTCTGAGGCTGTAAAAACAAAGGGCTCTAAGTTCATCCCTTTGGTACAGTGAACAGACAAAAATCAGACCTTTGCTGCAGGCTTCATCATCTCCTTGAGTTAGATGCCTGACAAGAACTTTGATCTGGAATTATGTCTAATTTATAAGAAAGTGGGTGCCTTTGGGTGCTTATATAGGTGCTTTCAGTTGATCAGCATTATGGTCCTGGTGTTCCTTTCCTTTGGAGAAGAGTGGTCATGTGTTTTGGGCTTTTTTTTTTTTTTTTTTAACATCTGACTTAGCATTTTGCGTCTGACTAAATTGATGGGGAGCATGATCTTATATGTGTTGTATGAGTTTTTGCTCTTTATTTTGACATCTTTCAGTGGTCTCGAAATAGATATGTAAAGCATATTTGGTTTGATTTAAACACTGAAAAAGCAAATGCCATCACTTGTAAAATCTAGCACTAAAATTGCTGGGTGAATAAGATTTATTTCAATCTTATCCCCAATATATTAGTATTTTTCTGTTTTAGCAAATAGAGTCTATGGGACAAAACTTAATTTTTTTTTACTCAGTTTCCTCAGTTTTATAATTTTTACCATCAGGTCTTTATTGGATAATGTACAGCGAGAGGAAGAATGAGTGAACTTTATACTTTCCAGTAATGTTTGGAGTGTGTTTTTAAAATTGATCTCATTTGTAAACTTGACTGCCTCTTTAACTTGGAGTCAAAAAAATTTCTAATTAAATAAGTATTCATATGTTCTAATTAATTAGTTTCATATGATTTTATAAAGGATTTTTTGTGGTTGTATCTTTATAAGAAAATTACATTCTCGGTATTATTTAAATGAGAAAAGTAATGGGTGGGTTAGCTTGGCAGTTTTTTTACCTTATTGCCTAGTAAATTAAAAGAGGTTAATAATTTGTATTTGTAGAAAATGTAAGTAACATTCCAAGGGTGGTATGTTAAATTATGGATACATGGTAGAGACAGAATCATATTTTTATTTGGATTAACACCTAGTTGTCTCTTAGTCTATATGTGGCTACTGAACTGCTACACACTGTCAGTTGAGCTCATATAAATTTGTCACCTAGATCTGTGAATGAACACATACACATCACGCACTTGAGATATGAACTCCTTTCCATTCATGTAGTTTCATGTTGAGATTGAACGCAAATAGGCTGTGCCCTGATGTGAGCATAGTGAAGCACGTGGAAATGACCTCTTGGGCTAGTTAGATTATTGACAAGTATGACTGGTTGGTTTCTTTCATTAGCATGTTAGCATTTTTAATGAAGAGTGTCCTCAGTATAGCACTATTTGTGCTAAAATTTCCTTTTACATTTTTTGAGAGGTTTAATGATGGGCTCCATTGGTTAAAAGGGAAAGCACAGTTGTGATTTTAAAATTGTGAACCACAAACTAAAATAAAAGTGACTGTTCTCAAAAGCACATTAGTTATCTGGCATTTTTGTATTAGGAGACAATAGTGGATAAACATTTGAGAAAGGGGTCTAATCTTTGCTTACATAGGATAAAGAGTAGACCAAAATCAAATTTGAGGATGGATTTGTAGATATTGGAAGCAGCACCATTTTGTACTTGAAAATAGATTTCTAGTGGGTTAAGCAGGAGACTTTTGGATTATCATGTCAGGGGAGTGGGGTATAAAATAATCCTTCCTTTGTCATCTAAAATGGGTGAGAGATTGAGGAAGAATGAGTTTTGCAAATGCTTAAGGAAATTTCAGAGAATTTCCTTTTAACGATGGCCAGTATTTCCAGTTCATACTGAGAGAGAAAAAGCATTAAAATTAAATATTGCTTGAGGTAAAAGAGAATGTATTAATCTGCTAGGGCCACTATAACAAAATACCACATGCTGGCTGACTGGTTTAAACAACAAAAATTTATTTTCTTACAGTTCTGGATGCTGAAAGTTCAACGTCAAGATGTCACCAGGCTTTGTTTTCTTCTGAGGCCTTTCATCCTGGCTTGTAGGTGGTTGCCTTACTATGTGTGGTCTTTTCTGATGTCTTTTCTTATAAGGACACCAGTTGTATTGGATCACTACCTTTATGACTTCATTTAACCCTAATTACCTCTTTAAAAAGTCCTGTTTCCAAAGATAGTTGCATTGGAGGTCAGGGATATAATTTTTGAAGTTTGAGGAGTCACGATTCAGTCCATAACAGGGAAAGGAAAGAAATTCACTCTAAAATGTAATTTTAGTCAAATATTTATGGAGTTGGCCAAAGAGTCCATATGGTTTTTTCCATAAAATAAAAGAGCCATTTTTCTTTTTCACCAATAACTTTATTGCTTTGAATATTTTAAGTATGTTGGCTATCTCCTGCATGGTATAATGTTAATTGTTTTCAATTAATATCTTGACTTGATTGCTGTCAATTTCAGTGGGTTTACCCAACTGTGGAGCATCATCCAGTGAGAAATCTTCAGTATGAAACTTCACAGACTACTTTTGACACAATCATTCATAACACCTTATCCATTCACTGCACAAATCTTTCTTTGCATTTCAATTGTGTTTTTACCTTTCATAAAATAATAAAGCATAATATGCTGAAAATGTGTATTTTCTTCCATCTTCAATACTAAAATAGCTACACAAAAATTCACCAATTTTGATGAGTTTTTTTAATGGACACTTATGACAGCTGTCACAATACAGTCTTAACAAAACAGTTTCAAATGTAGTTAAAAACAACTAAGCACTACTATAGCCATCTTACAGAAAAATCCAAATGAACTGTTTGGCCAACCCAATAGAACATGGTTTTCAAACTTTAGCATGTATCAGAATTACCTGGAAGGCTTATCTAAACACATTGTTGGGTAGCACCCACGAAGGTTCTGATTTAAGAAGTCTGGAGTGGGTCTGAGAATTTGCATTTCTAACAAGCTCCAAGTATATTAATGCTGTTGAGTCTGGGGACTGAGAATCACTGATGTCATATTGCAGGTTTTGATTAAGAAAAGTTGCAGAAGAATGCCCCCCAAATAGGGGATATTCTCTCCTGGTGGATTGGAGTGAGGGGAAGGACTAAAGTGAAAATATAAGATGTAGTAAGAATATTGAAGAAATGCTGGTTTTGCTTACTGGCTGTTCTGTTTACTTGAAGTTAAATGGGTTAAGGAGATATTATTCTGTAGGTTGAAAGCAAGCATTTCTGTTGTCTGTAATGGGAGGAAAATTGTCTCTAGGCCTTGTTATTAAGGAATTTAATTCCCAAAATACTTTTTATATCCTTCAGTTCTTTGCTGAATGTCCTCTTGGTGAGGCATTTCCTGACCATATTAAATTCCATCTATAAATTTGAAGACTTTATTCCTAAGAAAAGGAGGGCAAAGCCAGAGGCTACAGTGAAAAATACAAATTAGGTAGAGTGGTGCCTGAAGCTCAGAATTTAATATTTACTTAGTTTAAAAGGACTTTTAGGGTAAAGCATAGGCAGTGAGGAAATTGGGTTGTGCTCTAAAAGTTCATTTTTTTATTTAGAATTGGAAACAATTTTTTAATAGAAATAGGTCTATAAACAATTGCTCAACAAAATTGAAAAATGAAGCTAAGTCACTAGTACTACTAGCTTGAGATCTGGGACTTCTCATTACATTAATGTGGGATAGAAGGCAAAAGGGCAAGAAAGGGAGGGAACCCAAATTTCCTTCCCCCAAATTCATCTCAAATGGACCAACAGAGAAGATTAAGTTGTAGAGAGAGAACATAAAGTGAACATCTGTATTAGGTGCTCCAGAACATTTCTTTTACAAGTTGCTCTTGTTGTGGCTGACTTTGGCTGGGTTTTGAAACAGTCCTAATTCATTTTATAGCTATGTGTGATGACCAATATTTTCCTCCTCCTTAGAGATTCTTGTATTTTAGCATATAGACATGTGTGTATTATCAGTATATATGTGTATATATATTTCATGCATATACACATATATATGAAATTATGAGTTCATACTGATAGCTTTCATTCCAGTCCAGCCCACTGGGTTCTTTGCTTTCCCCCATTCCCCCCACCCCCCCCTTTTTTTTCTCTACTTCCACTGTGATAATTGAAGCTCCAGACATTTATACCTTTAATTCTTTGCTTAGGCTTTATTTATTCTACATCTATGCCACTATGACAAACAAAAGTACTAAGAGAAGTTTAAGATTTGTTTACACTCCTTCTCCTCCTCCTCCTCCCAGACTAAGTCCATGTAGTAAAAATAATATACTGTGTCTAAAAGTTCCTTGCATTGGGTTCCCCCCCACCCATTACAGAGTGGTCATTTTATTCACTTGCAATACAGTTGAGTACATTTGCTTATGTTGTATTCTGGTTTAGCCCCTTTCCCACAACCCTTTTTGTTTCAGTATTACATTTTGAATAGATAGAAAGCTAGTGTGCTTCCAAAACTCAAAACTAGGCATAAAAATGCTTACTTAGAATTGCCATTTCTTTCCATTCACCCCTCCCAGCTCTGCTCCTTTTGCAGGTCATCAGTTTTCTTATTTATTATTCCTTGTGTTTCTTTTCCTTCAAATAAGACAAATGGATGTATGTTTTCTTATTTATTCTTACACAAGATAGTATATGTTTTGCACTTGTTTCCCTACTTAGCATGTCCTGCAGGTCCCTCCATGCTGGCTTGGAGACACCATCAGCATTCTTTTTTAGTAGCTGTGTGGTGCTCTGCTATGTGTGCAACCAGTCCCCTGTGTTTGCACATTTAGGCAGTTTCCAGCATGTTGAAGTTCTAAATAATGCTGCAGTGAATAACTTTGTGCGTATGTATTTCTCTATTGCTAAGATATATCTTCAAAGTAAATTCCTTAAAGTGAGATTTCTGAGATGAAGAGTAAATTAATAGTAGTCTTATTGGTTATCATCAGATTCCCTTCCATAGCAATATGCCATATTCCGGTTATCTATTGCTGCTTAACAAAGCACCCCAAACTTAATTGTGTAAAACAATCCTTTAATTATAACCTTAGATTCTAGATCAGAAATTTGGGTAGGGGACAGTGGGGAGGCTTTTCTGTGCCCCACAATGTCAGCAGCTTCTGGGAAGTCTCAAATGGCTGGGAGGTGATGAGAACAGTTAGGAGCTAGAATTATTACAGGGTTGGGCAGAATTAGGTTTACAGCTGTTCATATGGAAAATAATAAAATAATTAATAAGTAGTAATATAGGAAAGAATTCCATGGTGCCTATACAGCTGTAAACCCACTTTTGCCTCAGCCTGTGTGGCAGACTGAACTGAGACAACTGAAGTTGGCCTCAGTTCAGACTGTCAGCCGGACCATGTACACGTGGTCTCCCAGTATAGCTTGGGCTTCTTCACAGAATTCGTAACCTTGGTTTTGAGAGGGCTCATCAAGAGAATGAGCATTTCAAGACAACCAGGCAGAAACTACACAGCCTTTTATGACCTAGCTTGAAGTCCTGTGATGTTGTTTGTCTGGTACTATTGAGGGAAGCGGTCACAAGTTTGCCCAGATTTAAGTGATGGGACAGAAACACCACCTCTCCATGGGATGAGTATCAAAAACTTTGCAACTGTATTTTAAAACTGCCACATAACATTTTGCAAAAATTGCCAATGAAATGATTTGGTTCCCCAAGGCCTCATTCAACAGTACATTCTCCAGCTTCTGGGTTTTTGATAATGTATTTGGTGAGAGACAGTATTTCACCATAGTTTCAATTTTCCTGTCTTTTATGAGTGACATTGAATATCTTTCTCCTCCTCTTAAAGGCTATTTTTATATTTTTGTAAATTGTCTGTGACTTTCGCTCATTTTTCTGTAGGATATTTGGTCTTTTTTCCTTCAACTTAAAAATTTCCTTCAGCCCTGGCTGGTATGGCTCAGTAGACTGAGTGCCGGCCTGTGAACCAGAGTCACTGGTTGGATTACCAGTCAGGGTGCATGCCTGGGTTACGGGTCTCCAGTGGGGGGGCATGCGAGAGGCAACCACATATTGATGTTTCTCACCCTCTTTTTCTCCTTCCCTTCCCCTCTCTCTAAAAATAAATAAATAAAATCTTTAAAAACTTTTCTTCAATGTAATAATAGGGAAAGCAGCCCCTTTTCAATGATGATGTTAATATTTTTCCATATTATTTATATCTTGATTTTGTTTATGTTTGTATTTTACCATGTAGAAGTTTAATTTTGTGGTCAAATTTATTAATCTGATTTAATGCCTCTGAATTTTAAGCCATAGTAAGAAAACTTTTCTTTATATTCTAATTCCAATTACAAAGGGATTCACCTATGTTTTCTTCTAATTTTTATATTCATTACTTTGATCCCCTTGGAGTTTATTCTTAGTGGTCTAATATCCTATAGATTTAATTTTATCTATGCCTAAATAACAATTCAGTTGTTCCAACACTATCTGTGAAAAAGCCTATCTTTGCTTACCTTCCTTGTCAGGTATTTTGAGTTATCACCATTATCATGTACTACTTTCAGTATGTCGTTGGGTCTATTTCTGGACTTTCTGTTCTAGTCCATTGGTCTTTTCACATATCACTACCACAGTGTTTTATTCATAGGGACTTTCCAATATGTTTTAATATTTTGTAGGGCTAATGTTCCCATCATAGCCTCTCCTTTGCTGTGGTTTCCCTTCTATTCTTATGTATTTAGTTTCCCATGTAAACTTAAATATTAATTCGTTTACTTCCAGAAAAAAGTTTGTCCTTATTTGGATTGCATGACATTTACAGATTGACTCAGGGAAAACTGACCTCTTAATAATGTTGGTATGTCCTAATCATAAACAAAGAATGTCTCCCCATTTGTTCAAGTCTGCCTTACTGTCTTTCAAGAGTGTTGTATAGAATTTCCTTACATAGGTTTTAAAATTTTCTTAAGTTTAGTCCTAAGCATTTTTAATATTTTTTGGTGGATATCGTGATGGAGTTTTCTGTTATATCTTACTGATTGGTGGTTATCAATAGTTATGTATGTAAACTATTGATTAGGCCTTTGATTTTTGTGTGTTAATTTTAATGCTATGACTTAACTGTTTCATTAAGTTTTCATTGGTTCTCTTAGTTGAAATACATTATTATGTCATCTATAGAGATTATTTTATTTTTCTTCAGTTCTAATATCTAGTTGTTTTGTCTAATTCATTGGGTTACATAATAATGGATAGGGTAGACATTCTTTTCTTGTTTCTTTTATTTCCCATTAAGATACTGACTTTAGGATTGAGATACGTTAACTACCCATTCATTCTTTTTTACTAATTTTCTAATGTTGGACTGTCCTTGCATTTCTGGTATAAATATCACTTTATCATGCCATATTTTTTTCATGTGGCATTGGAATCTGTTTTCAGAAATCCTAAATATTAGAATAAATTTTCAAGATTACTAATGGTCTGCAACTTTAATCTTTCTTTACTATGTTTAGATATTGATGTTATAGTTGCTTCATAGGAAACTTGAAAATTTTATTTTCTATTCTCCAAAACAATGTATGTAGTATTGGGGCTCTGGTCTCCAAGAGTTTGGTAGAATTTCTCCATGAAACCCCATCAACCTGGTGCTCTTTTGTGGATGTTTTTCTTTGGTGACATTTTCATTTCTTCATCTCTGCTATGGTCAACTTTTTTTAAGATTTTATTTATTTTTAGAGGACTCCAGGAGGGAGAAAGGGGGAGTAAAACATCAATGTGTGGTTGTCTCTAGTATACCCCCTACTGGGGACATGGCCTACAACCCAGGCATGTGCCCTGACTGGGAGTCAAACTGACGACGCTTTAGTTTGCAGGCCCACTGAGCTACACCAGCCAGGTCTTGCTATGGTCAGTTTTGGTAAGTTGTATTCTCTTAAAGAAATTACGCATTTCATCTAGGTATTAAGATTTATTTACATAGAGGTTTTCAATTTGTTTTTTAAAATTTCTTCTGCACAAAGTTTTTTTCCTCTTTTGTCATTTTATTTATATTTGTGCATTTTTTCTCCTTTGTCAGTGTTACAAGATATACATTTCTATTCTTTTAACCATGTTTCCACCTTTGTCTTAGCTCTACATTTAGATATATTCAGTACTCACCATTAGTTCTTTTGCTAAATCTTCCCAGTTATCTCTTGATTGAAGTGCATCTTGTAAATTTTCAGCAACAGCATCTGTATTTGGTATTTCTGAGTCTGTATATTCAGAACTGTTTTTTTTTTATTTCTTTAGACTTGATACAGACTTTGCTCCCACATTCTTAACATTTCTTGAAAATGCTGTTCCACTGTTTTCTTTTATATATATATATATGTTTTTATATATATATATGTTTATATATATATATATATATATATATATATATATATATATATATATATATAGCTTTTGAAGTTCTAATTTTATTACTTTTTAAAGTTTATTTTTTGCTCTAAGGATTTTTTCCCCTTTATCTTTAAACTCTAGTATTTTTACTAAGATGTATCTTTAGGTAGATTGTTCCACATTAAATTTCTGAGGTATATAGGGGACCAAATATGCTTGTTTAGATTTTCTATCATTTCTGGAAAGACATCTTGAAATATAATTTAAATAGTAGTTCTATTACATTGTATTGTTTTCTTAAAGGACTTTAGTTACACAATGCTGGGTCTATTCTACATGTTACATTTCAGATGCATTCTTTTGACCCTGTTCACTCCTCCATTTTTTATCTCATTTTTATTCTCCTTTTTTTTTATTTTGCCTATCTGTAGTGTCTGTTGTTAGATTTTCACACACATTCATTTTCCCTTGAGCACTTTGTAATTTACTCAATTTCAGAAATGTTTTTTTCTTTTTTCTCTCATTCTAAGATCAGTTCTCATTGTTTTTCTTACTTGATTTTTGTTCATCTCTGTTTTTAGTTTTTGAATATTTGCTTCTATTTTTATCTCCAAATACTTGCTTGAGGTTAATTCAATTTGAAGTATTGCTTTACAGTTTTCTAATCTTTCATTGTTTTTGGTGTGTTTTCATTGTTTTGTGGGGAGAATGTTTATCAGCTGTAATGTTCTGATTTGAATTTTCTGTTTTCTTTATACAGTAGCCTTTACAGAGTTGGGTAGATCCCCCTCCCTCATTCTTCTTTTTTTAAAAATATTTTATTGATTATGCTACTACAGCTGTCCCATTACCCCCCTCCAACCCCCTCCACCCTGCACACCCTCCCCCACCCACATTCCCCTCCTCTAGTTCATGTCCATGTGTCATAAGTTCTTTAGCTTTTACATTTCCCATACTGTTCTTGCCCTCCCCCTGTGTATTTTCTGCCTACCATCTATGCTACTTATTCTCCCTATCTTTTACCCCTTTCTCTTCCTCCCACTCCCCTGTTGTTAACCCTCCATGTTTTCTCCATTTCTGTGGTTCTGTTCCTGTTCTAGTTGTTTGCTTAGTTTGGTTTGGTTTTGGGTGTGATTGTTAATAGTGAGTTTACTGTCATTTTACTATACATGTTTTTTATCTTCTTTTTCTTAGATAAGTCCCTTTGACATTTCATATAATAAGGGCTTGGTGATGATGAACTCCTTCAACTTGACCTTATCTGAGAAGCACTTTATCTGCCCTTCCATTCTAAATGAAAGCTTTGCTGGATAAAGCAATCTTGGATGTAGGTCCTTGCCTTTCATGAATTGGAATACTTCTTTCCAGCCCCTTCTTGCCTGCAAGATCTCTTTTGAGAAATCATCTGACAGTCTGATGGGAACTCCTTTGTAGGTAACTGTCTCCTTATCTCTAGCTGCTCCTAGGATTCTCTCCTTCATTTTTACCTTGGCTAATATAATTATGATGTGCCTTGGTGTGTTCCTCCTTGGGTCCAACTTCTTTGGGACTCTCTGAGCTTCTTGGACTTCCTGGAATTCTGTTTCCTTTGCCAGATTGGGGAAGTTGTCCTTTATTATTTGTTCAAATAACTTATCCACTTGTTGCTCTTCCTCTTCTCCTTCTGGTACCCCTGTAATTCGGATGTTGGAACATTTAAAGATGTCCCAGAGGTTCCTAAGCCTCTCCTCATTTTTTTGAATTCTTATGTGTTCATTCTTTTCTGTGTGGTTGTGTCTTTCTTCCTTTTGGTGCACTCCATTGATATGAGACCCAGCTTTCTTTCCATCACTATTGGTTCCCTGTGTATTTTTCTTCATTTCACTTATTGTAGCCTTTATTTTTTCATCTAATTTGTGACCAAAATCAACCAATTCTGTGAGCATCCTGATCACCAGTGTTTTGAACTGTGCATCTGATAGGTTGGCTATCTCTCAGTCACTTAAAAAGATGGGTTCTGGGGCTTTCATTTGTTCTTCTGTTTGAGCCATCTCTTTTCTTTTCTGGTCTGGTCGTGCCTGTTACGTATGAGGGGCAGAGCCTTAGGTGTTCACAGGGGCGGGGCACCCCAGTCGCTGGGTTGTGATGCCGTATGTGGGGATGGGTCCGGGAGGAAACAATGGCACTTGCTCCCACCTCTGCCAATTTCTGTCCCTTCCGCTGCTTCCCCCAAGCAAACTGGACCTTTCTGGTGCTGATTCCTGTGTGGGTGGGCTTGTGCACCCTGTGGGTCTTTCCAATGACCTCTCCTGTAAGGCTGGGAGTCTCTCCCTGTGCTTCAACCCCCACAGGTGTTTTCAATCAATGCCCCAAGGGTCTCTTTCCCAGCACTGGTACCCTGGGTTGCGTGCCGTGCCTTGCTTCACAATCGCGCCTCACTGGGTCTTCCGGTTGCCACCCCTCGAGGTCTGCCAGCCGCCACTTGCGTACCCAGGGTCTGCCCGCTGCAGTCTTACCCGCCCGGTTTCAACACTCTTTGTGCTGCGAGACCCCTCTCTGCCCAGCTTCCGGATTCTGCACCTCCTACCGGTCTGGATGAATGTGTCTATTTTAACTCCTTGGTTGTCCAACTTCCATACAGTTCAGTTTTCTGTCAGTTCTGGTTGTTATCCTGTTTCTAAATTATTGTTATCCCTATCTTGGTTGTGGGAAGAGACACAGTGTGTCTACCTACGCCTCCATCTTGGCTGGAAGTCCCCCTCCCGCCTCCATCTTGGCTGGAAGTCCCCCTCCCTCATTCTTGTAGACAAGGTTCTTAGTTGATTAATGTCTCCTGTCAAAATAGCAAAGTACATTTTTAAAAAATGAATGATGGCAGTAGTGAAGGGAATTAGGCAGGAAGTTCTGTTTCTTTTTCTCTTTGGATTCTGCAGCATCCTTAATTTTTCCTTCTTTTCGTTTATTGCTATATCTCCATGGAGCACCTCCCTTCTCTATTGATGTGTCTCCCCAGGAAACACTTGCTGTTCCTGTTTAATCTCCCGTGTAGCTGATGCTGTGAACTACCAGTTTCCAGTGTTCAGTATTTGGCACCTGATGTTGTACTTCATTTTCCGGCAAGTGGTTTTTCTTTGTGCTTCATCTGTATTGTCTGGTCCCCTTTTCTCTTCTTTTCATAGTCTTTTAAGCTTCTCTCTGCTGTGCTATGTACCCACATGTTTGTAGAGGCAGTGGGAGCTCTCTCGGATTTTGGTGTTTATTTCTCTATTTATAGGTAATTTGAAGTGTGTGGTATTCTGTCTCCTACTAATACTGGAGGTCATATATGGTTTTATTTGTACTTTGTGATTTTATATTTTGGGGAGAGGGAGATTGGGATTCAGGCTTCTGCCATTATTCTCCTTACTCAGAAGTTCCAGAGGAGCTTTCAAAATTTAAGATTGTTTTAGATCCTAGCTCTGGAGACTCATTCTGTTGGTATGAGGTCTAGGGCTCTTTTTTTTTTTTTCTTTCTTTCTTTCTTTTCTTCTCTTGTCTTGTCTTTTCTGTGTTTCCTACCTCCCTTTCTTCTCCCTTTTCTTTCCACCCTCCCTTCCTCCCTCCCTTTAAATGATTTGGATACAGAGATGGTTTTTGGAAACTATTTCTCAGACCAGAGACCAACAAACTTTTTCTGTAAACAATCAGATAGTAAATATTTTAGACTTTCATGAGCATGTATAGTTTTTGTTGCTTTTTTCACTCCTTAATCCTTTAAAACTATTTCAAAAAATCATTCCTAGTTTTAGGCGTTAACAAAACATCCTGGGTGATTTTCACTGACTCATGCCATAGAACATCTTCAAATGCCTTTTTCTGAACTTGACTTGAAAGTTAGTATAATGTTAACTTTTCTGAGAGAGTGAAACAAGGAATGTTTTTAATGCCTAAAATAATTTTAGATCTAGTCAGGAGTATAAACCAAGGTATGGTTTGAGGTAGTAGCTAGCCAAGGAAGCATAGAAGTAACTATGAAATGGGAATTGTAAATCTAAGCGTTACTGGTTAGCTGCTTCAACAAAAGAACTTTATAATTCCTGTAAAATACCTGGTTTCACAAAATACTGCACTTTGATGGGTGCCTAGCATATTGCCTACCACAACATCTGTAAATATGTGAATGAGGAACCCTTGGAGAATAAATTGCAAACATACCTCTAGAGTTGTTTGCTTAAATTTTAAGAATTTATACCAAGTTTATTTTTACTTTCTGTACTGCTGATATTGAACTTTTCTGGCTGTATACAGGTTCAGTTTCCTCTTAAGGCAATTTTTGATTGTTGCTAGTAAAACAGACACAAAATACCTTATTTCCCATGCCTGGAGGCCATGTTTTTAGTCCTAAAGCTGTTATCATATTGTCCAAATATATTGGAGAGAGTAGGAGAAATCTTACCGTGTGGATGCTCATCCTTACCACTTCTCATTCCCTAGCAAGCTTTTAAACAGGCTTTAGAGCTTAAGACTTAGAGATTAAGAAATCTTTCTGGAAGGGTAAATAACATGCATAACTGTATAAAGATGAGAAAGGAATAAGGCTTAATTAGCAGGCTCATTAGTCATTGAGCCATCTCTGATGTTACTCATTAACCAGTTCTTCTTTCTCTACCCACTAGAAGAAAACATGAAATGGAAATTAGTTGACCACTTAAAAAATTACTTTTAAAAACTCTCAGAAACCATATTATTTAATTCTTCTGTATTTTATGAAGGGATTGATTTCCATTGTGGAATCACCATAGTTTGAAACATGGGTTCTTTGGTATTTATTTTTAAGGCACTATGTTAGTCACATTTATTTGGGGTCATAAGTTATCCTGTCTGTCTTCATTATTCACTGATATAGTCAGAGTATAAAAGTCTTCTATACAGACTCTTTCTGTGGGAGGGAGAGGTAGTTAATAGGTCAATAATTTTGCTTGATGCAGTATCCTTGACTATGCCCACTGTTTTGGAGATGTTATGATTTTCATTTTCTTGTCTAAAAAGAAAAATGGACAAAAGTACATACAGTGCTATTTCCTCTTCCTACTCTGGTTCATTTTTAATTGAAGCCAGAATAATCTTAAAGCACAAATCAGACAATATCACATTATAAGCAGTTTCAAACTCCTTGTCATGCCTATAGGGCCTTCCATATCTGCCCCTTTCCAGCTGTTTCAATTCCATTCTCTCTGGTCTCTTCCTTGTACACTGTGCACTAGCTGCACTGGCCTTCTTTCAGCCTCTTGTGGACATCTGGACCTTGTTTCTACCTCAGGACCTTCCTGTTCCCTGCACCAGGGATGCTCTTCTGGAAGCATCCCCATCTTCTTGAGGATGCTTCCTCTTCGTTGTTGAGGAGACTCAAATATTCTTTATCCTCTCCTCACTAAAATACTCTTCATATACACTAAAATAGGGCCCTTACCTTGCACACTGTCCTTCTTTCAGGTATTTATCATTACTAGAAAATAGATGGAAGAGACATGTAATTTGTGGAATTCAAGGTTCATTAGGGCAGGAACATGTTAGTTTGCCACAAAGCTCCGGCTTTCTAAGATATTGTTTAGCACACAGTAGACACTCATTTTAAAGAATAAAGGGAAGTTTTTGCCAGTCAATATGATTTTTATTTCAATTATAATCCCTTTCATTATTGATGAAATATGAACAATGGTGTATCTCCCCCACTCCACTCCACTTTTCTCTGTGGAAGATAAGGGTTAATTCAGCTGAACTTGGAAACCCACATGGTGATTCCTCTTACATGCTCTTTACTATTGGGTTGGCCAAAAAGTTCATTTGTTTTTTTCTGTAAGATGGCTACAGTAGCTCCTAGTTGTCTTTAACTTCATTCACAACAATTTTTTAGACTGTATTGTGACAGCTGTCATATCAATGTACATTTTTTTAAGAAACATGAAAACTGGGGAATTTTTGTGTAGCCATTTAATATTGAAGATGGAAGAAAATATGCAACATTTTCGGTATATTATGCTTTATTATTTCAATAAAGGTAAAAACACACTTGAAATGCAAGAATAGATTTGTGCAGTGTATAGATAAGGTGCTGTAACTAATCAAATGTGTCAAAACTGGTTTGTGAAGTTTTGTGCTAGAGATTTTTTGCTGGACAATGCTCCATGGTCAGGTAGATCAGTTGAAGTTGATAGCAATAAAATCAAGACATTAATTGAGAACAATGAACATTATAACATGCGAGAGATAAACAACTTACTCAAAAAATCCAAATCAAATAAAGGTACTGGTGAAAATTAAAAATCTTTCATTTTACAGAAAAAAAACGTGGACTTTTTGGTCAACCCAGTATACTTACCTCAATTGTAATTCAATAATTGTATAATTAGTTGTTCCATAAATATTTTTCTGGAGGAGATATCTTTTTTATATATACATATATATATAGTGCTATATATGTACCTATATATATATAGGTTTTTATATATAACTATATGTCCTCCAGAAGAATATAAGTTCTGTGAAAACAGAGTTGATTCTGTCTTGTTTTTCGCTGTGTCTCCAACACCATGCACTCAAGTACAACCTGAATGAGGAAATAGTATTTTGTATACTTGTTCTTTTCATGCTAATGTCAGTAAGGGATTACAAATAAATGTACAGGAATGATAGTCTTCACCTCTTCTGAAACCTTGACTCATTGAGGGAGGTGCATAATTCACAGACACAGGGATCAAAAAAACTCCCAACAACTTAAATACTTTAATAAATGAGGAACTAGTTATAAGCTGTTACCTGTTCTGTATCTCCTGATCATATTTTGAAGAGGCTAGTGACCCAGTGTTGGGAATTACACCCACTGTGCCACTGTTTTTACTTACGTCATATTTGTATTACCCACGTTTCTTATTTAATTACTTCATATAAAAGTCCCCAATCATGGCTGCTATTTATAAGACCATTGCTAGTCTTATCAAAGAAGTAGATATTCTCAAGTTTTGAATTAAAATTCACAATAATAAATAAATGTGAACTAGCTCTCAGGAAAATGTTGGATGCTGATGAAGGACACATGCAAGATGTCACATGCATTCTCTTTTAATCCTCATAGCAGCTTGAAGGTTGGTGGCAATGCATCTAATATTTTGTGGCATGATTTATAACTGTTATGTATGACAGGATCTGAAATTCCGTGTTTCAAAGAGAACAGATATGATAAGATTACAAAGGAAAAGGAATTTAGCTACCACATTGGTTACTGAGGATAGAGTGAGAAATTAGAGGTGCTTTTTGAGCTTAACTGTTTGTTACTTTGACTGAAATAAAGAAGAACAGAACAGCGTTTCTTAAAGTATTCTGTGAAACACTGGTTCCAAGAGATATTAATAGGTGCCCGATGGGGGGGAAAAAAGAGTAGTTAAAAATAAGTTCAGGAAATGCTACATATAATATTTCCCTCTTGTAGGTTCACAGATGTGCAAGGCTATGAAAAGTCTCAGACCAAAGAAACCTGTTTACTGTGCTGACCTTTTTAGACCATAACTATTAACACACTGTGAATTAGCCTTCTGCAAAAAAGGCTGGTCTAGAGGAATTTGAGGATTGGTTATAGGAATACAGTTTTGGGGGTTGAGTTTGAGGTTAGAACTAAAAATTAAGTTACCAGTAAGGTTTTGGAGATGAGAGAGAAATGAGGCTTGGAAGTGTAGCTTTGTAGATAAGCTAAATAGAAATGAGACAAAACTTGGGAAAAGAAAATACTAATACCCAGTTATAATCCTGAACCCAAGACTGTTGAATTGCATGTGGGTCTTTCAGATGAAGACAACAGCTGTTCAAATCTTCAAGTGTGTGCAAAAATCATACTAGACTCTTTATGATTCATAGTAATCAGACAATGAGAAGTACAGGTAGTATTTATAAATACAAATCTAGAGCCGTAACTGTGAATGCTGGTGAGAATAGAGTAGAGGACCCCAGACTTCACTGGTTGGATGCAGAGGCAGAAAGTATGTGAGTGGGGTTGGCACTCAGAGACACAGGGAAGGAATGCTCAGAGAGAAAGAGAGAGAGCTAGAAATTACTCATGGAAGGCAAAGGAGGAGTGTTTTACCAATTAGGTAGCCATAGGTGTTACATAGGACAGAAATATAAGATTATTGGGCTGAACTTCTCTATTTTATACATGGGAAAAATGAGACTGAGGAAGGAGCTATAGACCTTTGCTCAGAATTAAATGTTTGCAGAGCATAATCAGTATTAGAATCTTGTCCCTTCATTGTGGCCTCTTTGTATTCTAGAGATTTCAAAAAGTAAGAGACTGGTAGTGATGATGTTGGGATATGTCCTCACTTGAGGGGAGGAGGATTGGTTGTCCCTCATACTTCCTTCACAGGATAGGCACTGCATGCCTTAATAGATTTATCGGGTTGTCCAAAAAGTCCATATGTATTTTTCCCTAAAATAAAAGGCATTTTTTCATTTTTACCAATAACTTCATTGATTTGAATATTTTGACTCTGTTGGCTAACTCTTGCTATTGGCTTCTAGTGGGTAGAGGCCGGGGTGCTGCTAAACATCTTCCAGTGTATAAGACAGCCCCACAGCAAAGAATTATTTGGCCAAAAGGTCAGTAGTATCAAGAAATTTTGCAAACCACTTTTGACACATTTGATCATTTACAGCACCTTTTTCATACACTGCACAAATCTTTGTTTGCATTTCAGTTGCGCCCTTACCTTTCTAGAAATAATAAAGCATGGTACACTGAAAGTGTTATGTACTTTCTTCCATCTTCAGTATTAAAATGGCTACGCAAAAATCGACCAATTTTGATAAGTTTATTTTAAATGCATGCTGATATGATAGCTGTCACAATCCAGTCTAACAAAATTGTTTTAAATAAAGTTAAGGACAATTAAGCACTACTAGAGCCATCTTATGGAAAAAAACTTTTTCTATAACAGACTTTTTGGGCAACCCAGTGTCTTGGTAAAGAGTATGAGACTTTCAGGTTCTGAGACCCAGTTCATCTACACTCCAATAATCAATTTTTGGGTCAGGCTCATATTATCAAAGCTAATGAGATTGATATAAGAATTCAGAATATCAATTTATTAATTTACAGGGAGGAAAAAACTGCCTTGGGAAACAGACTCGCAAGCCCTGGCTAGCACATTCTCTTCCCCATGGATTTGCCACATGGGAAACCACATTATAATTAGAAGGTTGCTTAGTGAGTATGTAGGCAGAACAAGTGGTATAATATGTTTGGAACGTGCAATGGAGTCAGGCTTTTCTTAACCTCTCAAACACCAGTTACCTTATCTGGCAATTGGGGGTAATGATAGTACCTTGTTCTTAGGGTTTTGGGAGGATTAGTTAGAATGACCTGTGTGGAGTGTATTATAAATCGCCCAGCATAGTATCTGGCACAGGTTTCCTAGCCTGATAACTACTCTCAGTGTTAAAATTCTTAGGATACAAATACTGCTAACACCTAACTATAGCTGGGAATACTCTTACCCCTAAACTCTACGTGAAGGAGAAAAGCCAGAGTTCGGGATTATTTTTATTTCTTTTCTACTTGTCCTTTGCCTGTGCTTTCATGGTTGACCAGTCCATTTCTGACTGTTACGTACTTTTTTTCTCCGTTAAGTTATCCATCAAGCCTATGTTAGACCTTGAGTCCTGTGTTCCATTTTGCTCTTTTTAGCATGCTCATTTTGGATGCTCTCCTCAATCAGTTATAGTAGGTTGAACCATATGAAATTGCTGATATTCTACTGGCTTTCATCTACAAGAATAACAGTGTCATATGGTTTAATCTGATATACTGATTTTAAAATTTAATTCCTTCCACATGGTCCTGATATTTTCTACTATGAGTGGCTAAGTCTGTTAATGAGTTCTGAAGCCTTTCCGTTACACACAAAGGGCTGCAACACTGTACTACTTTCCGTATGATCAGGTTCTGAGATGGTTCTGCTGTTGTGTGTGTGCCTGTGTCTTTTCAGTAGTGCAGCAGTTTGCAACTGGTGTACCTCAAGAATTGTAAGTCATGCAGTACCTATTTAGTCAGCAGCACTGACCTCTTTACCCTTAGATTGTCAAATTAAGAAAAGAAAAATGGCAACAGCCAACACAGCAATAGCTATCTGGTGTGAATGAATCAAAATTATATACCTTTTTTGTGTAATATTGGCAAAAAATATATTTTTGCTGTTCCACAGAATTTCATTCAATAATTAGTTTATGTGTGCCATGAGATGAAAAGGGTTGAAAATCCCTGCTGTAGTATGTCATTTTTTTTCTTCCCTTACATTTAGCCTACTCTTTGCTCAGACTAGCATTGAACATATGAATGATTATTTGTACTTCCTTGATTGATAGTTTGCGTGGTGCATTTTATATATATTTTTAAAGATTTTATTAATTTTTATGGAAAGGGGAAAGGAGGGAAAAAGAGACGGAGAGAAACATCGATGTGTGGTTGCTTCTTGTGCACCCCAAGCTGGGGACCTGGACTGTAACTCAGGCATGTGCCCTGACTGGGAATCAGACCAGCCACCCTTTGGTTTGCAGGCCGGTGTGCAATCCACTGAGCCACACCAGCCAGGGCTGCATTTTAAGATTAAGATTATTAAAGCAGAGTTTGCTGCTACTATACATTTTGCATATGATATTCTAGGTCATACTCATTAACTTTAAAATGTTCCCAGTTTTGGTAAGGATATTGTGGGTCAGTATCAGACTTGTAAATTCTTTCATTGCACTAGGATTTCAGTGTAATGCTGAAAGGTAAAGTCAGAACACCTAACAATTACGGGTAAATACTTTAGTTTTAATTTGTGGAAATAACAGTGAAGGCATTTAGGGAAGAAGAAAATCTGTAGGCTATTCTGACAAATTAGCTTATTTCCCCCACATTTTTTCTGGTTCTTCTCCATTTTTGGTATGTGAATTATGTGTGGTTATAATTATTGTAGAGATTGTATTTCTGTGTTTTCACCCTACAAGTTGTGTCACAAAGAGTTTTACAGGTTAATCTTGATTCATAAGTCTCTCAAGAATCTTCAGAAATTAAACACCTAAAACTGGTTGTGGGTAAAAAACCATTTTCTTCCCCCTGGGATGCCACTGTACTATCCGTTTTAAAGTAGACTGATCTTCAATTGCTTCAAAAAAAGTAAATAAATAAGATACCTGGGAATAAACCTAACCAAGGATATAAAAGACCTGTACTTGGAAAATTATAAGATACAAAAGAAGGAAATTGAAGAGGATACAAATAAGTGGAAGTACATACCACGTTCGAAGATTGGAAGAATTAACATCATTAAAATGTCCATACTACCCAAAGCAATCTATAGATTCAACCCAATTCCTATCAAGATTTCTTCCAGTGATGTATTCCTGTCAATTCCTATTGACAAATTCCTGTCAGTTCCTATCCAGTGGCATATTTCACAGAACTAGAACAAATATTTCAGAAATTTATATGGAATCACAAAAGACCCCACATAACGAAAGTGATCCTGAGAAAGAATAACAAAGTTGAAGGAATCACACTAATATGAAACTAGACTATAAGGCCATAGTAATCAAAACACTGTGGTACTGGCACAAAAACAGACGCATAGATCAATGGAGCAGAAAAGAGAGCCTAGAAATAAACCCACACCCTTTATAGTCAATTAATATTTGATAGAGGAAGCAAGCACATACAATAAGCTAAAGATAGTCTGTTTGGTAAATGGTGTTGGGAAAATTGGACAGATACATGCAGAAAAATGAATCTGGGCCACCTTACACCACACACAAGAATAAATTAAAAATGGATCAAAGTCTTAATTAAATGTTAGACTTGAAACCATAAAAATCCTAGAAGAAAACATAAACAGCAAAATCTCGGACATTGCTTATAGTAAATGTTTATTGGGTATATCTCCCCAGGCAAGGGGAAAAAAATATAAACAAATGGGACTACATCAAACGAAAAAGTTTTCACACAGCAAAAGAAAGCATTAACAAAATGAAAAAACAACTCACAGAATGGGAGGACATATTTGCCGATACATCTGGTAAGAGGTTACTATCCAAAATTTATAAAGAACTTATAAAATGCAACACCAAAAAAAACAAACAACCCTATTAAAAAATGGGCAAAGGGCCCTGGCTGATGTAGCTCACTGGATTGATCTCGGGCTTCGAACCGAAGGGATACCAGTTTGATTCCCAGTCAGGGCACATGCTTGGGTTGTGGGCTAAGTCCCCAGTCGGGGGATGTGTGAGAGGCAACCACACATTGATGTTTCTCTCCCTCTCTTTCTCCTTCCTTTCCCCTCTCTCTAAAAATAAATAAATAAATAAAATCTTTAAATAATGATAATAAAAAAAAAAAGGGTGAAGGACTTGAATAGATACTTTTCCAAAACGGATATACAGATGGCCAATAGACATTTTGAAAGATGCTCAGCATCAATAATCATTAAAGAAATGCTAATTAAAATCACAATGAGATACCCTCTCATACCCCTGAGAATGGCTATCACCAGTAAGTCAACACACAAGTGCTGGAGAGTATGTGGGAATAGAGGAAGCCTTTTGCACTATTGGTGGGAATGCACATTGGTGCAGCCACTGTGGAAAACAATATGGAGTTACCTCAGAAAATTAAAAATGGATCTGCCTTTTGACCCTGCAATCCCACTTCTGGGAATGTACCTGAAGGAACCCAAAACACTAATTCAAAAGAACATAAGCACTCCTCTGTTAATTGCCACGTTATTTACAATAACTAAGATTTGGAATCATCCCAAGTGTCCATCAGTAGATGAATTGGATAAATACCATATGATTTCACATATTTGTGGAATCTGATGAACAAACTTAACTAAAAAGCAGCTAGGAGACAGACTCATAGATGGAGAATAGGTGACAACTAAAGGGTAGGGGGAGGTAGGGGTGGGAGGAATGGATCAAGGAAGAATGAAAAAGAACTCACATGAACAACAGGGTGGTGATTGCTGGGGGGAGGGGGTATAAGGGGACTAAATGGTAATGGAAAAATACAGTGAAATTTATCATATAAATAAAAAAATAAAGTAGACCAATATAGTTTATAGATCAGCTGTTATGAAATTCTGAATGGGTGATACAGTCTTCTTTCTTCTTCATTCTTAAATACTATTAGGTATCATTA
This sequence comes from Phyllostomus hastatus, assembly GCF_019186645.2. NCBI lineage: Eukaryota > Metazoa > Chordata > Mammalia > Chiroptera > Phyllostomidae > Phyllostomus > Phyllostomus hastatus. Next base: position 6,649,006 of record NW_025333622.1, on the reverse strand, counting down.
TATATAAAGATATCAAATTCAAATATTGAATTAAAGTCTTTGTTTATTTAAGATACATGTATTATGAGCCTTGTGTATTAATAGGCTAACTTAAGTATTATATAATGTATGCTGAGTATGACAATTTACTGGAAACTAATTAAAAATGTTACTGCTAATTGTAACAAATAAATGGCTAGTGAGTTCTTATTTTTAAGTGCCAGGTACTAAAATATTGAAATGATATTAAGATATTTCATATCTTAATTTATTTAAACACCTCAAAAATTATGAGGTATATAGTGTTATCCCTATTTAACAAATGAGGAAGCTGAAACACTGTAAGGTCACTCAGCTAGTATGGCAAAGTGCTGGAATGAAATCTAAGAAGTTATGGACCTGCCACCAGCATAGTTATGATTTGGTGGTGAGCCAGGCATGCTCTCTAGTGCTGAAAGAATCTCTGCTTCTCTGGAATTGACAATCATTGTTGCTGGCATTTGAGATGAACCTTACTAAAGGACCACTGTTTGTCTTCAGTGCTTTGCCACATACTCTGCGGTTCAGTTCAATTACACTGTATTGAGTAGTTTCTGTGTGCAGGTGCTGTTGTTGTAATAGTCACTAGGAGATACAGAAATGAGCAAGACCATCCTGCCCTCAGAGCTTATAGTTTCATCAGAAAGAGAGGTAGGTACACAAGTAATGTGATAGTGGCTCAAACAGACTATCAGAACAGCCTAGAGAAATAGACTAATTCCACGTCATGGGTTCAGAGTAGAGGGGGTTGTTTTAACTGTTCCTTTAAGGAGGAGTTAGTGGAAAGGGAATATAGACTAACTTTCATTAGGAGAATGACATTAGGAGACTTCATTTGAAATTTGTCTGGAGAAGAAGTAGGTGAGGCGTGTGACAGCAACACTGAAACTGAAACAAATGGATGAGAGGAGGGATACCAATTTAGTATATGACACCCATGCTGACGCTGTCTTCTGTTGAGGACCTCTGCAGCGGAGACATGCTGCCCAGTGTCTGTCACCATCGTGAAAGTAATCCTTTCTTCCAATCAAAAGATTTATGCAGTTGCTCCAAAAAGAAATTAAGTATGTTTTCTATCTTTCTCAAAAGATGACACAAGTCTCTCATTACTTTTATAAGATTATTTAAATCATCTATATTTTAAAAATTATCAGAAAGAATTGAGAAGTCAAGAATTTTTGAAAACTGCATGCTTTCTCCCTCTCAATACTAAATTAACCTGAAGTTTTATTTCTTTTTTTATGTGTGTTTACCTATTTATTTTATTTTGACTTTCTGTTAGGGGAGTTTGAGGATTTTAAATGCATTATGCTTTTACAATTTAAAACTTTATTCTTACCCATTTTTATTTTAGTGAACAATTGAACGATCTATTAGCCTCTGTAACAGCAATAACAGGAACACAATTGTAGCTACTGCCCTCAGTGAGCTTAAGCTGTATTTGAGGAGAGAACAAAGTCTTTTAAGAAAGCTTCCAGACGTGTATATATACATGTTTCCTGTGCTATTTCTTTGTTCTCCTGTGCTCAAGTGTATCAGACTAGCAGTCACACCTGCTTGTTTTGAGCCCCTTCCCACATGTGCCTTCCTCTCCTTTAACTTAGGTGTATCGTAGACAGTGAAGCCTTTCTCAAAGCCACGTACACATTTAGTAGTTTATCCTTTGTTCACTAAATCTTTGGTGATGCTCTCTGTAATACTTAATTGTATTTGCTTGTATGCTTGTCTTTCTCCATCATTTAAGCTTTAAGCTCCTTGAAGAAAGAGACTTGGGCCTGAGGCTTACTCATTTATGTATGGGACTGATAGGAATATCTGAGGAGAAGAACAACAGGTTTGCAAGGGACAGTGATAAGTTTAGTATAGAGTTTGATGTGCTGCAAGATATTCCAATGGAGATGTCTGTTAGCAGTTGAAAACATATGGGCCTGGAGCTTGATCAAGGCATTAAATGTAGGTCACAATGTGTTATGAGCTGCCAAGAAAGAGGCTGTAGGGAAGAGACCCCTGGGTGATAGCCTCCTTTACTGTATGGAAAGATTTAAAAAGCCAAGGAATATGAGATGACAAGGATTGGATAGCGACCTGATGAGAACTAAGTAATATAATGGCTAAGAGGGAAGAATACTTTCAGATGACCCAAAATATATAGGAGGATCAGGACTAAGCTTGATATTACTGATCACCATAGAGAAACAGCTCAGAAGGGTGAAGATGGGTCCAATTTGCCAATGATTAAGGTGAGAATGGGTGGTCAGAAAGAAGCATTGAGGATAGACCTTATTACGAGGTATGGTGAAAGGAAGGGGACAAGGATAACTTGTTTGGTTAACAGAATCCAGGAGAGGCTTGTTTGAGGAGACTGAAGGGAACAGTTTTGTATGTGGTAGAATGTATCTGAATATTGCTTAACTGAAGTAAAGGAACCAGTATGAAGTGGTGGTGGTAGCTTATAATGACAATCAAAGAAATGAGGTCTTGAGGTAGACTTTAGTAGCCTGCATAAAGATGAGAGTAATTTAGGAAACTTGAAATAGAAAGAGGACGTGCTACTAAGTTAGAGATGCGTGAATGGATTGTTTATGACTAAGAAAAATAAGTTTCTAATAGACTAGGAACTCAGCTTTAAACATCTTAAACAAAATCGCTCAGCCAGATATTATGTCTATTCAGGGATAGCTAATTAACCGGATGGGTATAGTAGGAGGATAAAAGAGCAAGTGAGACATAAGAGCAAAACTGGAGTTGCAGACCATTGGGAAGTTAGCTTTTTTAGGGAGGCAAGTATACAATCAGAAGGGTCTTCAACTACCTTTGACGTTGTAGGTCAGAATGTATTCACAAGATTCCATGTAAGCGAAGAGAAATAAAGGGAGATAAGGGTGTACCAGAGAGGAAATCTTGAAAATAGAACAATTTCAACTGATGACTTTTATTGTGAGGCTCTACCCTTCAGTAGCAGTCACAGAGTACAGTCTTGGAATGAAGGTCATGAACTCCGTGAAACCAGAGTGTTTGAAGGATCATCAACATGATGGGATGGAGTGGTTATGCCTCAACATTCTCTTGAAGTATAGTTTACCTTAATTTTAGCCCGACTCTTTGAATGTGTTGCAAAAGTGAGTATTGATTTACTGAGCTGTTCTTTAGTAACCACAGCTGGAAATAACAAAAAAAGATCAGCTGTCAAACTGTATAAAGAAAGAAAAAGGAGATAAAGGATGTGGAAAGAGTCTTCTGCTCATAGTTCTGTAGTCGTTTAAATATTGGAATAAATAATCCTTGAAATCTAGGGTTTTTAATTAAAACAAAAAACTCATGTTATATTTACAGATAAGAATTGCACCCCCTAAATATTGCCAAATTTATTTTTGTGAGCTTGTTCAGTGACATAATGAGCATCCTGTTTCTTTAAGCCTTAAGTGTAGGTTCTTGTGAACTGACAGGATAGAAGCTCTTAAGAACTGAGTAGGCTGATAGAGCAGCTGGTGTGACACTCAAGTGTTCGTGTTGCCTTCTAGCTCCTGAGCAGAAGGGGGAAAAAACAACACTGTTTTAATTTAGAAATCTCTTCCTTGACTATAGCTGACATTCTCAAAACCAGTAAGACTAGAAAAATGGTAGAACATTTTGTTCTCATATTTAACTGGAGATATAATATGTTCTTACGTTTGGTGGTAAGCTGCGCAGAATTATATAAAAATAATTTTCTTTATTTTTGACCTTTTTCAAAGACTTATCTTTTGCTAGGTGACTTATGATGATGAAAATTTCTAAAGTGTCTAAATGGAATAACAGAATTGTAGAAAAACAAAAAGTACTTTATTTGGGGGGAGAGCAGAAGGTGGTGATCTAAATTATAGTTTTCTGTTAAATTGTTAAAATTTAATATTTTCAAGTGTTTTTAAATCATTACATATGTTCAAAATGTAGCTGTATGAGCCTCCACATTTCTTACTTTAAAAGAAGGAAATCATTTGCAGTATTTATATGATTTTAATTACAAAAATATTAATGTACTTAATATTAAAAACAAAAACAATTTAAAATAACATTTCAGAATATTTTTAGAATATGATCTGCTTTCAGTTATTTGCGCAAATTAGGAACAGCATAGTAACCATGAGTAATCTGCTAATACGGTTGTCAGGAAATTTTTATTAAGATGATAATTCAGCAGTTTGTTCCTCAATCAGAGTTCGGGGCATACTTTTTATCCACAAGAGTGTTTCTGCAGATGAGTAGCATCAGTACCACCATCACCAGAGAATTTATAAGAAATGTGAATTTGTGTGCCTACCCTAAATCTACTGAATTGAAATTCTTGGGCTGGGGCTCAACAATCTACTTAAGGAGCCCTTCAGGTGATTCTGATACAAGCTGGAGTTGGAGAACCACTGGCCTCTAGTATGTAGAAGTCATACATAAATGATTTGAATCCACTATGTGCCTCAGCACTTCTAAATTTGTCTTGGTTGTGGTAAATTCAGAGGGATTGTTTTTGTTTGGTTGGTTTGTTGGTTGGTTAGTTGGTAGGTTGTTTTTTGGCTCTGTAAGTACAGCCTTGCAAAATTAAGACAACTTTGCAAGAGATACAGGTACATCAATGTTCAAAATAAGATAATTCTAACTGACTTGACCATAAAGCAAAAATGTGTGTAGTGAACTTGAAGATATCTATGTTTGGGATCATTCACATTAAAATTTTATCACATACTCTGCTTAATTAAGTACTCTGTTGGCATAAACAAACAATCTAAGCTGGAAATGACAGTTCGAAAGCAAGAGTAATTGTCTTACAGCCCTAAGGAGGAGGGGGATAAATCACCATTTTATGGGACATGTTCTACTTTGGGCAGACATATTTCATTATCAACTAGAGGCTATGGGGAATAGGAGCTGTGTGAGGCTAGGATAAGTAAGGAAATCGGATGGTTTTATCACACTTTCACTGAGCCTGACTGCTGTAGTGTGGTTTCATCATTTTAATTGAATTGTGAAATTTTAAAATACAAGAGAGAATTGGAAAAAAATAAACTTGTAAAGGCACATGCAAATAAATTTTTACTATTATCTGTAAACTGATCTCATGCTCACTGACTAAAAACAGATGAAAACAATTATGGTCAAGATTACAGTACCACCCAGCCTCTCCCCACTAACTCCCTTGATAATTATTCAAGAAGAGGAATAAGCAGTGGAAAATGAGAGAATGAGCAACCAGAGATGGCAGTGTGCTGGGAGCAAGAGTCAAGCATCAGAGAAATTAAGGCAACAACATTTTGATTAGCATTAGTATAGGTAGCCTGTAGGTTCAGTTAAGAGGGACTAAATCTGTCATTTAGATACAGGAACAAGAGGAGTCAGTGGTCACCTTGAAGATTAGTTTCAGTGCAGCACAGGAGAAGCTAAATAGAAATGTGTTGATCTGTGAGTTGAAGATAAATTAGGAATAGCAAATTTTAGAGAGGATAATAACTGTCTTAACTGGGTAAGATTTTTATTATTTAGATCTAATTGCTAACTTTATTGTGATTGATTTGGTATCATTTTAATTTAACATGGATATGCCTTACAAACTGTCTCTTAAGTAAATGTATCGTTTCATCCAGGCTTTATGAAACTCAGCATTGTTACTTTGTATGGCCTCAAGGATCTAGGACCCTGGGTAAAAACTACTGTCATGTAGTAGTCATTGCCTAATTCATTTGAAAATCTGAAATACCTTTTAACTCTTTTGTCTTTAAAGGAAAGTTTATGTATCTTGCTGCATACCAAGGTGGTTTGAAAACTCTTTGAATGCTGTGACTCTCAAATCACTACACGCCTAGCTTATTATTTTAAACATAGGATTATTAGAAGATTTCATTTTGCTCTGCTGTTTGTATTGTCATCATTTACTATTGTAAACCTGTCTTTTGAATCAGTTTTTAGTTTAAGGTTCAAACAAACATTTCTATTTAATAAACATTAAACATACTGTATTCCAAACCAGCGGGTCCCCAACCTTTTTTTGACACCAGGGACCAATTTCATGGAAGACAGTTTTTCTACAGAGCGGGATGGGGGAGGATGTTTTCAGGATGATTCAAATGTATTAGAGTCAAGCTTATCTCCAGCTGTGTGGACCAACTCCTAATAGGCCCTGACCAGTATCCATCCATAGTCTGGAGGTTGGGCACCCTTGCACCAAACAGTGCTAAGGATTAAAAATGACACAAATCCTGCCTTGAGATCACAGTTCATTAGGGGAAGATAGGGAGTAAACAAATCATTGCAGATGTGTTATGAAAGCTACATAATAGAAAAGCAATTTTCAACCTTGTTCATCTCATGGCACACGTAAACTAAAATTCTGTAGCACTCCAAAAAAACACATTTTTGCCGATCTAAAAAAAATAGGTATAATTTTCATTCATTCACACAGGATGGCTATTGTTATGTTGGCTGTTGTCATTTTTATTTGACAGTTTAAGGGAAAAGAGGTCAGTGCCCCTGACTAAATAGTCGGGTATTGCATATTTTAAAAATTCTTGCGGAATACCTGTTGAAAATCATTGTAATAGAAGAACAAATTGGTGCTTCCATTATTCTTTTTCCCCACCCTGAGAGATTATTTGAAGTGGTTATCTGAACTTATTACTGGCAGCAGCTGTAACTTGGCCTTCAGAGTATTGTGCTTAGTGTTCCCCTATCGAAGAGTCTAGTAGGTGATAAAGTAACTTACTGAGAAGAGTGAGACTAATTTTAGTCCACACAGACACAGTGGTGGCATTCATGATCCTTTGAGACTCATCAGGCATTGTAGACAGTGCTTATTTTTCTGTTTTATCAGTTACATAAAACTGAAATCCTGTTTGGTGAATTTAATCTTGTTTATACATATATCAGTCTTCATTCACCTGATAAAAATTACTTTTCTAAACAAGCTTTATAGTGTTTGTGCTATTTTTTTTGCAGTATGTATGCTTCACTTTCTAAGCCCCATTTAAAAAGTAAAAGATGTGAGTTCAGAATAATGTTAAAATTGAGTTATCCCTTGATACTTTGGAATGTTTTAATGAAATAATTTGAATGTAACAAAATTTTGTAAAAGAAAGTCCCTACCGTTTATTGATATGCATAATATTAGATCATCTGCTCTTTCTGCAAGTAGTAATGAGTACTATTAAATATGAATAATAGTACTCATGTTTAGTGGTTTATAGTACATTGTCTTAATTGTTAAAAGATATAAAAATTACAGGGTGTGAATCCGGGTATAAGGTCTTTTTTTGTTTAATCTGCAGAAAGTCACTATATAAGAGCATTGAAAGGTCATAGTATCTCTTGCTAAAATATGGAGATCAAAGGTGAATAAGGTGTGGTTTTGCCTCTAAATAAATTTTCATGGAAGCAACCTAGATGCCCATCAGTAAATGAATGGATCAAAAAACTATGGTGCATTTTCACAATGGAATTCTATGCAGCAGAAAGAAAGAAGGAGCTCCTACCCTTTGCAACAGCATGGCTGCAACTAGAAAGTATTATGCTAAGCGAAATAAGCCAGGCAGTGAAAGACAAGTACCATATGGTCTCACCTTTAACAGGAACCTAAAGAACAAAACAAAGAAACAAGCAAAATATAACTAAAGACACTGAAATAAAGAACAGACTGACAGAGTTCAGAGGGGAGAGGAGAGGGAATTTCAGGGGAAAAGGGGAAGGGTTTACAGGAACAAGTATGAAGGACACATGGATAAAAACTAGGGGCGGGTGGAAATGGGAGGGAGGAGGGGAGGGCTGGGTGGGTGGGTTGAGATGGGAGTAGAAGATAGAAAATTGTACTGCAATAACAATTAAAATAAAAAATAAAAATAAAAAGATTAAAAAAAACCTTTTTTTTCAATATAATGGGCCTAAATCTGGGCTTAGTTATATAGTAGTTATGTTCTCCTATCCTTCTGCAGGGGCATTTAAGGTGGTGAGTTTCAGATAGTCCACACTGTCGCTGCTAACTTCTAGTTGGGCAGGGTCAGCTGGATTTCCTAATTTATGAGGTAGTGCTCTCTGTCAATAAAATGCCAATGGCAGCCACAATAAAACAGCTTTAAAGACCAGTTACCTTCTCACAACTACTCGTCTACAAAGGGAGTTGAATTAGTTTTATGTTAAAAGAAAAAAAACAATAAAGTGGAGATTTCTTAGGTGTTCTTTTTTTAAAAGGCTGGAGCCAAAAACTGTTTTTAGCTTTTGGTCAATCAAATTGTACATCTAACAGCTAGGGTGTTGTTGTCTGTTTGAAATACATTGCCAGTTATTTCCCTGATCTCAGCCACTCTCAGACATGTGTATTGTTATGATCTATCTCATAATTTAAATGTTGGTCCTTTGCTCTTCTTTTTAATGATTTTGTGAGTACTTAATGCTTGCTTTCTTTTATTTAAGCATCTTTATTCTTTTTGGAAACAGATTATATAAGTGCTTGGTTTCAATGGCTATAAAATGAGCACTAAGATTTCATCTCCAACATCTCTTTCAGCTATTAAAGTCTCTGATTCTTTACTTTGTAACCATTCTTTAACAGAATGATGGCTTTTTAAAATTTATGTTTCATATTTCATTTTGGTTTATAAATTTAAAAAGATAGTCTCTTAAGTGAATGGGAAAATATGCTGTCTTTAGAGGATATTTTTTAAAAATGCAGACCTATAATTTGTCTTTGTATAGAATCAGTCATGGAATAAGAAATTTTGTAAATACTAATTTTAGAAAAATTTTACTAAGACATATGATAGAGTTAGTAAATAGAAATTTGGGTTAACGCTTAAATTATCTCAGTATATCAAATGAAAATCCAAAGATTTTCAAGTTTTCAATGGTTGAAGTTTTGGTATGCATATCTTAAAGGAACTGTTTGAATTTTCTTGGGAAAGAATATATGAAATCAAAAGTAACTTTATACACTGAAGCAGTTACAAAATCTGTGAACATTAGAAAATTGAGTAAGATTTGGGTCTCTAACTTTTTATGTTAGTTTTCAGATTTCATTCTGAATTGGGAGTGATTTGAAAAAAATCAGTGTTACTTTGGAATCTTGAACTGCTTGACTCAAAGGACATTTTAAGAGATTAATACAAGTTTAAATGAAAAGATTGGTTTCTAATAAGTAAATTACTTTTGATTTGTAACCAGTTTATTTAAATTTAGGGTTGAAATTAATCAAATAACTTTCCTAAGCTTATGATCACAATTAGCAGATCTCAAATTAGATGGTATATTTCAGTCCTCTATATGAAAAGAGTAACTTTTCTTGTCTGGATATTTTGTCTCGGCAGTAGCCTTACCTAAAAACTAAACAGGATCCGTGGAGAATGAGCTGCTAAACAGGAAGTCGGTGGTGTACACATAAAGCACGCTTACCATATTAGCACCAGCAATGTTACCTTTTAAAGGGAATGGATTTTTTTTTAAGATTCTATTTATTTATTTTTAGAGAGAAGGAGGGAAACATCAATGTGTGCTTGCCCCTCCCTCACGTGCCCCCTGCTGGGGACCTGACCTGCAACCCAGACATGTGCCTTAGACTGGGAATTGAGCTGGCAACCCTTTGGTTCACAGGCTAGTGCTAAATCCACCGAACCATATGACCCACAGCATCAACATTTTTTTATTATTAACTATTTTACAGTATGTGTTTCATGGTAATTTAGACCTACCAATGCAAAGTTTAGTGAGCTTATTATCTGTAACACAAAGAAAAGTTGGTGTCTCTCCTTCATTCATTAGTCTTTTTGATACATTTAGTCATCATCTTGCTTTATCAGCATAGCAGATAATAGGCTATCATCAGGATTCTCTTTTCCTTTAGATTTAGAAATATTTCAGTAAATGTTCCTCCTGTGAAATGGTTTGGGATCTACCTTCTAGGAGGGGTATTAGCTGAAGGATAGATCTGCAAATATTCTTAAATAACAACAAAAATAAGTAACATATATTTACCATTTACTGTGTATAGGCTAAATTCAAATAGTTTTTCAGGTACTAACACATGTACTGAGGTGTGCATTTACTGTTATTGTGTTTGTATTTTATAAACGATTCTGTAACATTATAGTTGTCTTTGTCCAAGGCAAAGTATTGGGCTGACCAAAAAGTCCATATGGTTTTTTCTGTAAAATAAAAGACACATTTTTCATTTTCACCAGTAACTAATGATTTTGAAGTTTTGAGTATGTCAGCTATCTCCTACATGGTACAATGTTGATTGTTCTCAATTAATGTCTTGTTTTGATTGCTATCAACTTCAGCTGGTCTGCCCGACCATGGAGCATTGTCCAGCAAGAAATCTTCAGCATGCAGCTTCACAAACCACTTTTGACATGCTTGATCAGTCACAGCACCTTCTCCATACACTGCACAAATCTTTTCTTATGTTTCCATTGTTTTTACCTTTCTTAAAATAATAAAACATGATATGCTGAAAATGTGTATTTTCTTCCATCTTTAATATTAAAATGGCTACACAAAAATTCACCAATTTTGATTATTTTTTTTAAATGCATGCTGATATGACACCTGTCTCAGTATAGTCTAACAAAATGAAGTTCCAGACATCTTAAGAGCTAGTAGAGCCATCTTACGGGGCGGCGGGGGGGTGGGGGGGGGGTGGGGGGGGGGGGGGGGGACGGCTTTTCAGGCAACCCAGTAGAATAAATAGGTCTATTATCTCCCTTTGTTAGATGTTAGACTCTTGTCATTACTGCCAAATTGACTTTGGATGTGGAAGGGGAAAGCATTTATATCCTGTTAATTAACATTGAGGTAATACATACTAAATTTTGAGCACAATGAACCTTTGTTTTTGAAGATACAGGATCTGTCCAGAAAGTATCATCACGCACTATGAAAAATAAAGACATATATTGAAGAAAATATAAAAAAAATTGTACATAGGACAGTGATGCTTCACTCCCCTTCAAAGTAGGCACCTTGGGACCTCATTCAGTTCCAGTCGCCATCAGCTGCCCCATCGTATTTTCCCAAATCTGATTGATTATCTGAAATTTCTTCCCTTTCAAAGGTGATTTTAGTTTTGGAAAAAGCTAGAAGTCACAGGGTGCCAAATCTAGGCTTTAGGGGGGCTGGGTCACCTTGGTGATTTTTTGATCTTTGGCCAAAAAACTCTGCACAAGTCTCAGTGCATGAGCGGGTGCATTGTCGCGATGAAGTTGCCAGTCACCAGTTGCCCATAGCTGCAACCTTCTGAATCATCTGAATAGTTTCCATAGAGGAATGTTGAAACTTAATGCAAAATTTGATACAGATTTGTTTCTCTACTCAGTCATTTTGAATGTGATGGGCACATGGTACTCATGCTCACTCAAGGGAATCTCCTGCCCCTACTGACTAGTGCAGTGAACTCTCATTGTTCACTTTCACACATGCGCATTCCAATCTCCTCTCCTTGGCTGACAGGTTAAATTGATGTCATGCAAACCGTTCTGTGTTATGTTTCTGGAATTAAATGGAGAAACCATACTTTGTACCAATTAAGTTTAGCCTCTCATTGCCACCTGTCTTTCTGGATCCTGATTCTGTCACCTGCCATATTTGCTGACTTACTTAGCTTCAAGTCACATTGTGAAAAGAGGAATTGAAATTGTACTATTAACAAAGCTGTGTTTTTGTGAGCTCCACTCATTACTAGGACCTCTCAGCCATCTTTTTGTCTTTCATGGCCTTGCCCATTTATTGTAAAGCTTGTGTGTCAGTTGGAATCTACCTTATTCTTTTTTGAAGACTGTAACTGTTTTTGCCTAACTCTAGTTTTAAATTACATCTTTTACCATAATCCCTGAAGACGACCAACAGTGTTTTGATCAGAGACATAATATAGGGACTCTAGGATAAATTATGTGGGTCAAGAGGCCTATGTGGACTAGCCCTGTGTTTTCTTTAAATCCCCTTCTTTTGGGGCCTTGGCATCCACTTAACATTTTTTCTTAAACATTTCAAATGGAACATCAGAATGTTTCAGAGGATGAAGAGAAGCAAAATAGATGTTCTGCTTTCTGTTGTTTCTTTACTCCAAATAGTATGTCTCTTTCTGATTATCATGTTGTAGCTAGCAAGCGAAAAACAAAACTTTTTGTTGTCCTTAGCATTTTTGTCAATCCACTACAGTCAAACCTCGGTTCTCAGACAGTTCAGTTCTTGACAAAATTGTTCATGAAAAAAAAGTCTCAATTGCCTGACAGAACTTAGGGTCTCTCTTCTTGATCCAACAACCCTTTCATGCTGACACCTATATGATCAGCCAAACATCTCAAGCAACAAACAAAGGTGATTTGGTTTTCAAACGGTACTCAAGCAGTTTTTTAGAATGAATGAATTTCTAGAACTAAGGTTCTGTTGTACTTCAGTGAATGGAAGAGAGAAGAGTAAGTAGAGAGAAAAATAGTGGATGGAAGAAGCTATAGACAATCTAGCAATAGACAACACCCTGATATATAATAGATAGGTAATCTGTAATTCAAATAGTCACTTTTAGAAAGTGGCTCATTTGCATTTGGTACTTTTTCTTTGATTTCCCTTTCTTTAAACAGGGAACTAAACATGATTGGTAATCATGTACTTATTAAAGTACTATGGGTTGGAAAGTGATTAAACAACTCCAAAAAGAAATTTATTGACAAATTACTAAAAAGATCAGGGATAGGGCAGACTTTAGGCATTGACTGAAAAGGGGGCTCAAGTGGGCTACAGTAACAATGGGTTTTTTAGCCTATGGGTCTGCCCCTAATAACTCAGGTCAGAATTCAAGAGTCCCGCAGACCTCTGGCTCCCAAGGGAAGGCCAAGAAGTGAAGAGGTTATATATGTTTAGTTGCTCTCAGAAAATATGTTAGGCATCTCATTTAACCTCGGTGGTAATTAGTGGGGTTGAGGCCAGAAGATGTTGAGGAAAATTTCTTTGTGGAAATCAGAGGAATGATGACACATGTGCCCCCAACACAGAGATTTGTGAATTGTAATTATTTTATCTCTAAATAAGTAAATAACAGTTTAGTGTAGGATTGGTATGACGTTCATTTGCCAACTAATTTTGAGTATGAAAAGTTAGGGAGGTTTCAAGTAACCACCTTCTCCAGTTTTTGAAATTGGGTTATTATAATAATTGGTGTGTGAGTAGGAGGAAACCCATTTTGCCTGGGAGATGAGTAAAATTGGTAATAATTGGACAAGGATAAGGGTTTATGAAATGAGAGGAAGCAGACAATGAAAAAATGGTTTTACAACTTCCATAACTATCATACGATTGCAAATTAAACCCAAGGCAGGCAGAATTTTTCTCTGCCAGCCATCTTCAACCAGCTGGTATGAATTCGGAGTTCTTTTTAAAATTATTATTGTTATTCTCTTACAGTGTTCCCAATTTTTCCCACTTGGCCCTCCTCCACCCAGCCCACATCCCGCTCCCACAGCCAGTCCCCACACCAGTATCTATGTCCGTGGGTCATTCAGACATGTTCTTTGACTAGTCCCTTTCCCTTCTTTCCCCGTTTTTCCCTTCCTCTCCTTCTCTGGCTACTGTCAGTCTGTTCCATGTTTTCATGCCTCTGGTTCTATTTTGCTTGTTAGTTTATTTTGTTAATTAGACTGCTCTTATATATGAGATCTTATGGTATTTGTCTTTCATCGACTAGCTTATTTCCCTTAGCATATTATTCTCCAGTTCCATCCATGCTGTCACAAAATGTAGGAAAGAATTCTTTCTGCTGCATAGTATTCCCTTGTGTAAATGTACCACAGTTTTTTTGTACCACAGTTTTTTTTCATTTACTGATGGGCACTTAGGCGGTTTCCAGCACTTGGCTATTGTAAATAGCACTGCTATGAACATAAGGTGCATAAGTTCTTTTAAATTGGTGTTTCAGGATTCTTAGGGTATATTCCCAGCAGTGAAATCCCTGGATCAAAAGGCAGTTCCATTTCTAATTTTTTTAGATAATTCCATACTGTTTTCCACAGTGGCTGCATCAGTCTGCATTCCCACCAACAGTGCACTGGGATTCCCTTTTCTCCACCTCCTGGCCAGCACTTGTTTGTTCATTTATTAACAGTAGCCATTTTGACAGGTGTGAAGTGATATCTCATTATGGTTTTAAATGAATTCGAAGTTTTCAGCCCAGTCTTCAGTCCAGTGGTTCACACTGTGTGTTTCCTGGACCAATAGTATCTATATCGCATGGGACTTTGTTAGAGAAGCAGATCATGGAGCCTGCTCCAATCCTACTGAAAATAAAATTCTGGATGTGAGGACTAACGATCTGTATTTTACCAAGCTCTGGAGGTGATTTTGATGGATACTGAGCTATGAGGTACCGTGAGTTGCAAATATCCCCATCACAACAGCTGAAGATTAATTGCACTTGGCAGTAATCTTTTCTAGTTCCTCGTCATGAAACACTTATTAAACAGGGAGTGTGAGGTTAAATAGGTTAAAATGGAGTTTAGCCTTGAATGCCCAACAGACATGAGCAATAGGACTGTAATTTCATTCTATGAGATTAGTGGCATGATGCCTAACTAAACTAAATGTAATAGCAAAATGCAAAAGGAATTGGATATAGACGTTAGAATGAGAAAGAACCTAGTGGAGAGGTGATTATAATTTGTGTGGGGTAGAGAAGAGGCTTTTCAAAGAAAAGATTACTCCAACCCAGTAACTGACTGAAGCTGGGGTGGAGAGAATCAAAGATGATTTAAAATCTCAACCCCAGGGAATTAGGATAATGGTGATCAAGGAAGGGACATCTCTAATTTGGGAATATGGTGAATCCATTGTTGGCATGTTAACTTTGAAGTGATTTTTTAAAAACATAGCTAGAGAAAGAAGAGTTGAGAGCTCATCATTAAGTAATATATAGTAAGAGGAAAACTTGAAAGCACTTTGAAGAAAGTTGAAGTAATGCATCCATTCTTTCCTCAAATGCTTTATTGAAGGTCTGCCATGTGCCTGTCACAGTTCTAGGTTCTCAGGATATAGTAATAGACAAACCCTGCCTTCAGAACTAAGACTGCAGATGGAAGAAGACTAACACTCCCCCCCCCCAAAAAAAAAATCAGTAATGAACAAGGTAATTTCAGATAATACGGAGGGCCAGCAAAAAAAAAAAAAAGAAGAAGAAGAAAAGAAAAAAAAGGAGTAACATTCAGTAAAGAGTGACTAGGGAATTAAGAATTTCTTCAGATACCTGGTCGAGGGAAGACCAGAGGTAATGACATGTGACAAAAATCATGGTGGATGATAATTTTAGGAAACCAAATTATGGTGATGTCACAGAGTACTGAGGAGAGTTGAAGAAAAACATATTAGAGGGTTTGTTGTGCTTCTTGCCTTTTCAGAGGCTATTCTACATGAAATGTTTGAAAAGAGTTCTGAGAGAAACATGGGTTTGGAGACATCCCAGCTCATCCACTTCAGGCATTTGTTAGCTTTGCAGAAGGTTTTCATTTTCTTTGAGGCTTACTCTTCTTAAAAGAGTAATGCGTAGCCCTGGCCAGGTGGCTAACATGTTTGGAGTGTCATCCTGTATACCAGAGCAGTTTGCAGGTTCAGTTCCCGGTCAGGGCACATACCTGTGTTGTGGATTTGATTCCGGGTGTGTACAAGAGGCACCAACTGATGTTTCTCTTTCTCTTTCTCTCAAGTCAATAAAGCCATAGCATTGGGTGAAGATTAAATAATAATAATAGTAATAATAAAAAGAGTAATGAGTAATAACACCTGGTGGAATTAAATTGTGCTAATTAAATGAGAGAATGAAATTAAAGCAACTAGCATAGTGTTTGGAACATAAATACTTAATGATAACTGATAATAATAATACTGAATGAACCATAAAATTCAGTCATGTGAAATGCAGGTTTATTTAGTCATGTGATATACAATTTTATTTAGAGGTTACAATTTGATCTATCATGCATAGCATTGTAAAGGAATGAGATTACTGTTATTTTTATGATTGAATGATGTGCTTTAATTAACTTACCTGATGACATTTGTTTATATGCATAGTACTCTAAGATGGATTTTAATAACTTATATTTTCTTCTTACAGATGTGTACATCTCATAATTGATGTGAAGAAACTAGTCATGGGCCAAAGGTCAAGATACTTCTCTTGGGAATGCTGATGCTGCTTTACAAAGTCATACAATGAGTGTTTGGTTTAAGAAAGATTTTCATATTTAAAAGATTTTCATCTTGGAAATATATCAAGTGAAAATTAGAATCTTTTGGGAAACATTTTCCTCCTAAAAAATTATACTTGTAATGGGCGACATGGCAAACAACTCCGTTTCATATAGTGGAGTGAAAAACTCTTTGAAGGAGGTTAATCATGATGGAGACTTTGGAATTACGCTCGCAGAACTGCGGGCTCTCATGGAGCTCAGGTCTACAGATGCATTACGAAAAATACAGGAAAGCTATGGAGACGTCTATGGAATTTGCACCAGGTTGAAAACATCTCCCAACGAAGGTGAGTTTTACTACATTTGATTTTAGTGTTTTGTGTGGAGAGTACTGTGTACTCGCTTACATTGATCATGCTTATGTTGTCTTGACTGTATGATTATGCCGTAATTGTAGTGACATTAAAGGTGAGTTAACTATTAGACTGGCGCAGTTAAAGTAACTTTAGATCAAGAAATAATGTTGCAAATTATGTTATTTTGGTTGATGGGAAGAAATATTTTGTACTGTTGTACATATTATTGCTGCTTGTTTAAGACAGCAAGATTGTCTTTCCCTTTGAGTTCACAGTATGGAACTAGGCTTGGTAGCTCTCCAAGCATTCAGTGGAAATAAACCCTGCTCACTGTTCGTCATTTTGCCAGGTGACTTAAAACAGTTGTCATTGCCAGTAGCTGGCTGGGTGGTTTTTAACCTAAATTTTAATAATTAGTTCCTATGGTCGGTCCTAAAGCAAATGGAGATTAGATGGCAGTTTTTGACCTGACAGTCATTTCCTTTGATTAAAAATAGTTTTCAGTCTTAGAATTCTGTTTAGCCTCCCTGTGTTCACAGAAGCCTTTGGTTTCATTCTTGGTCTGTAGTAAGTTTCTTTTTGAGAATCGAGAAAGGAAAATTCATTATAACTTCATTGCATTATGGTCTTTGAAGTGGTTTGAGAAGGGTGGTCTTTTTTTACAGTGATCATGTCAAACATAAAATTAATGTTAGGTGGTTTCAAATTGCAAAGGAGGGGTAAGAGTACACAAGGATGGATATTGGTGACGACAGTTTATTTTAGTGAGGATGGATAGTTTAGCAATGCTGAAACTATTAGTATATATTGGAAAGCTGGTTCTAGAGAAATTATGCAGAAGTGTTTTTCTTAACTTTTTTTTTCTGAAATATCTTACTTATGCCATGCTATTATTGCTTGTGGGAGAAAAAAGTTTAAATAATGGCAAAAATTTGTTTCCAAAATTATTAAAGAATTTTAAATTACATTAAATTTATTTTTAAAATCTATTTTTTAAATGTAGCATCTTAAGGTAGCTAAGATCCCTGTTAATGTAAGTTCAGAGTATCAGGAACAGACCCATGGCTATTAACAGACAATAATTTGACAAAATTTGGAGTTCATTATGCAGACCCACTTTGAAATGTTGGCTAACTTTAGATTGCCTTAAAGATTTGCATATTAAAACCCTGTTCTCATTCTTTAACTCAACCATATGTACTTATTGTATTTAAAACCTGATTGTTGGATGTCTCATGATCACCAAATTGATAGGAGACATTAACATTAAAAAGCCCTCAACACAACAACATATGGTTTGTTCATAAAAAGGATACTGAACTTCAGTTTCAAATATGTACATAACTGCACTTTCCCCAAACATAGCTTTGTAATCTCTGCTATTAACTAAAAGCTTATCTTCTAATAACTAACTGCTCCTCCACGATGTGTTGCTATTATTTTTAGACATAACTTTCATTAGTTTGTACTGGAGCTTTTTTGTGCTGTTATTTTGGGCAGTACTCCTTACATTGATTTTGATTTAATAGTGAAGTTTATTAAGTTAAATGAAAATTTTACGTCCTAGTGTATTTTTTAAATCGGGGGAGGGGATGGTTTCTATACCCCTTCGACAACATGATAGAAGCTCTGATTAATCTCTAGAAATTGTCACTTAACTCTCAAAATTTTGTGATTGTTGCTGCTTATGCTACTAAATAAATGTGTGCAAATACTTTCTCTTTTGTTCCGAGAAAATTCTTGTTCATCTTCCTAGTAGTGTGAATTTAATTTTCTGTTAGCGTTTGTTCAAACGCTTGTTTTCACTGTTTATATATAGCTTGTCACTTTGAATTACTTTTTTAGATAATTTGATAAGGTCCATTTTAAGCATTTTGTTTGTATTTACAATTTAAGAATAAAAAAGCAGCGGGACAAAAGTATTATTCCCAAAGAAATAGTTTTAGTTTAATTTAGAAGTATTTCACTCAGAAAGCTAATGAGCATTTTATTATTGATCAACTAGGCAAATGATAATATATGGATTGTCATCAGGGATAATCTGCTGGGAGTTTATCTCCCCTCCCCATCCCCCCACACCAAAAGGATCTAGACACCAAGTACTTTTTTGTTAGTATAATCTACTTATAATCAGGGAAAGTAAAATTAAAATGATTCTTCAGTGTACATGAATTTTAATTAGGTAAAACTGAAGTTCATATTTTCCTTTAGTTCTTTTATTAATTCATTTCTTGATATATTCTTTCACTAGATCTAAGTTGTTACTTGTCATATATTTTATAAACCCCCTAAAAAGATTTAGTGTTGGCTGTTTTAATTGTAAGATAATTAGAATGTATAATTAAATTACATCCCAATTTCAGGGATGTTAATAAAGTGTAAGAATGTGTGCATTCTGAATTGCTAGGGTATTGTATTCAACAGGTGTCTGTTACGTAGCAGGTACTTTTTCTAGGCTTTGAGCATGCATTCATTAATAACAAAAATTCCTGTCTTAGTTTTGCATGGGGAAGACAAATTCACAAGACAGCTAACTGAAAGGTGTAATGTGTTGGTGATATGTACTTTAGAGAAAAATGAATAGAGAAGGAAAATCAGAAATAATTAGGGTTGTCAATAAGACATTGCTGTGATGTCTGGAGGAACAACTTAGGACGTTTCTTAACAGCAACAACAAAAAATGTTAGATAACACATAACACTTTTTGGTGGTTAGCACTTAACAAGTATTAATGATTTTCTCCTCACAACAATCTTATCCTATTTTACAAAGAACCCACAACACAAGAAGGTTATGTGACTTTACCTAAAGTCTCACACTTCTTAAGCCCAAAGCAGGGATTCATACCTTGGTATTCTGGTTACAGAGAACATGCTTTTAACCACTATATTGTACTTCCTATTATAAAAGTTCAGCTCATAAACCTTTCAAAAGAGTTAAGAATATTAAGAAAGAGTTACCTGTGTTCTCTCAATAGTATTTTCTGATGGCAGGAGTTACATGATGGAGAAAAGAATTGGTTTTAAGGTTCTGTTTATCAATCATTTTTTAAGATACATATGCCTTTTTCAGGAAGTTGTCCAATATTTGTGTGCTTCCTCATTTGGCCTGCTAATGCATTGCTTGTTTTCTAATCAAATAGTCCTTTAACTCGACTTGAAGCCTACTATATGTGTCCTGATCAATATGAAGTGTTTTGAGCCAGATGTGATTTTCAAATTAAAAACTTCCAAGTGATTCTGATTGACCATCTTTACTTTTAAAAGAATTAGGACTATAAATTTCAGAATTGACTGGAATTAAAACTTTTAAGTCCATATTTTTAGCTTTTTCTTTTAGAGCAAACACCTACGAGGGCGGACCCCCCCCAAAAATGAAAATTATTTTCTGGAGGGCAAGCTCCTTGTAGTATAAGGTTTCCCCTACTAAGTGGGTGTTCTAGGAACCCATCTGTATTAGTATACTAGCTGGCCTTGTTAATGAGAGGCTGCATTCAGCTTCAGTAAATTTTTTTGAAGACTCTTTCAGCATGTTTGCTCATTTCGTGATGGGTGATTTATAAGTGCACCTGCCCATACCATACTGAGTTGTCAGCAGTTTTTGACCCAAAATGGTAGGACCCCCATGCCCCACCCTTCCTACATACCCATTCTCATCCCAAGTGACTTTTTTCATCTAAGGAATCAAAAAAAAAAAGTCCTGTAAGGGAAATGTTTTACTAATGTGGAAGAAATAAAACAACAACAACAAAAATGGCAGAAGCAGTAAAAGGCATCAAAATCGAGTTCAAAAACTGTTTTGAGCAGTGGAAAAAAATGTTTCAATAGGTATACTTCATCAAATGGAGAGTACTTTGAAGGGGACTGAAGTTTAAACATTGTAACAATAAATACACTATTTTTTATAAATAAATTTTAGGTTTTTGGGGGGTTCTTCCTTGTATCTAGTCCTCAGAAACCAAGAATATACTTTTATTTCAAGTGTTAATCTGCTTGTAACATCATAATTGCCTAAAATTACCATTACAGTTTTTTCTTTTGTATCTTTATTGTTTTCCTACATTAATTTCTTATTTCTATTCTGAATCATTTTTCTTGATCTTTTTATTTTTACACTAGCTTTTGATGTCTTTTCCATTTTAATGTATTCCTGTGTTATCCATAATATGTTTTGTATTGAAAGATAGACTCTCTAATGATAAGATTTCCAAAAGGGCAGATCTCTAGCCCTGGTATCATTTTCATCATTCAGTTGTACTGCATTAAATAAAGGGTAGAAATGAAGGCATAAAAATTAAGGACAGGTACTGAGTGGTATTCTGTATGAGGCATTGGCTTCCTGGACTTGTAAAGGGTAAGAAAGCAAATGAGATACTAAGTTTTTTAAATGGTGGTTGCTCAAATTAGGTAGAAGAGAAAAAAATAAAAGGAAATAAAAGGAAACAGTGGTAGAAAGAAACAAAAGGTATGTGGTGGGAATCAGAGTAGAGTCAACAGCAATTGTACACTAGTAATGGTGTGTTTGACCACGTCTTCATGGTATAATAAATAAAAGCAATGTTCTCACATGAAAATCTATTTTAACTCTCTCAGAAAATCAGCACTTTTCCCAGAGTAAGTCATTATTAATTTACTACTGCAAGAACGCACAGATGCCCTGGTGTATGTGTGGGGTTATACAGGTTGGCACAGCCCTTTGAGGCATTCAGCAAGGATTTGCTGGGCTCGGGTGTGTCAGTCATGTATGCTTCACAGAGCTACTAACAAGGGTTTTATATTAATGATTATGAATGACCTTGTCCTAGAAATTCATTTCTGCTGTGATAGAAATAAAGAATTATACATTTAATACCTGCTTAGGTCACTAGATTTCATTGCGTATGAATTTCTTGAAGATGGTTGTAACACTAAGTATTCCTCTAACTTTGCCACATACATATTATTTTATAAAGTTGTATTTGATAGATCCTGAAGCAGCATAGTTTTAGAGTTTTTTTTAAGTTCACTTTTCTGAGTATAATGGACCTATTTCTTTCGCACAATATTCTGTTCCCAGCTTTCATAACATATACTCTTAGAGTTGGTTTTCTTTCTATCTGGCCAAGTCCCATCAGCTCCTATGCTTTCTTTAGCTTTTGTCAAGCTTCAGGTTCTGTTCATCTATACACACTTCTCTTCATCTGCACACACTCACTGGGTGATACCATCCACTCCTAGCACACATTATCTAGATGCTGGTAATCCCCACATCTGTAGCTTCTGTCTCAGTATTTATCCCAAGCTTTGGCTGAAAGCCTGATTCTTTTTTAAGACATCTTTATTTTCTCAAACTTTCCTTTCTGAAAGCATATTTTTCTTTTTCCCCTTCCCAATGAACTGTTACCTACCTTGTGAGGTGACCCCTTAACCAGGAATCTTTCACCCACTTCTGTTCACTTTGTCAACAAGACTTGAAAATTCTAACTCCTAACTTTGTCTTAAGTCAAGGGTATCTGCTTCTTTACCTCCCATTACTTGGTTTGAGGCCACTGTGTTCTGTTGTGGTAATTCAGGTAACATCATACTAACTGGTATCTTTTCTGTATCCCTTCATGTTGCCTGTCACTTTCCTGCTTAAAGCTAGCAGTGGCTTCACATTGCCCTCAGAATGACTTCTCAGTTAGGTTAACAAATCTCTGTGGGATCTGGCTCCTGCTGACCTCTCTAACCTTACTTCTTTCCAACTCCATTCCTCAGTGTTTGGGCATAGCAAAATTTTCGATTCACTTAAATACTCTTATGTCAAGGTCACGCTTATTTCTGGGCCTCTCACATAATGTACTAGTCTCTTCATCTAAAACATTTTACCTCATCCTTCCTATGACTGTTTATCTTTTATCATTCTTAAGATCTCACGTTAGATATCTTAGAATTTCCTTATCCTCCCCAATCCTCTATAATTTGGACTCCAGCTCCCCCTGTGTACTCCCATCACACCCTCACCGCTTCCATCCTAATACTTAACACACTGGGTTGCGATTAACTGACTACTTATCAGTCTGTCCCCCAAACTATGAGCTCTTTGAGGGCAAATGTCAGAAAGGCATCCTGTCTGACTCATTTTCCTTTGTATGCTTAGTGCCTATCATAGTGCTGGCTCACGGTAAGTAGGCATTTAGGAATGAATGTGTAAGTTTGACTTTAGACCAGTGACTCTGAAATTTGGTGGGGTAGGAGGGGTCTCCTAGTGTTTTGAAACAGGGAATATGATGAGAGTATTTGTCTGTTTCCCAAGAAGAATACACATAAAAGGAAATTTTACATGCTTTCTATGTCTGTATGTTTTCCTGTGGCCCTCACCTAAAGAAGTCAGGGTGGCTGCTGCCACCACCACTGTCACAGCACACACAGACACATACACATGCATACACACAAATAGGACATAATTTCAAATACAGAATTCGATAAGACTATGGTGTGTGCTGTGTATTAGCCATGATTTGTAGTTCAGCCTACCTGTTTACTACATTCCAGTATTCTCCTCTCTTCATTTCCTAAATTGAGACAATTTTATTAGTCCACAGAAAATGTATTAGCTACATTTTCTTGTAAAACATTGATATAATTTGCATTTGATTCCATAATATGTCCTTTTCAAATATATAACAATACTCTCAAGCCATTATGTATTTATAGAATAAATATAGACTTTTTTTTTAACTTCCCACAGTGGTGAATTTAGAGCCCAAAAGTATATAATTCTGAGGCTGCTTGTGATGGTTTCCTTGTGAAGCTACCTGGGCTATAAGGAGATCAATGCAGTGCCTGCCCTTGGCCTCATTGCTACTAGCACTACAATCAACTGAGCCAACAGGACTAGGCAGAAGATTTCTAGTTACATTTATTCATAAGTTGTCCTTAATGATTTTATATCATGTCTACTATATTTTTATAACTCAGACCATAGTCTCATTACTGGTTCCACCAACATAGGTGTATATCTCCCCTATGAACTTTGCTTTCTCTCTCCTCATAGTTGGAAGCCTCTTCCTGTATCTATAATAGACTAATACCCATGCCCTGGATCCTGTTTTCTCTTGCCTCCTTAAAGGCTTTACTCTAGCATTAGTTTGTGTTTCCTGTATCATCAATGTCTCTACTTAATCATGTCCCTGGGCAAACAACTTGCCTTAATATGTATCATTCAATTTAAAAAGCAAAATGGGTGTATTTACCCATTTTAATTCACCTTTCCTGCTCTATTTCCCTGTTGCATCATACTCCTGGAAAAAGTTATTGATACTCATTGTTTCCACCTACCCATTCCCATTTTCTGTTCAGTTCTTTCTTATCAGACTGTCTTTACATACCACTGAGCTTAGAAGACTTCTTATCAATGTCACTGGCCTCCATCTAGTGAAAACCAGTTGACATAGTCAGCCACATTATCTACTACTTTAAAAAAAACTCATGTTTTCAATACTTTCTTAGTATTGCACAAACCTGTTTATGCATCATTACACCCTTCCCTAAACTTCTGTTTCTTCTTTGTTGCTTTTTGCTTTTCTTTCCCTGTCAAATGTTGGATTGTTCCAAGGCTCTTGCCTCAGTCTTGCTCTGTTCTTATCTACTTAGTACCTTTCCTGAACTCTTATTGGGCCCATGGCTCCAGAGTCATCTATATATTGATGACTCTGGCTCACATCTCTCCCTGAGTTTGGAATATGGATAGCTAGCTATCTACTAGACAGCTCTGCTTGTTTGTTTAATGGACATCTCATGTGTAAACCTGTAGAAGAAACCCATTAACTTCTGCCTCCCTTTTTCCACCCAATTCTGCAATTCCCAAAGCCTGCTCTTCCTTAGTAAATGTCTCTACCATCTATCCACATAAGTGCATGGACCAACAAAATCTAGATTACATTCTTTATTCTTCTCTTTCTTTCATTTACTCCCTCTCCTTCAGCAAGTTTGGTTTGATCTCTTTGCAAGATAGCTGGCAGACCAAGTCACTCGCCTCTGCATCTAAAACCCAGACGCAAGCCACCATTATTTCTTACTTTGTACTTTAGCAGCCTCCCAAATGGTCTTTTTCCTCCACTCTTGCCCTCTTCCAACAACTATTTACCTCAGGTAAATGAAATTCTTGGGGTTCTGGCCAAGATGGAGGTGTAGAGACCCTTCACTTCCTTGTACAACCAAAAGGAAAACAACAACCAATCTGAAATCGATAAAAGACCAAAAGTGCCAGAAAACCAAACTGCATGGAACTCCAACCAAGAAATTAAAGAAAAAAATCAACCAGAACAACCAGACCGGTAAGGCGGCGGACCAGCTGGCAGACTCAGAAAAACCGTGGCCATGCATGGCATTGTGGGTGGAGCTGGCTGCCCAGCTCTGCAGGCTCTGCTGGAGGGCCTGACTTAAGGGGACTCAGAGGTGGCTGTGGGCTATGGCTGGGGTTGCCATGGTAGGAAAAGCTCCCAGTTTCACAAGAGAGTCGGAGAGTCTGTTGAAAAGTGTGCTTGAGAAGAGCTGTCGAACCACACTGTTCCCTCTCTGGCCCCTCCCACACAGGCAGTGCAGCAAAGGGGGTTGCCCTGCCTGGGTGAATACCTATGGGCCCCACCCCCTTACAACCTGTCAGCTGCACCAAGACAAAGAAATACAGCCCAAATGAAAGAACAGAGTAGAGCCCCAGAAAAAGAGCTAAGGGAGGAGGAGATCGCCAACCTATCTGATGGAGAATTTAAAGCCCTGGTAATCAAAATGCTCACAGATCTGATTGAGCTTGGTCGAAAAATGAAAAAACAAATGAAGGATACCCAGAGTGAAATAAAGCAGAATGTTCAGGGAACCAACAGTGACAGGAAGGAAACTAGGACTCAAAGCAACGATTTGGAACAAAAGGAAAAAATAGATATCCATCCAGATCAAAATGAAGAAACAAAAATTAAAAAAAGTGAAGAGACGCTTACAAACCTCCGAGACAACCTGAAATGTTCCAATATCCAAATTGTAGGGATGCCAGAAGGAGAAGAACAACAGCAAGAAATTGAAAACTTATTTGAACAAATAATGAAGGAAAACTTCCTCAGTCTGGTGAAGGAAACAGACTTCTAGGAAGCCCAGAGAGTCCCAAGGAGGTTGGACCCAAAGAGGAACACACCAAGGCACATCATCATTAAGTTACCCAAGATTAAAGACAAGGAGAGAATCTTAAAAGCAGCAAGAGAAAAGGAAAGAGTTACCTTACAGAGGAATTCCCATTAGACTATCAGCTGATTTCTCAAACAAACTCTTGCAGGCAAAAAGGGGCTGAAAAGAAGTATCTGAAGTCATGAAAGGCAAGGACCTACATCCAAGATTGCTCTATCCAGCAAAGCTTTCATTTAGAATGAAAGGGCAGAGAAAGTGCTTCCCAGATAAGGTCAAGTTAAAGGAGTTCATCATCACCAAGCCCTTATTATATGAAATGTTAAAGGGACTTATCTAAGAAAAAGAAGATAAAAAATATGAACAGTAAAATGACAACAAATTCACAACTATCAACAAATGAACCTAAAAGAAGTGGAAAACAGCGGAAACAAAAACTAAGCATACAACCAGAACAGGAACAGAATCAGAGATATGGACATCACATGGAGGGATTTCGGAGGGGAGGAGGGAGGGAGGAATAGAGGGGGGAAGGTACAGGGAAGAAGAAGCATGGTTAGTAGGCATAAGCTAGACAGGGAGAGATTAAAAATGGTATGGGAAACAGAGGACTCAACAAACGTATATGTACAACTCTTGGACGTGGACTAAGAGGGCACAATGCTGGGGGGTTGGAGGGCCAAGGCGGAGGGGGTTGGAGGGGGAAAATTGGGAAAACTGTAATAGCATAATCAATAAAAAATACTTTAAAAAAAGAAAAAATAAGTTACTATAAAGAGTCAATCCAGAGAGGGACTTCCAGGAAAAAAAAAGATTATTGTCATTTCCATTATACTTAGAATAAATGCCAGTCCTCTCCATATTATTTTAATTGTCTTTCTCTCCGTCTAATATAATATATGATATACTATAGTATGATATAATATATTGTAATCTTGCTGAATGTAGGACTTGAGTTGTTTGTACTGACTCTTCAGCATGTGGAACAGTCCTTGGAAGTAGCAAATATTCAATAAGTATCTGTTGGGTAACAGATGATTGTTACAGAACACTTAATTTCATTATATTTATGTTATGTAAGCTTATTATTTTATATTAATAGAAATTAATTGCTTCCAAATGGAATTGAAACCTATAGTGTTCATTTTGTAACTTGTCTTCCCATTTTCTTAACTCAGTAACTATTACCTTGTCATTTATGATTTACATACTGCTTGCCTTTTCCTTTGTTCCTTCCAAACAATCTTATTAGTTATATCAATGAATATTAATGCTCTCCCTTAACCCTCAAAGAGTTTAAGTGACTTACACAAGATTTCAGTAGGTGAACTGGAACTTGGTCTTCTAATTCCTAAACCAGACAACTTTATTGGTATAGTGACCTAGGCATGTGCTTATTTATATGTGTGGTGGTATTATGGAAGAATTATAATAACCTGTAAGACCCCCTGATTTTTTTCATTCCCAAATTTTTTCCATGATACAAGTATAAGCTATCTTTAGCTCTGTTGTTCTTTTCAGCATTAACATAAAATATTGGCCCCTGTTATAACCAATACAAGTTTTGATTAATTATTTTTCTATTTACAGTGGTGATTACCTGGTGTTATATGTGTAATTAATGGTGGGTTCTATTAAGTGTGAACTAAACTGATAGAACATTACAATATCTTCAAACAGATTTTTAGAAAACATTGAAGACTGATGGGAGGAGAAATAGCAGTCTTTTATTTTTGCTAGGAAGGGTATTAAAATATAAGGCAAACTTACCTACTATCTAATAATCATCCTTTCATAAAAGAAAGGACATTTAATTTGAAAAGCAGCAAGAACATAATTTCAGAATAGCATCTCAAAGTATAGTTCTTTAAAACAAGTAACTTGTAGAAAACCTCACTGCATTGATTTTCCTATTCTCCTATTAAATCAGGGACCATTATTAACTGTTTGTAGTAGCCAAGTGTGATTGAGCAGCATTGCTCTGGTCTGAAGAAACAGTGTGGATTCTGAATTATAATTTGCACGTTTCTTCTCTGGAAATGCCTTTCTCCCAATAACAATTGCTACAATCTTTCACTGCCTTTCTTTCCATTGGCTCTTAAAGCCTAGAGCTCTGTGGAAGCTTTCAGTTGATGACTTTTGTCATCAGAAATGTGTTATCTTTTTGAACTGCCCAGTATGGACCAACTTTGCTAGAGCTGCTAGTGAAAACATGCTCAGAATATTTTTGGTACCTTTAACAAAATAAATAAATACTTTAAAATTTACCAATTTGTTTCTCATTTTATATTCTTACAGTGTACTTTCTTTGTTTTCCCCTACCCTCCGTCTCCCTCTGCATTGAGATTAATAGCTAAAACACTTACAGCCCAGAGCCTTCCAGTAATCTGTTTTCCTGTCTTCCTCCTTTGATGTGCTCTTAGAATGAGCTCTTGCAAAAAAAGAAAAGGCATTGAAGTTAATTGGATTCATTATAAATACAAATTTGTGATGATAAATTAAAAGTCATATCACCCTGGTATCTCTGCCCCCCTCTTGCCCCACAGTAATGTACATGTATACCTGCTTTGCATTATCCAATTTGGATATATCTAGATTTGACGGGATGAGCGGGTTAAATTAAAGGAGGATTTGTTGAGTAAGGTAAAGGAGGCAAAATTGATGGTCATCCAACTTTCTCTTTGCCTCTTCCCACATAGCTTTCTAATTCTACACTCTAGGCATAACATGATTTCCCTAATAGGAACAATAGTTGCAGTCAGTCAATATTTCTTAAATTGAAAATAAATCCTAAAAGTAAAACTTGAAATAAATGTCATTCTAAGTTTTCTGGGTCTTTTTCCTTTCTTTCTTTCTTTCTTTTTTTGTTTTTTTGTCACTTGCAAATTTTTTATCAATCCAAACATAACAGGACATGTTGGTAAGAGAAGTGTTAGAGCTTGTGATAGATAAACTTTACATTGTTCTTCATTACATACAAGTGAAATCAAAGATATTCATTAAGTTAACCTAGATGCAGTAAGTAAAGCAAAATAAATATCTTCATAAAGCTTCCCATTTTTTGGAGGGGAAACATTGTAGTAAAAGTTATGGAAATGTTTAATTCCAGTATAAAAATGATCAAAGTGTCATATCAGCTCTGTTCTCTAGCAGTCTACAAGGTAGAATAAGATAGTATAGTAAAAAAGTAAGCAGTTTAGAAAAGTGAAAATTCTTAATTTAATTTTGAGTTATCTACTTAAAATGTTATTTTTAAGCATGCACATGTTTATAGTGATTTAAGTTCTGAACATGACTAATGCACAAAAATAAATTGTTTTGATAGGGTCTTATGAATTGGAATCTAAAGTGTAAAGAATGAATATGTTTTTAATAAAATAGGTATTTTCATTTGTAAGTAGTAAAACCATTTACTGAATTTTTTTTTCTTTTTATTAGGTTTAAGTGGAAACCCTGCAGATATAGAAAGAAGAGAATCAGTGTTTGGAAAGAATTTTATACCTCCTAAAAAGCCAAAAACCTTTCTTCAGTTAGTATGGGAAGCATTACAAGATGTCACTTTAATTATATTAGAAATTGCAGCCATAGTATCATTGGGCCTTTCTTTTTATCAGCCTCCAGAAGGGGATAATGCACGTAAGTAAATTGGGGAGGAAAAAAGACAGACATTTATGTGTTTTGCTTAATTCAGCTCATTAGCTTACCTAATAACAGCAGACCAGCATTTATTGACTCTGCTATGTACTAGACACCCCAATAGTGCCTTCAGTAGCCCTTTAAATGTATTATCTCACACAGTTTTCACAGTAACCCTGTGATATATGTAGTGTCACCTCCATTTTACAGGGAGACACAGAAGTTAAATAACCTGCCCATACATGTATACATGTCTGGCAAGGAACTGAGCCATATGTATGATGTGGTCTGTGCTGTCACTACTTGTAGATTTTAAAACACTATTGTGAAATAATTTTTCATCTTTTGGAAAATCATTATGAAAATCATATTCTCCTGTTATTTTGAAGTTCTTAAAAATGGGTTGTTATATACATGATTTGGTAATTTCCTTGCTATTCTAGAAATGTTTATACTACATAAGTATTCTGACCAGTGGAAAATACATTATAGAACCATAAATCTGCTTTAACTTACTTTAACTGCTTTTTGACTGCTTTTTGACATTTTGCACTGAAACACAGGTTTTTTTTTGCCTTGTTCACTACACCACCTCCCAAGGTGGTGCAGTCAAAAAGGTGTCCAGGCATTGCCCAGTATCCCAAAGGGTCAAAACTGCCTGTGTTTAAGAATAACTGATATAGCTAAGAAAGGATTTAGGCAATGTTCTTGTCAATATTAACCCAAATTACATTTAAAATGTTTTTAGTTTAAAAGCTTTTCTTTATTTTTATTAAATAATACAAGAAAATAGTATATATTTTGTTATAAGAGTATTGGGGGGAATGACATTTCATAGCAATTGCTCATTGAAAATCCTGCTTCTAAGAGATTACTACTATACCAATTTGATATATTTCCTCCCATATTTTGAAAGTGTTTTTGTAAAAATGTGTCTGTGTGTGCTCATATATATGTACATGAGTGCGGATAGGTGTGAAGATGTGTAAAAGTGCCTTTTTTATCTGAAAAGGGTCATACCATGTTTAGCGACATATTGCTAAAATCATTAGTGTTTAGTATACCCAGCTGTAATTATAGAATACTGGGAATTGGTATTCTAGAATTCAGTGAGTTAGCAGATTATTAAAAACTTTTTACTTTTAACCTTTTTCTTCATCATTACTATAAGAAAACTAAAGGAAAATATTTTCAGCAGGAGTAGATTTTGTTACTAATAAGGTCGGAACAAATTTTATGGAATTGGAATTCGTAGGATGTAGCGACAGGCCCATTCTCAAATTGCTTAAGGACATACTGATATTCTGTCCAACTGAGAAGATAATCTGGAATTGTCAGTGTCATGAGGGCCTTTTAAGAGACTCAAAATCCACCTGCTCCTGCATTCATTGTTATTGTATTAGCACACATAATTCAGTCTTTGGAAAATTTTATTACACATTCATGAAATAAAAGGCAAATTTTTTATGAATGTTTACATCATTCTTTCTATCTCATCCCCAGTTGATCTTACTCGAGCCTCTGCCTTCTCTCTTCATCTGTCCTTCATAACCCTCTCAGATTAATCTTTATTCAGCAGCCTTGCACCTCAATTCTCTCTTCAGTTCATGCTCACTATTCTGTAATACACATTAATTTTTTCTAGTGTCATTCATTTACTTATTCTTTTCTTCTGAATCATCCTTTTCTTGCTTTGCCTGTCCTAAGTGAACCATTGACTTTCAGAGATTTCAGCTCAACCCTCAACCAGAAAGAACTTTATATAGGAATTCAGAAGAACATATGCCTTCATAAGAATTTATAAATAATCAAAGTAAGCTTTTAAGAAACAATATGTACCTTTACTACCTGTATATCCTTTCTGTT
The DNA here is from genome assembly GCF_019186645.2 of Phyllostomus hastatus. NCBI lineage: Eukaryota > Metazoa > Chordata > Mammalia > Chiroptera > Phyllostomidae > Phyllostomus > Phyllostomus hastatus. Next base: position 6,617,815 of record NW_025333622.1, on the reverse strand, counting down.
TCGTTTTTCAAAATGCTGGTCATGACCCACTGAATTGATTTTAGACTCACAGATAAATTACATTCCAAAGTCCAAAAAGCACTGTTCCATTATTTCTTCATTGTTGATTAAATCTAGAGTCTTGAGTTTTTGCTTTTTTTTACCCTCCTTAATGTTTTTTCAAATTTTTTTCTGCCATAGAGCCTCTGTACTGACTTCATTCTGTCCCTGGAATGCTATTATTAGAGCTATATGGTTAGTTACTGTTTATCATTCAGCTCCTAGCCCAAATATCATAGACACTTTAGAGGAGCCTTCTCTGTTCACCCAGCTATTCTTAGCCCTCTTTCTTTTGTAAGCATTCCATCATGCTTTATATTCTTCATGGCATTTATGATACCCGATTTCATTATTTGTGTTTTATTGTCTAAATTCTTTATACTTCATCTGCACCTACCAATCTGAAGATAGGTTCTTTGAGGAGAGGGAGCTTATATGTCTTATTAACTGCTGTATCCCTAGCTCCCGAACTGGTGTCTGATATGTAGAGTAGGTGCTTAAATAGTTGAATTAATGAGTAACACTTTACGTAACTTTTCATGTTATGAAAGCTAACATTTAATCATATTCCAGTAAAATTAATGTAGTGAGCATTATTCATGGAAAGCACATGATACTTTTCATGAGTGTCTTGCTTACCATATGTAATTATTAATAGCATTAACCATTGGTTGAGTGTGAAAGGATGTCTCAGGTATTGCTCTACTTACTTTACAAATGCCTTCTTGTTGAATCCTCATAACAGCTCTCTAGGGTAGGTGGTGGTATCCTAATTGTGTGACGTTTGAAGAAACCAAGTGTCATAAACCAGTAACTTGTCTTTGGATCAGGATTTAATTTTCTGCAGTCCTAGAGTGTCTCCCTTTCCTGAGGTTGAAAATCTTCAGAGTCAGGGAACTTGAAATTGACATAGTAAGCATTTTTTTTATTATGGGGTGCTTTGAGTTCAGTGAGGTGTTTAGAGCTATAAGTGAAATTAACTAGGTATATAAAGATTATATACTTACTACATATCTATTGCCATCAATTCAGAATCCTTTTTGATGAGCATTTTCTTTCTTTCCAAATAGTTTGTGGAGAAGTTTCTGTTGGAGAAGAAGAAGGTGAAGGTGAAACTGGTTGGATTGAAGGAGCTGCAATCCTCTTGTCAGTAGTATGTGTGGTATTAGTGACAGCTTTCAATGACTGGAGTAAGGAAAAACAGTTTAGAGGTTTGCAGAGTCGAATTGAACAAGAACAGAAGTTCACTGTTATCAGGGGTGGTCAGGTCATTCAGATACCTGTAGCTGACATCACTGTTGGAGATATTGCTCAAGTGAAATATGGTAAGTAAAAAAGAGAAGAGACCTGACACTAGATGTAAAATTATTGTAATCTTGTTCACAATTTAGCACATTATTGTTTTTTGTTTTAGGCGATCTTCTTCCCGCTGATGGCATACTTATTCAAGGCAATGATCTTAAAATTGATGAAAGCTCATTGACGGGTGAATCTGATCATGTTAAGAAGTCTTTAGATAAGGATCCCTTACTTCTATCAGGTATGAATTTCTTTCATGACTTTTTTTTGCTCTCACAACTGTATACCATTGTCAGCAAACATGGTTTCCTTGAGAGCTAATAATGTGAGGAGGATTCTGGATTTTATGCTGGCTTAATCTTTATAACCCTCAGTGATTTTTTTGGTAAGCTGTCAAATAGAGGTCTTTGAATCCAGAGCTATAGTTTACAAATGAGGAAACGTAAGTTAAAAAAGACTCAAGAGATTTGAGAATCAGTGTTAGGTAATGTTAGTTTAACACTAAAACTAAAATATAAATTAAATGATTTCTGTTGAATTGTTCTGTTTTTCTGTTTCACATTTATGGCCTATTGAAGTATAAAATTGAAGAATGACGTGTTTAAAGCAAATTAGTGGATTCTCTATGGTGATCTACCATGGACAGGGTTTAGGGGTTTTTTTTAAAAGAACTGATAAGCCCTGACAACTGTGGCTCAGTTGGTTGGGCATCATTCCTCAAAGTGAAAGGTCGCTGGATCAATTCCCTACAAAAGGCACATGCCTGAGTTGCTGTTTGGTCCAGGGTTAGGGCATGTGGAGGATGCAGTCAATGGATATTTCTCGCTCAGATCGATGTTTTTCTCTCTTTTTCCCTCCCTTCTCTCTAAAAATAAATAAAATCTTTAAAAAGAGAGAAAAAGAACTGATAAAATCTTTGAAGTTTTCATAACCCCACTGCCACGTTAAATTACTGAAGACAGAGTCTAAAAACATAAACTATTTCTGAAAGGTTATATGACTAATGAATAGTAAGTCCAGGAGTAGCACCACATCTACTAGACAGGATTAAATTTGCACATGGCTAAGCATGTTCTAAGAATGGACAAGGGAAGGATTTGTATGGGTGAGGGTACTCTGTTTGAAAGGGGAGGAAGTGGTTGTCTACTTGGACGGTTCTTATAATAGCCTGACTGTGATAGCTTGACCTAAGGTTAATTGGAAATGAAATGGAAGGGATGATGGGAACAATTATAAGCTGCCTTCTAAAATATATTAGATTGAATTATACTAGAGTGTGGAGGAAGCAAATTGTTGTCAATTTGTCTTCTATTATCATTTTCAGATGTTAATGAAATGCTAACATTCTATACATTATAAGGAGATTCCAGATGATTTAACTATTCAGTAATTTGACAGCCATAATTTTTCAAATCTTTTCTGAATTTTATATTTCAGTTGGTTGAACATGGTTTTACTGAAACCAAAGGCAAACCTATGACAACGGTCAGTTCAGTTAGAATCACAACTTAGGGGCACATACATGAGTTTAACTGTTAACCTGTGTAAGATTTGTAAGTATGTGCCAAAAAAGCATATTGCAGAACATCCCACCACTAAAAATCAGAGTAATTACATGTATGTACATTTATAAACACTATTATAAATGGGGTAAGAGTTTCTATTATAATACAGACCTGACATTTCTTTGAAAAGAATCTTGAGATTTGTGTTGATTCAATATCCTACACCAATAAGAATATCTGTATTCTGTTTGGGTTTTTCTTTAGATTTATATGGTTTTATGTAATTTATTCCAAATATGCAGAAATACTTTAGATAAATGAGGTCTATCCAGAAAGTATCCAGCTATGTAATATGAAACATAGAGACATTTGTTGAAGAAAATACAAGATACAAGAAACATTGTACATAGGACAATAATGCCTCAGTCCCCTTCAGAGTAGGCACCTTGGGACCTCACACAGTTCTCCCAATTGCCGTCAGCTGCCCCGTCATATTTTCTTGAATCTCATCGACAGTCTGGAATCTCTTCTCTTTCAAAGGTGATTTTAGTTTGGGAAAAAGCCAGAAGTTGCAAGGCACCAAATCTGGGCTGTAGGAGGGGGGCTGGGCCACCTGGATGGTGTGATGTTTCCCCCAAAACACTGCACAAGACATGATGCATAAATGGACACATTGTTGTGGTGAAGCTGCCAGTCACCAGTTGCCAATAGCTGCAGCCTTCTGAATCATCTCAATAGTTTCCCCAGAGGAATGTTGCAGCTTAATGCAAAATGTGATGCAGATTCATTTCTCTACTCGCTCTGTTATTTTGAATGCAGTGGCCACACAGTACAGATGCTCACTCAAAGGCATCTTCTGCTCCCACTGACTAGTACAGTGAAGTCATCATTATTCATGCATGCGCATTCCAGTCCACTCTGCTTGGCTGCTGGGTTATGTTGATGTTGCACAAAGTGTTCTCGTTATATTAACAATGGCCACACTTTTTCCGGACAGACCTCATAGAAGAATAATGTATTTATATATATTGTATACTTATTTTACTTGTTTCTTGCCATGCTTCTAAGAAGCAGTATTTAATGTTAACCAAATAAAATCTGCAATCTTTCCAAAGGAGAGGGAAGCTATTTGATCCTATCTTACCTCCATAGACTAGCTGGGCCATGGTATTTGGTAAATAGTCTTTTTTGCCTTTTTGCCATATATACTTTATGAGCTTGTATGTACATCTACCTTATTTACCTAAGAGCTTCAGGTTAACATCCTTTAACTGAACTTTGGTGCTTGCTTGTTTTTACAGACATTTCTGGTAAGTTTATATATACTCAGGTTCCCAACACACCAAATATACCAAGAGAACTCAAAAAATTTTCCATGCTTAAGAAAAGATTGAAATAACTTTATGGAGTCTCTTATCACAGTATGGGTGGGAAAGTTTTCTGCATTTATTTCCCTGTTCCAAAAATGTACTAAAAAACATGAGATGCCTTCATTTTTAAATTTATTCTCTTGATGCCATCTCTCACTGCTGTTCTTGGCTTCTTAAATTTAGATTTTTAAAAGTAAGCAGTAGGGCTGTAACCAGAACAAAACTGTTTACTTTGAGCACATTAACTGCCAACATACAATAACCTATGGGAAAGAAGAACAGAACATAAAGAATTGAAAAGTGCCAAAAGTCATAATTATTAAAAGAAACAATTGTCTTTTACACATAGTATTTGCCCAGTAAGTATTGTTTCACTATCCTGAATTTTATTTCTTGTTTCCCTTGCATTTTCACTGGACAAGAAACTAATAAGTAGTGAAATGTTCAGAATATACATATTGAAAGCAAGAAAATCAAAGGCCTAAAAATTTGTATTGGAAAAGTTACTCCATAATTAATTAATAGTCATGTATAAAGTCTTAGGTAATGGAATAAGAGCATGTGATTTATGATCTTGGCAAATAAGCTGTGAGTATTGACTTGTTAAATAAGATGATGGTAGGTGCTGTCCTCCAGGTGGTTGTAAACAGGGAGATCAAATGAGTGATAACTGTCAAGAATATTTAATACAGTGTTAAAAGAATTAAGTATGAAAGCTTCTTAAAATTCACCAAAATATTAGAGAAGTGGAAAACCTTTTAATGAATGATAAAAGGTGCAGAGATGTGGCTGTCTGAATTGGAGAACTATAAGCAAATTTATCAGCATTATATTGTAAGAAGATTATACTCCTCTGACTGCTGACAGAGCAGGATTGAATCTTTGCCTTGCCAGTTAATTGTTGTGTAATCTTGTACAAGTTTCTAGAAAAGAATGAAAATGCTTGCTAACTTTCAAAATTGTTGTTAGGAACAGTCTGAATTCAATCAGTATTCTCATGTCTGCTCCATAGCTTCCTGTAATGTAATTTTATGTTAAAATAGTTGGTGAAAAAGTATGAAAGGTTGGTTTGTCTAAAAGTGAAAATGTTGCACTTAGTCTAGTGGACAATATAGGGTGAGATGTTTTTGAGCCATGAGAGGCTTAGGATAAAAATGACACTTTAGGAAGATTAAAACTGACTTTAGAATGGACTGGAAAGATAGACTAGATAGGAGGCTACTGCAGTAATCTAGGCAGGCCCGGAGGAAAGTCTGGCTCAGGTGGAGGTTGCAGGGCTGGGGGTGGGAGATGTGACATGTTGCTGTGCTGCACCTTTGGTTCTAAGCACATTTCTTTAGTAAGCAGTCTATTTCTCAGAAAAATGTCCTGAGGATGATGATGTTATCATTTTAAAAACTGAACCCCTACAAATTCTAGGCACTGCTAAGCACTGAACATTTATAGGTTTGAGTCTCATTATAGATCTGTTATATCTATTTTATAGATGAGGAATTGAGATATAATTTGCCCAGTATCACATAAGTGAGTGGTACAGTTGAGCATTGCACATAGATATAAGTGATTACAGAGTTAAAACCTTAAACATAAGAATTTATATTTTATTTAATGTTCCAGTTATTGAATTTATTTTATTAAATATTAAGGATATTGAAAACAAACAAGTTTTCTGTTGTTATAGGAACTCACGTAATGGAAGGCTCCGGAAGAATGGTAGTTACTGCTGTAGGTGTAAATTCTCAAACTGGAATTATCTTTACCTTACTTGGAGCTGGAGGTGAAGAGGAAGAGAAGAAAGATGAGAAGAAAAAGGAAAAGAAAAGTAAGAATGGCAATTTGCTATAAGAATTGGTATTTAGAAATATCACAACTAAGTTGTAAGAACTGGTACAAAAACATACATTTCTTTCATGATATATGATATGAAAAATTCTACAAAAAGTTACAGTTACCCAATACTGCACTTTCAAGTAGTAGAATTACTGGAGGGGGGGTTTTTCTTTTAGATTAAATAGCCCAGAAAGCCTTTTAGTGAAGGCATCAATCCGCTTTACCATGGGGTAAATTCATCATCTCCTTGAACACTTCCATTGCCTTTATTCTATTTATTCTGTAGTTTTAGAATCTCCCTGTCGTCTGACCAGAAAAATTAATTAAACTCTTGCTTCCTGTTTGCTTATTTTTTCCTCTACTGTAGCTTTCTTTGTCAACCTTGTTACATTTTGGTCTCATTGATATTTTTATCTTATTCAAGTTTTCTATGCAGATTTTCCAATCTGTACTCGTGGAGTTGATTTTTGGACATAAGACCAAGCAAGACTTTACTCTGACACCTGTTACGCTTATCATGTTATATTCAGCTCATTGTTAGATACAAAGATTTCTAATGTGATCCATTATATGTGCTGTCCTTCCAAGTAATCTGTCATCAGCAAACTTGATAACTGTAGTTTATCTACAAGGATCTTATAAGAAAATCGTCATTCATAAGGAGACAACTTACACTCATTTAGTAGGCAGCATGGTACTTCTTTTAAAAAGTTCTCCCCACCCTGCTTCTAAGTACCTGCTGTACCACACTTTTCTTCTACTCAGGATCATTCCTGCAAAGTTTGTTTCTCTTTAGGTTGACAGCAGTTTACTGTGGTTTAACCACTTAAATTTGCTTAGTGTTAACTTAAAGTAATAAGCCCATATTTCTCTCACACATGTAAGTATTTTGAGATCTAAAATAAATGCCTCACTAAAAATATTGGTTTGCTTTAACTACAGCAGTGTTTTTAATATTTAGGTGTGTTGTTCTTTGGGTTTTGTCTTTAGCTATGAAACCTTAAAAAAAAAAAAGTGTTTGAAAAGTTCTTGCTGCAAGTGAGGGTAGCAAGCTCCACATTCTAGATTTTTCCTGTCTCTCACTGCAGGCCTCCCATGTGCCTCCTTAGGTAGAGTGGAAGGCAGTTTGAAAACCAGTAGTAATGATACCATTTATTTAATGCTTTATATGCATTATCCCATTAATCATCACCGTCATAAGATGCAGAGACTCTTGAGTAACCCGAGATTTATGGAGGTCATAAAACTTGTTCCAGGTCAAAAATCTAGTAAGTGGCAGATCAGACCCACTTGCCTGGCTCAAGAGTCTGCACTCTTGATCATCTGGGGTACCCCATCCTTGTTTACAGGAGCCCAGTCAATGAGGCCTATTTAAAAAGAAAGGGGACTTCTGGCCAAGCATAGGTAGACACACTGTGCCTCCTCTCACAACCAAAATAAGGACAACAACAATTTAAAAACAAAAAAACAACCAATACTGACAGAAAATTGAACTGTATGGAAGTCTGACAACCAAGGAGTTAAAGTAGACACATTCTTCCAGACCAGTAGGAAGGGTGGAATTGGGGAGCCGGGACAGAGTGGGCTCTCGGCAGGGCAGCTGGCGGACCCTGGGCACGCAGAGCAGCAGTTGGTGGACCCAGTGAGGTGGCAGACTATAGAGGGGCACCGTGCATCTGGTCCCACATTCTCGCGCAGATAAACCAGGTGAAACTGGGGAGAGAGAGAGACCACGCAACCCAGGGTCCCAGCACAAGGAATAAAGCCTCAAAACACCGATTAAAAACACATGTGAGCCTTGAGGTGCCAGGAGAAACTCCCAGCCTCACAGGAGAGTTTGTTGGAGAGACCCACAGGGTCCTAGAACGCACATAAATCCACCCACCTGGGAATCAGCACCAGAAGGGCCCAATTTGCTTGCAGGAAATGGGGGAAGTGACTAAAATCCGGCAGAGAGCAGAGCAAGTGCCGTTGTTCTCTCTCGGACCCCACCCCCACATACAGTGTCACAACACAGGGACTGGGTTGCCCCGCCCTGGTGAACACCTAGGGCTCCACCCCTCACTACAGAACATTGTGCTGAGCACCCCCCCCCCAAAAAAAGGCCCAAACAAAAGAACAGATCAAAGCTTCAGAACAAATACAACTAAGTGATGAAGAGATAGCCAACCTATTAGCTGCACAGTTCAAAACGCTGGTAATCAGGATGCTCACAGAATTGGTTGAATTTGGTCGCAAATTAGATGAAAAAAATGAAGGCTATGCTAAGTAAAATAAAGGAAAATGTACAGGGAACCAATAGTGATAGGAAGGAAACTGGGACTCAAATCAATGGAGTGGACCAGAAGGAAGAAAGAAGCATCCAATCAGAAAAGAATGAAGAAATAAGAATTCAAAAAAATAAGGAGAGGCTTAGGAACCTCCAGGACATCTTTAAATGTTCCAACATCCGAATTATAGGAATACCAGAAGGAGAAGAGGAAGAGCAGCAAGTGGAAAAGTTATTTGAACAAATAATAAAGGACAACTTCCCCATTCTGGTTAAGGAAGTAGACTTCCAGGAAGTCCAGGCAGCTCAGAGAGTCCCAAAGAAGTTGGACCCAAGGATGAACACACCAAGGCACATCATAATTACCTTACCCAAGATGAAAGATAAAGAGAATCATAAAAGCAGCAGGAGAAAAGGAAACAGTTACCTACAAAGGAGTTCCCTTAAGACTTCCAGCTGATTTCTTAAAAGAGACCGTACAGGCAAGAAGGGGCTGGAAAGTAGTATTCCAAGTCATGAAAGGCAAGGACCTACATCCAAGATCGCTCTATCCAGCAAAGCTTTCATTTAGAATGGAAAGGCAGATAAAGTGCTTCTCAGATAAGGTCAAGTTAAAGGAGTTCATCATCACAAGCCCCTATTTTATGAAATGTTAAAGGGACTTATCTAAGAAAAAGAAGATTAAAAACATGTATAGTAAAATGACAGCAAACTCCCAATTATTAACAACCACACCTAAAATAAAAACAAACTCAGCAGTCAACTAGAACAGGAACAGAACCACAGAAATGGAGATCCCATGGAGGGTTAGCAACAGGGGAGTGGGAGAGCAGAGAGGGGGAAAAGGTACAGAGAATAAGTAACATAGATAGTAGGTAGAAAATAGACAGGGGGAGGGTAAGAACAGTATGGGAAATGTAGAAGCCAAGAACTTAAAAGTGTGACACATGGACATGAACTAAAGGGGGGGAATGTGGGTGTGAGAGGGTGTGCAGGGTAGAGGGGAGTGAAGGGGGAAAATGGGACAACTGTAATAGCGTAATCAATAAAATATATTTTTAAAAAAAAGGAAAGGGAAGTTTGTATCATGACTTTGTTCTTACTGATTCCACAGTGTCTTCTTCAGTAAACATCCTTTTATATATCTTATACCCCTGTTTTTCTTAACCCAGTCAAAAGTATTCCCAGGAATTAATATCTAACTCATTGTCTACCATTTTTGATTTTTGCATTTGTTTGTTTTTAATAGAATGAGACACAATTTTTTCATCTGGACTTCCAGCCCTCCTCCTAGTCAAAAGCAGTCCAGGGTAGGGTAATCTGTCTCAGTTCCCTTAGTAATCTGGAATGTGTTTCTCTGGTCTCTCTAGACTTGAGGTCATTGAAAGTAGCTAGGTGTTTTCTTACTATCTCCTCATTTACCTTGAGCCTCTATTTCTTCTTGACCACATTTGTTCCATGTTTTCTAGTTCGAGTAGTTGGAAGAAATATAGCCTGAATGATTATGCTTCCTTTGTCATTTCTAATATTATCCTGTCTACTTCCAAACAATAGACCCATTCCCTCCTTGATGACTTTATTGCTTCAGACATTCTCATCTTTCCCTTTTCTCCAAAGCTAAGGGAATTATTAGAATTATATTAACTGATAATACTTTCCTCCCCTGTCTTTATGCATGCTGTTTTTGTTCTCATTGCCATCAAGCTCTCCTGCTTATTGTGTTTCTATGATATTTCTCCCTTCCCACCCTACTCGTGTCCTTAATGCTTTCTTAGGATTATATCTGTATTTAATTTGAAAACCTCTTGTATTATATTTGAGTCTAGTGCAGCATGAAAAGAAGTAAAACCTTACAGAGAAATAAAACAAGTGTAGATGCAAAAGTTAAGGCCCATTGAGTGATTGACCCAGTAGGTCATTACAAGCCAGATGCTTTCTAGTCTGTACACACATACAAACACACATACCATTGTGTAACAATGCTGTTACAGAAATGTGAACTACCTTTGCATAATTTAGCATGCCTGTATTCATTTCTTTTGGAAAGCTTTTATTCCCATTTTGTTCCTACAGATAAGAAACAAGATGGAGCTATTGAGAATCGCAACAAAGGTAAATGCAGGAGAATAAAAGTACAGTTACCTTCTTTTCATTATATCCAAAAATGTATCTACTGTGTACTGTATTTATCCAAAAATATAAAATATGTAGCAAGGGAAATCAGTGATATATATTAACTTGGTTAAACTCTTCCTATTAGTGCCTTAATCATGCTGCCTTCACAATGTGAGTAAGATTTTAATTGTGATTTGTAGTTGCAAGTACAGAAAAATCCAAATGTAGGTAACTTTCAACACTTGAGGTATTATAATAGTGGTTACTATATTATTACTAGCAAAAATGCCTAAGAAACAAAATATATAACAAATATTTTTGCACCTATTAAAGAATCTGTACACATAGGTATTTCTGTATGTGTAAGATGATACATAATGTTGTATGTTATAGACATAAATTATATAGAAGGGATTTGTGATGTTTGGAATAAGTCTCATTACCTAACACAACACAGGGAAGAGAAATTATTTAGTTCATAGTTTATTCTTCTCACATCTTATCTCTATTACCTGGCACAACATTCTCAAATCTAGCACAGAGTTTAACAACCAACTCTCACTGTTGTCTTATTTTCTCTGGGTAGACATACACACATACATACACAAAGCAGAATATTTAAATCTTTTCTAGTTTCTGAAAGAAAACTGATTTTTATCAAAACTTGCTTCAAAATGTCAAGTTATGCATGCTTTTAAAATGCTGTGAAATTACATTTGCTCTTAAATGTAGCAAAAGCCCAGGATGGTGCAGCCATGGAAATGCAGCCTTTGAAGAGTGAGGATGGTGGAGACAGTGATGAAAAAGACAAAAAGAAAGCAAATCTGCCAAAAAAAGAAAAATCCGTTTTACAAGGGAAACTTACAAAGCTGGCTGTTCAGATTGGCAAAGCAGGTATGATATACAAAGGAAATAAGTTGTTTTGTTTTAAAATATGCCACCTTCCTGCTTAAAAAAACATTTTTGACAGAGCTGAAAAATCGTTGCTTTGTGAGTGGAAGAGGAGTTAAAAATATTTTCAGTTTTATTCACAATGTACCAGGCCTTTTGAGTTATTATAGATCCTTGTGATATTCATTGTAGCTTAGAGGCTGTTATCCCCACTTTACATAAAGGACCATGTCCCCTGTCAGTTAGCTTATAAGTGGTCATGGTAGGATTGATGCCTAAGTGTGTCTTATTCACAAGTCCCAAGCTCTCATCTCTAAATTTTTGGGAACAATATAGAAGGCAAACAGTGAGGTTACCCAACTGTATTTTAACAAAATGAAAATTTACCACACATTTTGTTCTTTTTAGTATTTATGAAAAATTGAAGTATATATTTTTATGAAAGTTATAGTTTAGTTAAATAAATGAATTAGAGCATCATCCTCGTGAGGCTGAAATTACTGAATTGTTGCCATCACTAGAAAACACATGTTGAGAGAACTGCTTACTCTATTAAAAAAAGAAAAGTAGCTCTTAGAGAAAAAGAGCATGCCCTCTAGCAGTATCACCTTTGTCAATCAGCACTTGTTATTAAAATCTCTAAAATTGCATTATCCTGTTACTTCCTAGGAATATGTTGGAAAAAGTCTTTATTTCTGTCCTCAAGAAGTTTATTATCTAATAGCAAATAGTAGCTCTTTTTTTGTAATATGTAGGCAAATGGTAATATTGACTCTGTAGTGTTTGGGATAAGGGTGGATTTAGGATAATGATGGTGTCCAATAAGCATTGGATTGGATTATTAGACCCAGAAATGTGGACTTGCCTTATTTTTTAATACTCATTACTAGAGGCTAAATAACACAAAATAAAGAGGTGAATAATTAGTAACATGATTACCTCTTGTTTTTCTAAGTTAATGAAGTAATAAGAATAGACTAAAAATAGTAAGTCAGATAATTTTTTAATAAGAAAGGTAGCATCAAATATTTAATTTCAGTTCTCCTCATTCATCAGATTCTTACTGAATTCTCTTTCAGCAACGGGCAAGTTACCAACATGTAATGCACCAGTTTATTACTAAGCTTTTGGTATTTCCTTGTCACTCCCTATTATTTTGTCTCAGCTTTAGTAGAAGATCGAAGATACAGTTAAGTCACCCAGTTCTGAGGACAGGTCTATACTTGGATGCAAAAATTAAATATGACAATGTCAAGTGCTTAAAAAGAGGTTAACACTTTCCCAGAGAAATTAAAATAAGGGGTAACCAAGCCAGGTATTCTTCCAGTGGATAGTTTGTAACTGACAATGTGTCATGTCTGGAATATTTAAATAATTACATTTTTCCTTTTTTTGTGTACTGAAAGGTTTATTGATGTCTGCCATCACAGTTATCATTCTAGTATTATATTTTGTAATTGATACATTCTGGGTTCAGAAGAGACCATGGCTTGCTGAGTGCACACCAATTTACATACAATATTTTGTGAAATTCTTCATTATTGGAGTTACAGTTTTAGTGGTAGCTGTGCCAGAAGGTCTTCCACTTGCAGTCACCATCTCATTGGCTTACTCAGTCAAGGTAAGTAGAAATGCTTAAGGAGATGTGCTAAGTTTAAAGCCCCAGCTGGTGTTGAAAATGTACATCTGGTTATTCTTGTTTCTGATTCTGAAAGTAAGAATTCCATAAATTTACACTTGTTTACACTTTAGAAATGCTTTCATTGGTTCCCTCTCTTCCCGCAGCTGAATGAATATCCCTGTACATAGAAACCTGTACATTCCTTGGAGGACAGCCTTGTTGTCCACAAAACTAAGCACAACTCTGCTAGGCAAATTTCTGCCTTAATTTTCATTGTGTGGTAGTTACATTGTCAAGTCATGTTCCCTCCTTTTTCCCATTTGTAAGATTAAGAATGTCATTTACCTGTGGTATAGGAACAAAGAGGGTTCACTCTAGTCCAACCTCCAAAAGCTTCCTTGTTTCCACTTTCCTCCTCTCATTGCCTCATGAGATAGGCAGACTCATTTTTCTAAAAAACAGTAATTCAGCATGTTGTTTCCTTGTGTGAAACTTCAGTGGCTTTTCAGACACTTAAGAATAAAATCCCAGCTCCTTCCCATGGCCTGAGGGCCCTGCCTAGTCTGTCTCTTGCTTACCTCTTGGTGCTAATTGCCTACCTCTTTCTCCTTCTGGTCTACCTCAGCCTTCTTCCAGTTGTTTTCACATATCCCAACTATGTTCCCACAGCTCAGTTATTCCTTGCTTCGAATCATCTCTTACTTTATTCAGGTCTCTTCACATGTCACCTTTTTGGACGACTCGATTTACGGTAGCTCAGTCATTATTGTTTGCGAAGTAGAATGCTAAAAAATTGTGCTTTGATGGTTTTGCTAACTGCTATTTACCTAAAGTAATAATCCAAAGGTTATTAATTTATTTTTATAAGTTTTATACTTTATATGGAAAAGGTGATTTTAAAAGGTTTATCTTGGACAATTTTAATCTTTCAAAATGGATTCACAAGTAAAATTATACTTAAAGAATGCTGCTGTTGTCAATTTCTTTTTCTTTTTAAAGATTTTATTTATTTATTTATTTATAGAGAAGGAAGGGAGGGATAAAAAAAGAGAGAGAGAGAGACATCAATGTGCGGTTGCTGGGGGTTATGGCCTGCAACCCAGGCTGGGAATCGAACCTGCGACACTTTGGTTTGCAGCCCGCACTCAATCCACTGAGCTACGCCAGCCAGGGCCAATTTCTATTAATTAGCAGTCCTCCTTAAGTACCATTGATGACATTGAGCTATATGAAATAATTAATCATTGTTTCTTCTCTAACTCTTGTCCCAGTACTCCCAAGTATTTTACAATAGACCTGTCATGATAAGAATATTTTTTTCATTACTGGTAGGGGTTATTTTTTTCAGACACTTCATCTTTTGTTTCAAAAATAAAATGGTACATGTATCAAAGTGATGAAATACAATGTGATTGTCCTCTTTTAATTTTTAAGATAATTATAAGTAATTGACGTAAGCATATTTTAGACACGTTTATCAGTCATTTTACCAATACTGTCATTAGTTCATTTTGAATAGTCATTAATGATACTAATTTTTCAGTTTATCAGAAAGATATAGGCAGGATTGATTTGTGTTCCTTCAGTAGAAAATGAGAGCATTTTAACTACTGTTCTTTAACCCTTTATGTTTACCTTAAATGTTACCAACTACTGTTATTTTCACTGAGGTGTAGTTTTTATGCATCCTTTGTTATTACAAAATTGAACACGTTTTCTTTACTGAAGAAAGAACTTCATTCTTTTACTCTTTAATATTAATTCAAATCACAAGTAATTTTGGAGGTACACATCTTCTTCCCCGTATTTATTTCTTCAAGGAACCAGTTTTTTGCAACATCTTGTGTATTAGTAGTCAAAAAACACACTTTGAAAAACAACTGTTATTTTTAACTCATTTCACATATGTTTTCAGAATTAATTATCAAGTATTTTAACTTAAATGCCTTCTGGGACTACTGTGAAAACTCTCTAATTTTTTAGATATTATCTTTTTTGTGCTTGTAAGTAAGAGAGATAATCCAAGGGTTGAGAATACCAAGTGCATCAGCATGTGGAAAAGATAAAAATAACCCACTCTGGTTTTCAGTATGTTAACTTTAATCTATTAGAATCAAAAAAAAAAAAAAATCAGGCAACTACATGCCCACAACCTATGTATTTTAATTGATATGGGCTACTTTTTTCTTGGTGATTGATATAAGAATCTTTTATTTTCCACTTTATAAGGGGACTTAATCCTTAAGTGTAACATACTCTTACACTGCTGTAAGTACCTCTGTCATTGCTTTTGTGATTTGAGTACACCTCACAGAAGCTGATAGAGGAGTAGAGTCAATGTGATTTGCAGATGGGTGCAGCTATCTATTCATTTACTAAACCTTATGTTATGCAGTGGTCAGATTATTGAAACCTCAGAAATTTTATTTGAATTGAATAGGTCAAATATAATTCTTACAGTATTAAATTCTTGGTTTGTACTGTGTATCTGTATATATGAGTAGCTGGAAGTTTCTGTTCTGATTTTAAGCGGTTTAGAATCTGAATGTGATGAGGCTGTTGGTTTTATATGCAGTTTAACTAGATTTTTTTGTCACTGTAGAAAATGATGAAAGATAATAACTTAGTAAGGCATCTGGATGCTTGTGAAACCATGGGAAATGCTACAGCCATTTGTTCAGATAAAACAGGAACATTGACAATGAACAGAATGACAGTTGTTCAAGCTTACATAAATGAAAAACATTATAAAAAGGTTCCTGAACCAGAAGCTATTCCACCAAATATCTTGTCCTATCTTGTAACAGGAATTTCTGTGAATTGTGCTTATACATCAAAAATACTGGTAGGTTTCTTTAATAATTTATACATGAAAATTGATTTTTAATTTGTAATTAGATTGTACGTAGCTCTTTAGACCTGTGGGAAAACTGAATTGTGTTGTTTTTAAAAGGCATATAGCCATATAATGTATGTTTCTGTGATACAGTTTATTTTGTGAACAAAGTCTGTTGGTTAACGTATACATTTTGTTTACCTGTCATTTTCTCTTCCTACATTTTTAATTTCCTGTATTTAGACACTCTCAAGCCTTATGACCACAAGAAGTTCTTAATTTTAAATTCTTATTAAGCTTATTTTGTGAAAGACCAGGCCATCCTACTTTTATAAACTAAAATCAAAATACTTTTGTAGAAAGTCAGTCGTCAGTTTTTTTGAAACCAGATTTCAATTTAAAATAATGTTTTCTATATGTTTGCTGTGTGTTCTTCTCATTTTTTAATACATCCTACCTATCAGGTGATGCTTAGACCTTTTGGAACTAACTCACTGAAGTAATTCTAGACTTTCACTATCTTAAAATAAAATATTTTCAACTTTGTAAGTTTTAAAAGTCTTACTTATAACAAAATATGAAATTATTTCACTTGATATGTGTTCTTACTATTTATGGACAAAGATTATGAACAAAATTAATATTGTAAGTTGTTTAATGACAATATACATGAATTGGATTATTGGACTGAAAGGTAATGGGGATCTTGGTTGTAGATCTAGCTTTGCCTTTTACTAGCTGAAAGTCTGAGCTTTGCTTTCTTCAATTAAGTAA
Source organism: Phyllostomus hastatus (assembly GCF_019186645.2). Taxonomy (NCBI): domain Eukaryota; kingdom Metazoa; phylum Chordata; class Mammalia; order Chiroptera; family Phyllostomidae; genus Phyllostomus; species Phyllostomus hastatus. The sequence continues at coordinate 6,601,266 of NW_025333622.1, read as the reverse complement.
AGATGGTCACATCTGCCCTTAATACTGTTGTGAAGATAAGATATTATGAAAAAAATAAAGTTTTTACATATATTGTATTCAGGCAGCAGTGCTTTATTTTAATGGATAAACTTTTATTTTAAGCCATAAAAATTTTAGATTTAATTTTTAATTATTTAATGTAAATGTTCAGTGAAAACAGGAAAAGGGAAGGAGTTAAAGTTTAAGTCCCACTATGTGTCGGGAACCAACTTTAAACTTCACATGTCTTATTTAATTCTTGGGTTGTAAGTGCTCCTGTTTTTCAGATGCTGAAGCCAAGGACCACAGCCTTTGGGTAACTTACCAAAAGTTACGTAGCTAGTAACTGGCACAGCTGAGATTGGAATCCATGTCATTCTCGTCCCAGAGCTCCTTTCTACTTCGTCCTTCTCTGTCCCCCTCTGAAACACCTATGTTAATAGAACTTTCCTATGCAATTTTGTTTTAAAATGCAGCATTTTGTTTTATATAATAAATTAAACTCTCATAGAGAAGCAAGATACTAGCTAGCCTCTAAACCTTTTTCTCTTACAGCCACCAGAGAAAGAGGGTGGATTACCTCGTCATGTTGGTAATAAAACTGAATGTGCCTTGTTGGGACTTCTTTTGGATTTAAAACGGGATTATCAGGATGTTAGAAATGAAATACCAGAAGAAGCATTATACAAAGTCTACACCTTTAATTCTGTTAGGAAGTCCATGAGTACTGTCCTGAAAAATTCAGACGGAAGTTATCGAATATTCAGCAAGGGTGCATCTGAGATAATTCTGAAAAAGTAAGAGTAAAATGCTTAGATGAATAAATTGCTAACTACAGTTGCTTTGTGGAATACCTACTATGTTGTTATTGTTGCTGTTTTCATTTTTGTGAATATCAGGCATTTGATAGCACCTCAGAGTTTTTTAGTATATTTTAATGGTATCCAGATATTCACCCATGTTATTCTGCTGTTTTATACTCCAGTTTCTTTTATTTCTTACTGTTCTACCACAGGGATAATAAGCCCTGACATTCAATCTGGTATATTTAATAAAGTAAATCTTGGTATTTGTTTTGACATGTTGATTTCATTTTTATATAGGATCATGAAAAATAAGCTTCATATAAAGGAAAACTAAAGATTTTATATTCACTGCATTATAGACAGTGAATGCAAAAATGTGATGAAAAAGCAAAGCATTAAAACTAGATATTAAGAATTCTATTTTTATATTAGAGTGAGGTTCTATTGTGTTTATGTGGCT